>NC_089320.1:972244-1284744 GCF_036669915.1 Pocillopora verrucosa | reverse complement strand
TCCGCTTACTGTTCTTGAATTAGGATCCGGCTCAGGCAAGTTCACTCGAGTTATGTTTGAAATCTTAAGAGGCACCGGGACTCAAATAATCGCGAGTGATCCCACAGGTACAATGATACAGCAGTTCCAAAGAGTTTTACCCCGCATTGAAATTCTGCAGTGTCGTGCTGAGAATATTGGTAAGTCAGGTTTAATTCACTTTTGCGTCACCCTGTGAAATAGTTCAGACTATCTGTAATTTATTGCCTTGTAATAATGCATCAGAAGTAATCTCTAATAATATTACGACAAAGTTAGCAGAGTGGAAAAAAAATGAAAGAAAATAGAAAAGTGAGAAATTAATGAATGACAAATGGCCATGAATTGGGCGTGAGTAAAGAGGCTATTTCATTATCATTATTATTATTATTATTATTATTGATAAATCCATTATTTTTTTATTGAAACGCTGTCATAAAAACATGTTTTAAAGAGAAGCTTAAGGGAAAACTAAATAAAATGCAGCTCCGATCGCGACGAGTTAGTCTGGCACTAAAATTAAGTTTCCTTTCTCATTCTCCAGCGTCGGGATAACTTTGGAATGGTATTTCAAGATGCTATTTTGTGCTTGAATTTTTCGCATTTTGAAATTCCATTATATCTCTTTTGTCGATATAGCTCTCCCAGACTCGAGTGTTGATGCAATTGTAGCAGCGCATTGTTTTCACTGGTTCACAAACGAAGAGGCTGTGAGAGATATTTGCAGAGTTGTTGACATTTTTTCGCCCGTTGGAAAATGGTTTCGAGCACACAACCTCAGAAGAAACCATGAATAAGATATTTCAAGTGGTCGGAAAACTGTTCACTGTCCAAAAGGATTCGACAACGAGGAAACACTGGCAGCTTACTTACGATGAATGTTACAATACCCTGGCTTCTAAAGGTATTTTGCAAAGCAGCCCTGATGAGGTCAAAGATGGATTCAAGGTTTGGTTTGATAAAGTCATGCGCAAGCATTTTCCTGATATCAAAGAAAACGACCGGATCCCTTGTCCGTCGGTTACGTTGATCTGTTGGTGCAAGAAAAAGGAAATGATACAAAATTTAGAATGAACCTCCTGGTTCCTCTCTGATTTGCTTGATGCTTGCGAAATTTTTTATATGACCTCTAGCTCACTCGTATTAAAAGGTTTAATTAAGTCCTTTAGTCACCAAGTCAACGCCCTAAGGTCTTTCTTATATCCATGCCATGATTGTCACACCCATTAAAATTGGCCGTATTACCTCATCATCACAGTCGAATCTCCAACTATCGCTTGGTTTCATTGTTGAGAGGGAGGGTGTGGAGGGATTCATTGACCTAACTATTCGAGAAAGATTCCGGACACAGAGAACTTCAGTGGTAAACATGGTTAGTACAAATATAAAGGATATTTACGCAAATATTGGCAAAATAAGGTATTTTGTCATGGTATCAATTTTCTATCACTAGGATTAACTCCCATTTGATTTGAATATTGTTTTGTCATTATCATCGCTATTTTCATTATCATTGTCGTTATAATTATTGTTGTCATTAACATTATGGTTATCATTACTTCAACGAGCTTTTCCAGATGATTTTCCTCGACACCTCCTACATCCTACTTTGCCTTTTCCTCGAAAATAATAAAAAAGGAGTTAAATGGTGAGGATGTTGTCACTTTCAACAATAATATGAAAAATACAGCATCATTCATGAATGAGCTAAGATGTTCCGCATACCGTTGTTATCTGTCAGGCCAATTGTCTCCTTTTTCTTTATATGTGCATTCTTGTTTCCATTTTGCTTCAGTATACTCATACAGTTAACAGCTTCCTCGTGAATATCAATGGATTCATTGTATACATTGATCAAATCAACCCTATCAACATCTCTAACATACTGGTCCACGTCAAAGTTGTCATAATCACGAAAATAGAATGCTCTCTTATGCCTTGATATTTGTCGATCAAGCACTGGTAATAGAATGATCTGAGACATCAACCAGCGCAATGCCGGAATTCACACTCAAATTAGAATTTGCATAAATGTGGTCAGTCAGAGTAGAAGTATGATGAGCGAGCCCGGTTGGTTTTGTTATTAAAGGTAGTAGATTGTTAGAATAGAGCATATTTAGGTACTCTTCAGATAATAAATGTTCACTGTATTCCCGGAGATCCATATTAAGATCCCCAAGAATATATATCTTATACTGAATTGCCTCTTAAAGCAAAGTTTCAAATTCAAAAGTAAAAGAAGGTAAATTACAAGTAGGATGGCGGAAAAAACAACCAACAATTATATTAGGTCTCCCATTCTCTGACGTTATTTCTCACCAGGATGATTCGTCCAACGGTATGGTCAACTTTAAATCAGGTCCATGAATGGCTTAAGGATTGTTTGTTTGGACATATAGCCCAGAACCGCTAGTCTGTTTTGGTGGGTTGGTGTGTGGAAGAAATCATAATTTAGGATATCAACATTTGTTACTGTCCGGTTTGATAGTCTCGTTTCAGTAATAGCTAAGATATCAGGCTTGTGGTTGACAGAATGTAAAAACTCGTTCACTAGAGACAAATGCTTTGGAATACTTCTGATATTACAATGAAACATAGAAAGACACTTTGAAGTGGTATTATCTAAGAGTTGATTCAGCTGAGTTAGGAAATAATAATTGGAACGTGGACAATTAAGGATGTTATCAGAATCAATGTCATACCACCAGTTACCAATCACTGCTAATTTTTTTTTTCTTTTAATTTTGTTTTTAAAAATAAAAACTAGTGAGCAGCACACAGCAGCAGATCTTGTCAACTTCGTTTATTATCCAACCGGTTTCGTCTGATCACACAGACTTCATCAGGGATTTAACAAGGTGAACAAAATTGAACTACGAATGTACTGGACGTTTACAGTACAAATCACGTTCAAATTGAGGTGAAAACTGCAAAAAACGCCTACAAACAGGAAACGTTACGCAAATCTAGCGCAACGGTTTGCAAAATGTTACGCAATTCCAGCGTAACAAGTAAGCGATGTTTATTTTTGGTGAGCCCCAAACGCCAAATTTAACACTCGTTACGGTTCTCAGTTTACATTATCAACCAAGCTGATAAGGCCAAATGATCTAGTTATACTCCTCACAGACGCAGCACCACAATTTTTCCAGAAATTCACCCGCTTTATTTACTTGTTGTCATCATTGCTCATCGCTTAAACACTTTTAAAAACTGCCACGGTAATTTATTGCTAAACGAGGGCCAAAGTAGTGCTCCATAAACCTTTGAGTGATGCTCCATAAACCGATGAGTGATGCTCCATAAACCGATGAGTGATGCACTACAAACCGATGAGTGATGCACTCATCGAATATACAAAAGGATGATTAATACGATCTTTATTTTCAGGTGCCGCTTTATCCTGCCTTATTCCTTGGAGTTAAGAGCTTGTACAATAGTTATAATGAGGGATTAAATTCAACCCTGATAAAAATCACTCCAAATTATTTACGTTTCCCCAGCCTCGCGACTAACTCAAGCCTCTAGTTCAGTTTCATTTCTATTTTATCACCTACAAGTATGGACTGAAGATTTCTTATCTTATTTTCCGATCAAGTATCACAATATTTAGTCATATATGACTTTTGTGGTTTTTGGAAACCTAGCATTATTTTCTTTCATTCATGTTGTATTATATGGTTGTTGTTTGACAAATGAATGCCACTGAAGGTTGAAACCGCTGGAAAGTAGTGATAAAGCGTGCTGATAAACGTTTAGGACAAGATGAAAATATTCACATCATTTATTTCAGAATTTAGTCAACGGTGATGTGGATTGTGTAGCTTACGGTTTGCAGCAGATAAATAAATCCATAAACAAAATGAAATAAAAAAAGAGAACAAGGATGTCAATTGAACCAAAAAGATTTATTTAACGCTTTCAAAGCTACAATTTCAGCTATGACTTTGAAGCAACTTTCTTAATCTTGCGTGAGTCTTGGTCCAGTCTAATCATTCTCGCCAAACCTGAAATAGAGAAAACAGAGTGAGAAAGAGTCCTTCATAAAGTTACTTAAGTGAGTAATGAGGCCAGTTGGGACAAGCATACTTATCTATGGAATGTCACAAGTAGTAGAGAGAACTCAACAAGGACTAGCACATGCATTTCATGTTTAAAAGATGTCCTCAATTTTCTACGCGATTACAAGCTTGTAGCAATCCTTGATCGATATTTGTGAAAGACTCACCATTCTAATGACCGTAAGGGTAGTATGGGTAGCGGTAGCCGTAACCCTTTCCTTTTTTTGGGTAGTAACCCTTTCGGACACGATATTTCCGGTAGGCTTTACGGTAGCTTTTCCTAGGTTTTTTCCGGTACTTGCGGTAGCCTTTTCCTTTCCAATACAAATAACCTTAAAATAAGTACGAAAAAATATACTTCAGGCCATTAAATATCAACCGATGGATTATCGAACATAAAATCTCAGAATCAGACAAAAGGCCCATTCATTAAGATTTCTCTCCAAATTTAACAAAATAATTGTGTGATGTTATAATGATGTTGTTTAATCATATCTTAGCAAGATGGAAACAATAGCCTCTATTTGACGTGAAAATATACAGGAATATTTATCCTCGGACATTATCTGTTCCAAGATGCGAACAGATAACGAACAAACCTGTGAGCTTCAAAGGACAAATATACGAGTATATTTTCGTGTAAAATAGAGGCTTTGTAATTATTATCTTTCAAACATTTTGCAGCGCGCGTCGGATGTTTTCTTTTGAGCGTTCTCCAGTACGATTTTATGAACAAACGGATAATTCCCATTTTCTGCTACATCTTCTTGAATTAAAACCTATCAGTTGGGTGATAGCCTTGACTATGCTCCAGTTTTAGCTGAGGGATATTCGGCCACCTCACCTAGTATCAATCGTGCGCGAGCAAGAACGTTTCATGGATCATAAATCAAGATATAAGATCAAGATATAAGATCAAAAAAATGTTGAATAACTTTACCATATTTCTTTTTAGACTTTCTTGGCACCGGTCTTGGATCCTCAGAAATTTCATCTTCATCTGATGGAACAAAAATCATAACATCTGGTTAGAAAGTGCTTTTCTCACAGTTTACTTTATTGATAATTGTGTCATCATGTCCCACGTAATTGATCTTTTTTTTCCAAAGAAGTAAATCACCCGGTAATCCCTATGATAAGAAAAATTCAGACATTATATGGATCCTGTTGGTATAGTCAATGTAGCGAACAGTATTCTTTTCCTTGATTCTTATTTGTGATTGAAATAAAAACCTCGGAAGAGTTGAGCTTTTGTTCCTTCCCATACTACATTTCATACCAACTTTCAACTGTTGTCGACTCAAACCTTCTTAAAAAACTTGCTCGATGCAGAAAATGATCATTAAAATCACCCTAGTTTATTCTAAACGGTTCTTTCATGGGTTTCTACCCAATAAGAATAATAAATTTCAAACTCTCGCCATTGACATTATAACTTGGATCTCATCTCCGAAGCGGAGACAGAATTCGGTTTTCTTGTTAACTAAATTTAATGATTAACTCTTGCCTGTCTCTTCGTCTTCATCGTTCATTTCTTCTAATTCCTTAGCATCCCTCTCGTTTTCTTCATCTCTTAATTCGTCAAATGCTTCAGCTTCATTTTCCGGCTCCTCATCATTCTCTCCGTCAAATTTATCAGAGGAAGTCTCTAAGTCTTCGTCATTCAGATCTTCAACTTCTTTGGCTATTTTAAGGGGGGGGCAAAGGAGGCAAAAACAACCGATTATAGGTAAAAATCAACCAACGCCGGTTTTCATTTGAATACAACCAGACCGGTAATTAAGTGGAGAGAGTCTCAGCTCTTCCTAGGAGACTTAGAGTTGCTTTCTTATCCACGTTCGTGAGAACTGTACTGAAGATAGTTCTCATGAGTATTCTTATCTTTTCTGGTAGAACTTTTTTTTAATCAGGCTTCTAAAAGTAACTAAGTAGCTTCTTAAAGTGACCTGTATCCTCACTCAGAGGAGCATCTAGGGAAGGAAAAAAAGATTACTGAGTAAAAGTAACACCATTGGACTGATGGAAGAAGGAATGGTCTAATAAATATAATCATACTCTCATAATTTTGATCAATACCTTCCCGCTTTTCTGCCATGTAAGAGGCTGTACAGGCTCCAAGAAGGAAACAGCTGATCAACAAAAGTTTCATCTGCATGGCTGAATCCGTTTTAACTCTGGACACCCTCATCGGTCAATTTATGGGATTCATAGAGATGCTAATACGGTGGAACCAAAACTCAATACATTACATTGCGTGCTTTGCATGAAATTAATTAGGGGAGGATTAAAAATAGGTTAATAAAAATAGTATTATATGGTGCAATGGGTGACAAGACAAAGGCATTGAGGTGTCGACAATGTGATTCTTCAAGCACTCTTAATAGCCTAAGGCTAAAAATAGAATGGTTGAGCTTGAAGTTAGTGCGCATGGCAGACAATAAACTGCATCAAGAACAATTCTTCGGAACAACACTATGAAACAAACGCCTTTAAGATTGGGATAATGTTGTGATACGAGATATCTCTCTATTCGTTTTGTTTATTTTGAAATCTCAGCCGAAAATCGAACTTCTAAATTAAGAACTGTTATATCTAGACTTACGAATACGTCAATTTCATGTTACATGGTTTGACAATTTACTGGTCTGATATTTCTAATTTTTTGTCCTGTGTAGATTTAATAATAAGGTCTTACTGATTAGCATCTCGATGAAATGACCTTCAGCTAAATATTGCAATTATCCTACCAAACCGAAATTTCAGCTCTTGGGTTAAGCATTTAGGTAGGGCGAGTGGCAAACAGCAGGAGAAACTAAAACAATTCTGCAGAACAGTATTATTTTACGGAAGCCTCAACGAGTAGAATAGTCAGATATAGAGTTTTGATACGAGAAGAGCTCTTTCTGGTTACAGTCAAGATTGAGCTTTCAAAATTCTAAAACGTTGTATTTAGAATTCTATATTTTAAATTGATGTTACATAGTTCGGCAATTTTCTCGTCTAATATTTTTTATTTTATGTCATGAGTAGTTTCAATTGCAAAGCTTCACCGAAAAGTACTTCGATGAAAATTTCCTGCTGCTTAGATATTGCAGTTATAACATCAAAATAGGAACTCTTCCCTAATTAAAAAAAGAGTAAAACTGTTGTCGATCAGTTTTAATAAGAAGATTGTTGAGAGAGCAACGTCTAAAAGAACTAATGATTGATTGTTAATGCTTGACGACAACGTAAGGAGCAAACAAATTAGTGGAAACCAAGTGTGTAAAATTAGATCTATTACTAGATTAGTACTTAGTCTATATTGAGTACATGAAGAGATATTCCTGTTGATCACTGCTGTGTTGGATATCAACAATGAAAATGGTCAGAAGAGCATTTAAATCTTTCTTTCTACATAAACAAAAGGAAGTTTTTACCTTTCTGACTGAAGTCTTTTAATGAATCAAGGTTAAATTCAGTACAAAAGACTGAAATCGGGTATGGAAAATAAAATTTATTTGCAAATATTGATTCCTGTATTTTTGTTTTTCTTGAGAAGAAGAAAGACCGAACTGTTTACAGTATCACCATTTTTTTGCACCTTCTTAAACTCCTCCAAATATATCCAGAAATAGCCGTGCCCATCTCAATTGTAATCAAAATATTGGCAAGTTCGACAATCCTTCAACTTGACGATGATTTTGTGAAACTATTATACCTTTAAAGCGTTGAAAGTAATCATAAAATTTATTTGTGCGCTACCTTCAATGTTGCCTTAAAAGCTTTAGGATTTGTTTAAAGTCTTCTTCGGTGTGTTTATTGTAAATACTAGGCGGATAACTCTATTGATATTTCTTTTAATTAAGCAATGACATTGTTTTTGTTTGTGGGGGTCTGATACCTTGAGAATATCTTTTCAGAGCTAGAATGCACTATTGTTTTTTCCCTTGCTACATTGGCGAAGTTCGAAAATTTGCTTTTTATTAGATCAGATTGTAATAGAAGTCCAGACGGAAGCGCTACAAGGTTTCTCTCCTTGTGAGTGAGTCGGAATGATCAAAATAGATGAACTCAGTGTTGTTAACAATTGCTTATCGATTTAAATGCTTTGAACTGACGTGAGCCCAAAACAAATTAATGGGCTCTAGGTGCTGAATAAATCATTGGGGAAGACTGTCCCTGAAAATCATGTTTTGGTTAAAGAGGAAGTAGTCGCTCACAAAACTACAGAAATAATTTTTGTTTTTCATTCATTTATTCTGCAAGATTAGGGAATGGCCTACTAAATATAACAAAACGAAATTCAATCACGTCAGGCTTTCCAGAAAGGATAACCTCAATGCTGTTCGCAATTGCTAAATAATTCAAGAGCTTTCCACTGACGTGAGTCTAACAATTGAGATGGACCCTTAATGTTAAATAGATCATAGGGGCCACCTGTCCTTGAAGATTATTTTCTTGATGAAAGAATTTGAAGCATTAGCCGCTCACAAAAAAAAGAGAAATAATTATTTCGCAAGACTAAAAAATAGCATGCAGAAGGTAACAAAACCAAATTCTAACACGTCAGGGAACAACCAATTTTAACAAAATTGGGACGTGTCATACTTAACTGAAGACATAGCATACTACAGGATATATTGTTCTTCTCACCTGAATGTGTGCGTGTCTTTTGCAGAATTTGTATATTGCGTTCAAGATTTAGACGCACAGCAATATTAGCCTGCGAGCGACAAAGATGTGTAAGATACATGAACCTTAAAAAAAGCCCTAACCAATGTTTAGAAGTAGGAACCGTTCTTAACCATCACGAAAAAGAGAAGCAAACAGAGTGAAGGAATTCGAATATTTTAAATTTCAGATTTCATTAGGCTGGCGCGCGCGCCAACATTGAGCAAAAACCTTATGAAGCCTCCTCAAGTGGACAATTTCGTGAAAATTATGCCTGTTGTGTCAGTTCACCATATGGTTTTTCCATCAAAAGTCAGAAAGTGAAATTCTCACTCGATTAATTTTTCTATTTTTCCATTTTTTGACCTTTTATTACAATAATAATTATTATTACTTTCTTTTTTTCTTTTTGTTGCAATAAGAAATCTCCAACAGTTTATTTCGTTCTTCCAATATTTTCCTGTTCTCCAGCCATGTGGTTTGAGTCGATGTCTTGAAGTTGTATTAGGCTTACTGTAGGTTCAGTTCTGAGATGCAGATCTTGTTTTGTCATTTGCCATCGAGTCACACATCACCTGAACATTTACCGAATATACGAGCAAAGCAAAAACTAAAGTGGACTGCACTTAACTCCAAAAGAGTATTTCTTAATGTCCCATGCATTCAGCACAAAGAGATGACTTAACATGTGGGAGGATTCCCAAAACTGTCTACTATCACATATTGAAACTAAGCTAGGCCACCATATCATTTGTTACCAGAATACGTGTCTATATGGATTTCCATATTGTGAACGGACTTAGTTTATATCGCTCTCTTGTTGATTAGCATTTTATTGCTGCATTCTCTATAAACTTTACCCAATTGGACAATAATCCAACAAATCTGTCTACAAAATCCATGGCAAAATACATGTTAAAAGCCAAATAGATTTTCACGTTCTGAAAAAGTATGAAGGGAACCATAGAATGATCCTTTATAAATATATTTGCACTGCCTTGAGTTCAATCATCCATCCACTTGTGGGTCAGTGACAAACACACCGATATTACTTTATCTGAAAGTTGAATATTAGAAGTTCTTGACGATAATCATGTCATTTGCAGTCACTTTGTAGACTAAAGTGATTGAGGAATAAAAGATAAATTGATAGGTAAAGATAGTGGTAAATATCACCCATAAAACGTACCATTACCCTTCCTTATTGATGGACCTGCTGCTCAGCAGCCTGTGTTTTGCTTAGTTTTTTTCTCATAGAACGGTTCACTCGTTTTTCCTAAGGCAAGAACCAAATATATCTTCCTTCTCTCCTAAATATTATGGAGTTAAAATCGAGCCAGCCTATTTACATGAAGGGAATTTCTGGATAAGAAGGGTTAAAAGCCAATATTTATTTGCAAAATTCTTCAAATAAAAGTTAAACACTAAGTCAGAAAATTTAAACGTTACAGAAAAGATGTCTAACGATTTGAATGTTTCATTTATCGACAAGGGCACTATCTTTTTTAATTTCATCTTATTTGATTGCATCTCATTTTATTTCTTATTGTGTTTGGTTGTGTTCTTCTGGGGTAAGGGGGGGATAAAGGTCAGTCATTAAGATGGTTCACTTTATCTGGTCCTTTTTCTTTCTCATTTGAATGCGATATCGAGCTGATATTGAAGCGTTAGACGATTCTTCTAAATGTGATGAAATTCTAAATGAAAAAAGCAAATAAATGCCACAAGATAATAGTCAAATAACAAACTAATGGCTGGAATAGTCGATTACATTTGATAAAAAAATCGTTGTGAACTTGAATTATCTGAATATTCGATTTATCGCCATGACTCGCGAAATGAGCTGAATATATCAATAGTTTAGAATAATTAAGACTGTTTAAAGCATTAAAGTTTTTGAGGCCTAAAAGCATCTCTTCTCGTCTTTTATTAGATGATGCCGAAGATGTCGATCTGACAACTCAAAACGGACTCTAGCAGGTGTTCAAATATACACAAAAAATTTAAAAGCATGACGTTACGGCACTTTGATTTTTTGTGCTACTCAACACCCATGTCAAATCCATGAGACGAAAGCAAAGGGCTTAAACTTCATTTGTGCTTTGTCTTAACTTTGAGGCGCATGAAAATGATTCTAGAACTTTGTCTCGTTGTCGCTTTGCTTTCGGTTACTTACACGAGGTCCTTCCCTATGTTTTCTTTCATTTATGTACCGCAATGAATGGCAGATCTTGAGCTCGGGGGGGGGGGGGGGGGGGAAGGTCTTTTTGTCGCTTGCCCTACCGGCTTTTCTTCCCTCTGCGAATGTTATATTCTTCTTCCTATCAGTGTTATTTTGTATGGTTGGTGTTGCTTGAGAAATGAACGGAACGCCAGAACATATGGGTAAAATTCTCAAATAATGAAATAAAAAGGGTCATGGCAATTTTTTTTTCCGGAAAGTTTTTCATAAAACATTTGGTTAAAATTATCAAATAATGAAATAAAAAAGGGTCAAGATTTATTCATCAAACAATCGTGTCATTGCATCCCATCTTATTGTTCTCTGTTGCCGAAGAGCTAAATTGCCCGAGTATCCCCAGTTTATTCCAGCCTTAGGACTCAAAAAGCTATATGGGTATTACCAGTATCATCAGTGTACTGAGTGTAATTAAGTGTAAGCTGAATTCTTAAACTTGATAACTATTTCACGAGTTCCGTCCCAAGGAGAAGAAATATGCATGGTAACTTGGATCTTTTTTTTATCCAAGGAGCGGAAACAGAACTCCGTTTTCTTGTTAACTAAATTTAGTGATAAACTTTCACTTGTCTCCTCTTCTTCAACGGTTATTTCCTTTCATTCTTGAGCATCACTCCCGTCTTCTTCACGACTCAGTTTCGTCAAATTCTCCATCTTCATTTTCCCGTTCTTCATCATTAGCTTCATCATCAATTCGTCAGAAGCAGTCTCAAACTCGTCATCACTTACATCTTCAACATCTTGGGCTGTGTTACAAGAAAAAAATGATTAAAAAAATGCACAAGTCAACTAAAACTACACTTATATATCAACTAAAGACAATCAAAACAGTCATTGTAGAGCAGGGGCTCCACTTTACAATTGACCTTAGAATTGCTGTATGTCCTCGTTGGAGATGAAACTGTTTAAAATATATCCTATAAATTTTCTTTTCTGATAAAGCTGAAAATGATTTTTTGCTGGGTTTTAAACGTAAGAGCTAAAGCAAACCTTAAATGTATTTGATTGATAAAGAAGCTACTTAAACTGACCTTTGTCAATTGTATTAAAAAAATTAAGACCAATGTGCTGATGGGAAAAGGATGAATTAACAAGGAGAAGAAAAAAGACAAAAAAAGAGTCATGCTCCTATATTTGTGACAAAAGTCCTTCTTGCTTTTCCGCCAGGTAAGGGGCGGTACAAGCTCCAAGAAGAAAACTGGGATCCAATAAAATTTCATCTGCATGGCTTAAACGGTTGTAACTCCGGGCAGAGAATGGCCTTATTGGCGGCCTCAGCGTTTCATGGATAATGCCAATACTTTAGAATCAAAATCCAATATATGCGGAAGTGTACTTGAAATAATCTGTAAATAAATTCCTAATCCCCACGGTATCATAAACGCTCTTAATTCAACTAATTTGTCTTTTCTCGTTACTATGTTCCCATGTTCCCTGCTTATTAACACACACACACACAAAACCCACAACTCATCTATTCGCTCTGACGAAGAGCTAACATCCGAGCCAACAGCTTTAGAAACTCTTTATGGTTACCAATTCACATTATCAACTTAGCTGATAAAGCCAAATTATTTTCAGGCGCCGCTTTATTCCAGCTTATTCCTTGGAGTTAAGTACTTGCATAATATATAGGGGATTAAATTCAGATAAAAATCACTACTCAATTTACATTGCCCCAGCCTCGCAACCAATTCAAGCGTCTTGTTCAGTTTCGTTTCAATCTTATTTCCTACATGTATGGACTGAAGATTTATTATCTTATTTTGCGATCAGGTATCACAAATAAGGGTCTTTGAAAAACTGGTTTTATTTTCTTTCATTCATGTTGTTTTACGTGGTTGTTGTAGACAAACCAATGCCACTAAAAGTTGAAACTGTAGGAAAGTAGTGATAAAGCGTGCTGATAAAGGTTTAGGACAAGATGAAAAAATTCAAATCATTTATTTCAGAATTTAGTCAATTGCGATGTGGATTGTGTAGCTTGCGGTTTTCAGCAGACAAATAAATTAGTGAATAAAATGAAAGTAAACAACAAAGAGACCAAGGATGTCAACTGAACCAAAAAAAATTTATTTAACGCTTTTAAAGCTACAATTTCAGCTATGACTTTACAGCAACTTTCTTAATCTTGCGTGAGTCGTGGTCCATTCTAATCATTTTCGCCTAACCTGAAATAGAGAAAACAAAGTGAGGAAGTGTCCTTCCTAAAGTTACTTTAGTGAGTAATAAGGCAAGTTGAGACAAGCGTACTTATCAATGGAATGTTATAAGTAGTAGAGAGACAACTCAACAAGGACTAGTACATGCAATTCTTGATTGAAAAATGTTTTCAATTTTCCGCGCGATTGCAAGCTTATAGCAGTCTTTAATCGATAATTGTGAAAGACTCACCATTTTAATGACCTCTGGGGTAGTATGGGTAGCGGTAGGCGTAGCGGTAGCCGTAACCCTTTCCTTTTTTGGGGTAGTAACCCTTTCGGAAACGATATTTACGGTAACCTTTACGGTAACTTTTGCTAGGTTTTTTTCCGGTAGAGTCCTTTACGGTATTTGCGGTAGCCTTTTCCTTTCCCATACAAATAACCTAAAATAATTACGAAATTAAATACTTTAAACCATTAAATCAAACGATAGATTATCGAAAATAAAAATCTCATCATCAGAAAAAAGGCCCATTCATGAAAATTTCTCTCCAAATTTGACAAGGTAATTGTCTGATATAATAATGCTGTTGCTTTAATTATATCTTAGCTAAATGCAAACAGTAGCCTCTATCTGGTGCGAAAATATAAACGGATATTTATCCGCGGACATTGTCTTTTCCAAGATGCGAACAGTTTCCGAGAGCGAATCTCGAGGAAAATTGCGAGCTCCGAGGAACAGATAACGTTCAAGGACAAATATAGGAGCACATTTTCGCGTAAAATAGAGGCTTTGTAATTATTATCCTTCAAACATTTTGCAGCGCGCGCCGGATGTTTTCTTTTGACCGTTCTCTAGTACGACTTTATGAACAAACACACATTTCCCATATTCTGTTACAGCTATAAAATGCTATATTTTCATAGATCATAAGTCAAGATGTAAGATCAAGATAAAAGATCAAGATATGTTGATAGCTTTACCATATTTCTAGCTTGACTTTCTTGGCACCGGTCTTGGATCCTCAGAAACTTCATCTTCATCTGATGGAACAAAAAATAACAACATCTGTTTATAAAGTACATTTCTTACGGTTTACTTCATTGATAATTATGTCATCATTTCCAAAATAATTGATCTTTGTTTCCAAAAGAAGCAAACCGCCCGGTAATCCCTATGAGAAGGCAAATTCATACATTATATGGATCCTTTCAGTATAATCAGTGTAGCGAGAAGTTACTCTATTCTTTTCCGTGATTCTTATTTGCGATTGAAATAAAAACCTCGCAAGAGTTGAACTTTTTTTCCATCCCGTAATGAATTTAATACCAACTTTCAACTGTTCTCAACCAAAACCTGCTTTAAAAAATCTTGGTTAATGCGGAAAATGACCATTACTCCTAAACAGTTCTTTCACGAGTTTCTTCCCGATGGATAGAAAAATTCCAAACTTTCGTCATTGACATTATAACTTGGATCTCATCTCTGAAGAGGAGACAGAACTCGGTTTTCTTGTTAACTAAACTTAATGATCCACTCTTGCCTGTCTCTTCGTCTTCATCGTTCATTTCTTCTAATTCCTCAGCATCCCTCTCGTTTTCTTCATCTCTTAACTCGTCAAATGCTTCATTTTTATTCTCCGGTTCCTCATCATTCTCTCCGTCAAATTTATCAAAGGCAGTATCGAAGTCTTTTTCATTCAGATCTTAAACTTCTTGGGCTATTTAGGGGGAAAAGAGAAGGCAAAAAAAACTGATTAAAGATGAAAAGTAGAATACGCTGGTTTTCATTTAAATACAACCAGACCGGTAATTAAGTGGAGAGAGTCTCGGCACTAAGAGACTCAGAGTTGCTTTCTTATCCACGTTCGTAAGAACTATATTAAAGATAATTCTTATGAGTATTCTTATATTTTCTGGTTTTTTTTTTAATCAGGCTTCAAAAAGTAACTAAGTAGCTTCTTAAAGTGACCTGTATCCTCACTCAGAGGAGCATCTAGGTAAGGAAAAAAGAGTTCTTAGTAAAAGTACACCATTGAATGGGTGGAAAAAGGAATGGTCTGAGAAAAATAATCATACACTCATAATTTTGATCCAATACCTTCCCGCTTTTCTGCCAGGTAAGAGGCTGTACAGGCTCCAAGAAGGAAAGAAGTGATCAACAAAAGTTTTATCTGCATGGCTGAAGCCGTTTAACTCCGGGCAGACAATGGCTCTTGTGATACCCTCATCGTTCCATTTATGGGTTTCACAGAGATGCTAATAGTGTAGAGCCAAAACCCATTACATAACATTGCATACTTTGCATGAAATTAACTAGGGGAGGATAAAAAATAGGTAAATAAAAGTAGTATTTTATGATGCAATAGGTGACAAGACAAAGGCATGGAGGTTTCAAGAATATGTTTCTTCAAGCACTCTTCATAGTCTAAGGCTAAAAATAGAGAGGTTGACCTTGAAGTTAGTGCGCACGGTAGACATTAAACTGCATCAAGAACAATTTTACGGAACAACACTAGAAGAGAAGAAGCCTTGGAGATCGGAATAAAGTTGTGATACAAAATTTCCCTGCTTTCGTTTTGACTATTTTGAAATGTCAGCCAAAAATCGAACTTCTAAATTAAGGACAGTTATATTTAGAGTTACGAATACGCCGATTTGATGCTACACGGTTCGACAATTTCGTCCGATATTTCTAAGATTTTATTCCTGCGTAAATTTGATAATAGAGTCTCACTGATTAGGATCTGGATGAAATGACCTTCTACTAAATATTGCAATTATCCAGCTCTTTTCTTAGGGTTGAGCATGTAGTCAGGGCAAATGGCTAACAGTCAATAGGAGAAACAAAAACGATTCTACGGAAAAAGACTATTATACGGGAGTCTTAATGAGTAGAATAATCACATAAATTATAGAGTTTTGATGGGAGAGGAAGCTTTTTTGGGGTACCATTATCAAAATATCAGACAAAAATGAACTTTCATAATTCTGAAAAGTTGTATTTAGAATTCAATATGTCAAATTGATGTTATAAAGTTCGGCGATTTTCTCGTCTAATATTTTTGATTTCATGTCTTGAGTAGTTTTAATTACAAAGCTTCAGTGAATAGTACTTCGGTGAAAATGACCTGCTGCTTGGATATTGCAGTCATAACATCAAAATTTGAACTCTTCCCCAATCAAAAAGAGTAAAACTGTTGTCACTCAGTTTTAATAAGAGAATTGTTTAAAGAGCAGCGCCTAAAAGAGTTACTAAATGAGTTTTAATGCTTAACAACAACATAAGGAGCAAACAAATTAGTGGGAACCAAGTGCGTAAAGTTAGATCTAATACTAGATTAGTACTTAGGTCTATATTGAATGCATGTAACGATATTTCCGTTTATCACTGCTTTGTTGGGATATCAACAATGAAAATTTCTTTTATACATACACAAAAGGAAGTTTTAACTTTTCTGACTGAGATAATGTTAAGGAGCCAGGTCTACAATTAATGACGGAAACCAAGTGGTTTAGCTGGAGAGTAGTTATCATCGATCACCGACGAAAAGGAATATCCAAATAAAGAACCGGTCAGTACGGTTTCCAGGAACCGATAAGATTTTCCAAATTATCCATTAAGTTGTCATTCACTTTGAGAGTGTTCAATATTTACTTAAGTCTGACTCTGGGGAATTTTTCTGATTATAAAATCTCAGAACTGAAAACTTAAAACGCTTCTCCGTCATGCATTAGTAGTAGCATTTTCTCGAAACTTTCACTTTGCAGCATGACTTCAAGATTTTCTACCAAGGACAGACAATAAAGGCATATCGCCCATGTTATCACACCTCCACCGTGCTGCGGAATTAAAGTTTCCTTTGTACATAAACTGAGCTAAGAACCGTACCATGATAGCAATTGGGAGAATGCAGGTAGCTGAGCGTGAAGCTTTATATCCGTCCAGAACTTTTATTGACAATGACGATGACAACAATGACAATATTTTTATTCACACGATTCAGGTACAAAGAGAAAAAAAGAAAAAAAAAAGGAAACTAGAGAAAAACGAAATTGATAGACATTATATAACTATATGTACAATTTTTGAATCAGTATGCAACAGCCAACGTAGCAAAGCTTTCGAGTTGGCTGCTGTTTATTTACAAGTAAAGAAAGGAACGAAGGAAAGGAATAATAATTAAACTAATTAACAAGGCAAGAAGTGTTATGAAAACGAAATGACGATATTACATTAAGATTACTTACATAGATACGATTACAAAGTGACTTTTAGTCGGGAATTCAGAACTGTGACTGATATTTGAGGGCATGATTTTTATAACGCTTTTTAAATTCATTAATAGAGAGCCGTTTCCAGTTTGTTGGTACCGTTTCCCAAAATTTAGAGGCTACATATACAAAGGTAAATTTGACTGTGTTGAATCTTACTTTTGGTCGATGAAAACACCCTTGGAGGCGTATCTGGCGTTATACTTGTGCAGGCTAGAAACTGTTCTGAATGAATCATAAAACAGGAAAGGAATACTGGAATACTTGTTCAATATCTTATGTGCGAGTAGGCACGTACTCAGTTTAACAATATTATCGAATTTAAGAATATCAAGAAGCCTATAGAAAACTTGGGATGACTCTCCACTTTCTCGCTTTCTTTTCACTATTTCAGGTTTGGCGAAAATGAGTAGACTGGACCAAGAATCACGCAAGATTAAGAACTGCTTTAAAGTCATAGCTGAAACTGTAGCTTTAAAAGCGTTTTATAAAATTTTGGGGGTTCAGTTGACATCCTTGTTCTCTCTTTTTTATTTTATTTTATTTAACTATGTATTTATCTTCTGCAAACCGCAAGCTATACAATTCACATCGCAATTGACTAAATTCTGACATAAATGATTCGAATTTTTTCATCTTTTCCAAAACGTTTAGTAGCATGCTCTATCACAACTTTCTTGCGGTTTCAACCTTTAGTGGCGTTCATCTGTCAAACAACAACTGCATAATACAATATGAATGAAAGAAAATAATATCAGTTTTCCAAAAACCACTAAAGTCATATATGACTAAATATTGTGATACCAGATCGCAAAATAAGATAAGAAATCCTCAGTCGATACGTGTATCGATACGATAGTGATTTTCATCATGGTTGAATTTAAGCCCTGATCATAATTGTTATACAAGTTCTTCACTCCAAGGAATAAGGTAGGATAAAGCGGCGCCTGAAAATAAAGATCGTATTAATCGGCATCTTTTTGTGTAAGTGCATCACTCATCGGTTTATGGAGCATCACTCAAAGGTTTATGTAGCACTACTCTGGCCCTCGTTTAACAATAAAATACCGTCGCAGTTTTTGACAGTGTTTAAACGATGAGCGATAATGATAAAAAGTGAATAAAGTTGGTGAGTTTCTAGAAAAAATGTGGTGCTACGTCTGTGAGGAGTATAACGAGATCATTTGGTTTTGTCAACTAAGTTGATGATGTAAACTGATAACCGTTTCAAAATTTGGCATTTGGGGCTCAAGATTTAATATGAACCTCCAAAATAAAAATAATAATAAAAAAAAAACATTTCTTAATTTTTTTGCGTAACATTTGCTGTTTGTGGGTGTTTTTAGCTGTTCACACCTAATTTGAACGTGATTTGTACTATAAACCTCCGTATATTAACAGTTCAATTTTGTTCATCTTGTTAAATTCCTGATGAGGTCTGTGTGATCAGACGAAACCGGTCGAATAATAAACTAAGTTGACTCGATCTGCTGCTGTGTGCTGCTCTCTAGTTTTCATTTAAAAAAAAATTCACTTTAAAAAAGTTGTTTCAAAAATTTTTTTCAAAAAAAAAAAAAAAATTAAAAAAATTAGCCCTTCGTCAGAGCGAATAGAGGAGTTGTGGGCTCTGTGTGTGAGTTAGTAAGGAGGAAACACGGGAACATTGTAATGAGAAAAAACAAATTAGTTGAATGAAGACCGTTTATCATACCGTGGGGATTAGGAGTTTATTTATAGATTATTTCAAGAGCACTTCCGCATATGTTGGATTTTGATTCTTAAGTACTGGCATCATCCATGAAACGCATAACTGAAGCGTTGATGCCGCCAATAAAGCCATTCTCTGCCTAGAGTTAAAACCGTTTAAACCATGCCGATGAAATTTCTGTTGCTCAGCCGTTTCCTTCTTAGAGCCTGTACAGCCTCTTACCAAGCGAAACAGCAGGAAGGTATTATGTCACAATTATGAAAGCATGACTTCTTTTTCTTTCTTTTTTTCCTTGTAAATGCATCCTTTTTCCATCAGTACATTGATCTTACTTTTACTACTACATTTTTCTTCTTGTTTAGTGAAGACAAAGGCCAATTTAAGTAGCTTTTTTATCAATCAAATAGATTTAAGGTTTGCTTTAGCTCTTATATTTTGAAGCCTAGCAAAAAATTATTGTAGGCTATATCAGAAAAGAAAATTTGTAAGAAATATTTCTAACAGATTCATCTCCATCAAGATTAAACAGGTAACGTTTTAAAGAAAAATCTGAGATGATTGTTTTAATTGATTCAAAGCTTCAATAAAAAATTGCACAGCAAACATCCTTGTTTTTATGCCAGTACTTAAGAATCAAATTCTTACATATGCGGAAGTCCTCTCGAAATAATCTGTAAATAAACCCCTAATCCCCACGGCATGATAAACGGTCTTCATTCAACTAATTTGTTTTTTCTCATTACAATGTTCACATGTTTCCTGCTTACTAACTCACACACAGAACTCACAACTTCTCTATTCGCTCTGACGAAGGGCTAATTTTTTAAATTTAAAAAAAAAAAATTTTTTTGAAAAACATTTTTGAAACAACTTTTTTAAAATGAAATTAAAAAAAAAAAACTAGTGAGCAGCACACATCAGCAGATCGAGTCAACTTAGTTTATTATTCAACCGGTTTCGTCTGATCACACAGACCTCATCAGGAGTTTAACAAGATGAACAAAATTGAACTGCTAATATACCGAGGTTTATAATACAAATCACGTTCAAATTGGAGTGTGAACAGCTAAAAATACCCACAAACAGGAAATGTTACGCAAATCCAGCGTAACAATGTTTTGTTTGGGAAGCCTTTCGATGAAACAAAATACAACAGGGTGATTCAAGCTTGCACGCTAACTAACGACATAGGAAGATTTCCAAATGGTGACCTCGTATTTGTTGGAGAACACGGTGTCGTGCTGAGTGGCGGCCAGAAGGCTCGCGTTAATTTGGCTCGTGCAGTATACGCCAATGCTGACTTATATTTACTCGATGATCCTTTGAGCGCAGTTGATTCTAAAGTTGGTGATCACATATTTTTTGAGTGCATTTGCAACTTGTTAAAGAATAAAACAAGAGTCCTAGTGACATACACAGAAAGGTACCTTAGGATGGTTGACCTGGTTGTGGTTCTCAACAACGGATCCGTCCCAGGAAAAGGCACTTACAGCGAATTGAAAGAAAGGGGAGTAACTATTGATTCTATAATAGATGCTAGTAGTGCCATGGTCCCTCTATCTTGTAAGTGCTCGATCCACATATCGGAAGTGACTAGATAGTTAATATATCATGACCCTTTTTATTTTCATCATTTGATAATTTTACCTACATGTTCTATGAAAGACTTTCCCTCGATTTCAACCTAACGTTCCTTTCATTTCTCAGGCTACAACAATATAACTATGATTGGAAGAAAAATGTAATAGATTTCCAAAGGTTAATCAACAATATATGAATACATATTACGGTACATAAATTTAAAAAAATCAACATTAAATCCATTTTTGTTCTCCATTAAATACTTTGGCGTTGGTCAGTCAGGTTACTTAAGGCTTCTGAAGACCTCGTTCAATTATAACTGCGATTGAAAATAAAGATTGTATTCATAACCCTTTCTGAGATCCAATGAGTTCATCAACGGTGCCCTGAGCAACAATCTGGCCTTCTCTTAACAATAAGATACCGTCACAGTTACTAACAGTGCCTAAACGATGAGCAATAATAATGACCGTTGAGTTTTTCAATTTCTCGTGCACAGTTGACCAGATGGTTTTCTCTGTATTTGGATCCACGTGCGCCGTTGGCTCATCCAAAATAACGATCTTACTTCGCTTAAGCAAAGTGCGAGCCAAGCATATTAATTGTCGCTCACCACTACTCAAGTTTTCGCCTCCCTCAAAAAGTTGGTGATCAAGTTGACCGTCTAGATTTTCAACCAAACTGGTGAGTTTCACCTCTTTGATAGCACTCCATAGTTCATCATCTGTGTACTCCTCTAAGGGATCCAAGTTTCTCCTTAACGATCCACTGAAGAGAACAGGGGATTGGCCGAGGACAGAGATACATTTCCGCGATTCCTGAAGTTGAACACCTGTTATGCATACACCATCGATAAATATCTCCCCTTCGGCCTCAGGCATGCGTAGGAGAGCTGATATAATGGACGACTTCCCGTCACCCGTCCGACCTACGATTCCCAACTTGTTCCTAGGCTGGATTTCAAAAGTTAAATTTTTGAGTACTACCGGTCCGCCTGGATAGTACCTCATGTAAACATTTTTAAAACTCACATGACCATCATATGGCCAGTGTTTTGGAGGAAGTGTTTTGATGGTGTATCCAGGTTCTGAGTCGAGGCGCGTGTACTCCAGGACTCGCTCCACAGACGTCATAAGGTTCTCAGCATCAGCATATTGTCTAACAGCCACTTGGGAGATTTTTGCCGCGTCAATAACATAGGCAAGCACCAGACCAGCCAAAGCTGAGATAAATAGAAAGATTAATGGATCAAAACAATAATAATAATATTGATCAAGTCTATAGATAGCTAAATTAATAGATAAACTTTGTCAGTATTATCAGTTCTATAGAATTTTCGTGATTGATACCTGGGTTTTGAGAAGCTAAAACAGAAGCAAAAGCCACTGCAGTTGTTAATACTGCGCAAAGTACGTCAGCACGGAAACCAAGCCACCGATTACTGGCTACCACCATGGAAAACGCGCGATTGTGTAAATCTTGATGCCTGTAAGTTATAGAAGCAAAAAGATAAGCAAACTAGAAAAACAACAAAATGAGACAAGAGTAATTATTTTTACTCTATGACATTTATGGACGTTTAAAAAGCTTCACCGTTAGCTACCTGCATTTTCGCATTTGCTATCATGATACGGTTCAGGGCTCAGTTAGGTACAAAGGAAAATTTAAATCCGTAGCACAGTGAAGCTATGATAATATGAGCGATATTCCTTTATTCACGGTTCCTGGTAGAAAATCTAAGAGTGATGCTAAAAGTTACGAGAAAACGCCACCAAAGATGCGTGAAAGAAAATCGTGAGAAGTGAAAGCTTTCAGTTCTAAGAGATTTTTTATTCTGTAAAACTCTCCAGAGTCAGACTTAAAAGAACATTGAACACTCTGTAAGCGAATGAGGACTTTTCATAAGTTTGGAAAGTCTTCTCGGTTCCTGGGAACCGTATTGACCGGTTCTTTTCTTTTTGGATATTCCTTTTCGCAGGCGATCGATGATACCTATTCTCCAGCTTAAGGACTCAGTTTCCGTCATCAGCTGTAGCTATAAAGCATCAAATTTAATTGCTTCACGCAATCATACTCACCTATAAAACTCTCCGATGAAATCGTTTTCTCTTTTTCGACTGCGAATTGTATCTAAGCCGATCATGGTTTCTGAAAAGTGCGATAATACGGGACTTCGACAAATAGCCTCGAGCCTCTTGAGCTCACGGGAAGTCTTCAAGTAATACCACGTTAAGCATAGAAAAATGACCACGGCTGGAACCGAAACAATGGAGAGCCAAATATTCGTTAACAAGGGTAGCAGCATGGCTGTGGATATAAACAAAAAATACTGGATGGCTGATAGAAACGTCCTGGGAAGTAACTCGTCCATGCAACCAATGTCTTTGGAACATCTGTTTAATATGCGTCCCGCAGGATTAGTGTCGAAAAATAACACTGGGGCTTTCAGCAAACAGGTAACGAGCCGGCTGTGCAAATTTTGAGATGATCTGAGGGAGACACTGAAGAATATGACGGCACGGATGATGGCCATAGCGAAAGCACCGAACACTAGAACAGCGTAAGTACTCAGTGCTGACAATGACTGTTGTTCCGATGCAGGTTGAATAGTAGTGAACCAAGAAAGCCAGACGTCGGGTGAAGCAAGAAGAGCTAATAAATGAATCAAAAAAAAAATATTCGTTTTCCAGAACAAAAATGATTGCGACTTATTATAGAAATGTCATTTATTCAGAGTTGTGGACAAATGGCGTTATTTACGTGAAAGCTATGAGCGTTTTAGTATGCATGTATACTCCAGGTGATCTGGAAAAGTTTCAAACTACGGATCACTCAAAGAATATGTATTACTAAGTTTCACGCGTGATGGAGACATCAGAGATGAGATACGTAGTGCGTAGAACTACTTGATTTGCTTGCTAGTTTAAATTCTCGTAAAGTTACTAATCAAAAAAGGATTTATCATCATCATCATAAACAAGATCATCACCAATATCCCCTTATCGTTAATGATAGCTGTTTTCTTTTTCTAATATTTTTCAGTGTTCTTTCCTACGTGATCATTTTTCTTGTTCTAGGTTAAAATTAGCATGGGAAGTTACCTGGTATTTTTCTCTTACCTTGCGTCATAAGAAAAAGAAGAAGTAAAAGAATCATGAAAAATGGATGCATTCCGGCTCTAAAATAATTCCAATATAAGGAAGAGGAGATATCCCCAGTTGCCATATCTTCATGGGATACAGGCAAAGGCTTATCGAATTGGCTTCGGTTTGCGTTATGACGTAAGCTAGATTCTTTGTTAGGAGTGGTGGTCTTTTTTTCCATGGCATTACCAGCATCTATTATAGAATCAATAATTACTCCCCTTTCTTTCAATTCGCTGTAAGTGCCTTTTCCTGAGACGGATCCGTTGTTGAGAACCACAACCTGGTCAACCATCCTAAGGTACTTTTCTGTGTATGTCACTAGGACTCTTGTTTTATTCTTTAACAAGTTGCAAATGCACTCAAAAAATATGTGATCACCAACTTTAGAATCAACTGCGCTCAAAGGATCATCGAGTAAATATAAGTCAGCATTGGCGTATACTGCACGAGCCAAATTAACGCGAGCCTTCTGGCCGCCACTCAGCACGACACCGTGTTCTCCAACAAATACGAGGTCACCATTTGGAAATCTTCCTATGTCGTTAGTTAGCGTGCAAGCTTGAATCACCCTGTTGTATTTTGTTTCATCGAAAGGCTTCCCAAACAAAACATTTTCTCGGAGTGTTCCAGAGAAAACCCAAGCAGTTTGAGAGACATAAGCCACATTTCCGGAGTAGGTTATGTTCCCACTGGATGCAACGACTTCTCTTGCAATGGCAGCTAGGAGTGTAGATTTTCCACTCCCCACCTCACCAGTAACGACTGTCAGACTCTTCTCCGGGATCTCAAAATTGACATCGTGGAGGATATATGGCCCGTCCAGTTCATCAAATTT
Source organism: Pocillopora verrucosa (assembly GCF_036669915.1). NCBI lineage: Eukaryota > Metazoa > Cnidaria > Anthozoa > Scleractinia > Pocilloporidae > Pocillopora > Pocillopora verrucosa. Next base: position 1,260,084 of record NC_089320.1, on the reverse strand, counting down.
ACACCAAAGACCTTCAATTAATAACTTTCCTAAAGAGGTTTGAGTAGATTCAGTTCTATAGTTACGAATAGTATCGTTGTCAACAGAAAAGTTTTTATCAAAGTCTTGATTTTCGGATATTGTTTCTTCACTCTTATCTTCTGCTTTTAAGGGGCCTCGAACATAAAGCTCTGGGAAGTTGTTTTTAGGTTCTTGAACACGATGTTGGTGGCCAGGAGGCTTCTCAGTGGATTCCAAGCCCATTGAAGGGATATTTTTCAGCAAAAGAAAGTTTCTGATTCTTTTTAAGGATATCCACAACTCAAACACTGAGGTAATAGCGTAAGAGAATCGTGTGATGGTAATTCGAAGTGTGTTAATGAAAGCCAGAAGCATAAACGCCGTGGTAGGTGAAATTAGATGGCCATCGAGGCTGAGAGCTAAGACAGATAGAAACGTAGCTACAGCCCCTGCAGTAAACGGCAGACATTCCACAATTGATAACAGAGCTCCCTTCTTTAGGATGATCCAGATCTCCTTCCTAGTGGACATAAACAGGAATTCTCTTCTACTGGCACCTCATAGTGTAAATCAGTTATCGAAAGTGAACGCATTACTAAACCATGGTAGCTAAACTAAAGCATCAATCTCATTTTTCATGACAATAAATTCAAAGCCATTAAAATGAAATCTGGTGGTTTTTTGGTTTGGTAATTCCATTACTCAGTTGAATGACTGGTCAGTCTGACGATTAGTAAGGCAGAAGGTCGATCAGACGTACATGTATTTTAATGATAAGCGAACTTTATTCTTGTTCTTTTAGAAGGAAGAACATCTTCCCTTCTTTGAGGAATATACCAAACCAATCATTACTTATTTGTAATTTTCACAGTGCTATTATTTTACATTATATTCTTTTTGCGTCTTAATGCAATTTCGCGGAATGTCCTCACCTACCTTCTTACTTCTTGAATCCTATCCTTATGGCTGTTCTCCAAGGCGTTAGCCTTAAGTGCGCGAATGCCTGATATCAGTTCAATCATCATTGATATGCGATGATCGGACACGGTGGCTGTTTCCTGCCGCAGCTGAGCACACAGGGATGAGATAATCATGACAAATGGAATCACCGCCACAAGGTAGAAAACTCCCATTATTGCTTCCCAACTGATGAGGTAAAACAATAAGGAAATCACAGCTGCGATTTCGAGTATTGTGAAGGTTGAAAGGAATATCCATCTGGGTGCCAATTCAATTCTTTCAACGTCAGTTGAAATTAAGTCGATAACATTTCCACTTGTCACTTTTCGAAGCGTCTGTTTACTAACCAACGGTATCTGAAAAGGATGATCACTTCCTGTTAGAGGTTGAGATGGATCGAGAGAAAGACAGGAAGACAAACGGCAAAACATCTGCCGCTTAACTGATTGACCGATTGACTCATCGACTAACCGACTGATTGACTGATTCAATAACCAAAGAAATGCATAAATAGATGGGTTAATGTCTCACCGGCTAATTACAAGCTTCGTTTGCTGTCATAATGACTAACCTTTAGGTATATAAGACCCTTAATAGCACTGCTGAGTCGTATTCCTAGAAGTTCTAACTGATACCCAGTATAGTGAATACAGGCGGTAGATAAGCCGCTTAATGCTAGCAGGAAACAGCATCCATAGGCTAAAGAGTAGTCTCTCTCTGAGGAACGGAGCAAATGAAGGAGCAAACCGAGGAATAATGGCTGTAAAACACGACATACTGACTCCAAGAGCACAAAACATGTCAGGAAGGAAATCTTCCTTAAAGACGTGGTCCTGACGATGCACTTCCAGAGGCTGGGTTGTACTTTACATTCTTTATTCTTGTTGAGTTCATTTACGTGTTTGTTCCATTCCTTCTGAAGGCTCTCTGTCAGATCTCTGGCCTTGTCTTCTTCGTGAAGAGGCAGTATGTCAGAGTGTGCCAAGGGTCTCTCGTTCCCCATTCTAAATATGCCGTTCATCCACCAAAAGGATAATAATGATAACCAACTTGCAAATGTTGCAGGATGGACAGAGCTTGTGGTATCCACATCACTTGACAGTCTTTTGTAGCTAGCTTTTTCCAACATCCTAAATTTTAATAGCTAACTAAGACAACGAGAAGCATTAGATACATGAGGTATAGAGTAGCAAGAAGACACAGCCTGATACATCGATTACTAGTTTAATAACAAGGTTGCTACTTAAATGAATTATGAGGTAACGCTACCGATTTCCTTTTTTACTTCGAATGGATCTGAAAACGAAAACAAAACGGAAAGCATCGATAGATGTGCTTGATAAATTTGCCTATCCTGGCTGATACCCTTCCGAACATTTTAATAATAGATTCGCCTCTCCTTAACTGTTTTTCTTCTAAGTTTGACAATTGTTGCTGCACGAAAGTGAACCTCTGTAATAGAAATATTTTGCAGAATAGAACTTTCTTGCGGATATGTTCTATTACTTAGCTTCCTCCCGCTGGTCTTAGAAATTTCCGGCTTTAAACTTTGGTAGATCTCCGAGACCTCACCCTTAAAATGGCAAGCTAAGCGATTTTTTTATTATTTCTTTACGAAACTTTAGCAATATTTACCTATTTGTGCTGTCTTCGGAATATCGATTTGCTCTCACAGAGCGAGAGTGTTGTGCTCTGGGATAGTTATATCACATAGCTTAAACACTTCAAGCAATTAATATTTAACTGTTGAAAAAAAATTTTTAGGTTAAATAGTGAAGGTCATGAAATTGGTGAACAGCTATTCGAACAGATGGGATGGAATCATTCTCGAAAAAAGAAAAAAAAAAAGATTACCCTTCTAGCGGTCAAATTCTTTCCTTATAACCATGAGTCTTAATTAAAAAGAAAAGAGTTTGAACTCAGCCCAAGGTTCTGGGAACAATAGCCATGACATGCTATGAAGCTTTTAGCAAGTAATGCAGGTTAAAAACAATGTCATGGTCGTAAAAGACCTCTCTAGGTCTGCCATGCCTCCACAGAGGTCTGTGGGTCATCCATCGAAAATAAATCGATATTGTGCCATCGATAGTAAATTTCTATGATGCAATCGTTAATAACACCAAACACATAGAAAACAAATGACATGCATAACAAAGCAATTAGATTTAAGGCAAATAAGGATTAAATCTGTATTATTTTTTATTCAATGTTTCAGTATTGGATGGCACAATGCTTCCCAAAAAATATTAATAAGTTAAATCGAATTTGCTTTTTTAGACTCTGCTAACTTACTCATTTCATATTCAAACACGTCTATTTACCCACAAGCAGAAATTAATTATGATTTTATGAATAAAAATGGGACATAAAATATTGTTTATACAATAAAATTTCAGTTTTAAGGCAAAAGTTAGTAAAAAAATATATGATTGGCGAAGTTAAGGCTTATCTGTTAATATGGAGATGAAGAATAAAATAATGAATTGTTTGAATTTTACAAACAACCTTGCCGGTGTTCTTATAATTTTAAAGAGAAAAAAAAAAGGCATGATGATCATGAAAAACACTATGAGTGAGGTTACTTGTAAACGATATCGCTAGATTCACATTGTCATATCAGCTTAAAAAAATAAATTAAAAATAAAATAAATAAAAGAAGCAACGGGCCTGTCATTAAAATAGAGTCTATGTCCAATACGATGGGAAATATTTGGAGTAAAATCTCTTGAAATAGATTAACAGTCCTTGATAAAAGCATGTTGTACGAAAAAGAGAGGCTCTCTTTACTTCATAACAGTATAGTGTCCTTTACACCTACTCACATTTGGAAAAAATATTTACCCGGGAGGTGTGTTTTAGTAGCAGCCCAATGTCATTTAAGCCTTGGGTGAGCAGCCTCAATGTGATCTAAGCCTTAAGTAAGCAGCCCTAATGTCATCTAAGCCAGATAGCTTCTAAAAAAGGGTAAACGAGGAATGACAACTTCTTCCTTACATTCACCACTCTACTATGAAACAGAGGTTTCCTTTTTCAGCATCATAGTTTCTTTCTTCTTCTGTTTATCATTTTGTAAATGAAACATTTACCACAGAGCACCATACGCTATTTTAAAATTGAAATGAGATGCCATCAGTGGCAGATTGTAACGAGGCAACCGAAATATTACATTAAACCCCAAAATAGTCATAATGGTGATGGCACTAAATGTGTGGAGATAAATATCTTTTGAAATCCAGAATGTGAATTGAAATTGCTGGATTTGTGTCATTTATTTAGAATAAAGTTGGATTTCTTTAACCGACAACCAGATGCTTTATAACTACTCGTATTTACTCTACATTTCAGAGCTGTTATTCTGATTTTGAACAATATTTACGCTACCGGCATAAAAAGAAAAAAATGGTTCTCGACACGTTTTCCATTGAGAGCATTTCGTTGGCAACGTAGATATCACAAGTTTTTCCTCGTAAAGGAGACTGAAAAAGTGTGTTTTATCCGACGAAGAAAATGTCTTTCTTTGATTGATCTCAAAGCTAATAACGTTAAAATTGTTAGAAGTAAAGATAATATTTGCCAACCTTGGCTTTAATCTCCTCAAATTTGCAATATAAAACTGTTTTCTTTGAGTTATGTTCTTTGTGATTTGACACTTTTAGGCTCCACAACTTAGCCATGATGTTAATAACATATTTTTAAAACGTCTAAGGTCAAGCGTGAACAAACAAGTGTTCCCGAATTCCAACTATATAAGTTATTAGCTAAAATGTGATAAAATGTAAGGAACTAATCATATCAGTGGCAAGAAGAGCAGTCGAAATAGGAGTAGCTATTTGGTGATGTGGAGTTTAGTTGCCATTGATTTATGGTTTATAGCTCTGCTTTTACCTTAATGACTCATCAGATTACCCTCTTAAATCTTCAGGGTATCCACTGATTTCTAAAGTTAGAGAAAGAAAATTTACAAGCTAGAACTCAATCATAATACTACACCGATAACACTTTTAGCAATATCTACCTTATGAAAGGATGAGACGGGTACTGTGCTGTAACTTGGGAATATTACCTGGCTACTAAACAATTGGTTCATACGGCGGCGCGCGTTGATCGAGATGTGAAGCACTTGGGAAGTTTGGAGATCACGAAAGATGCGTAGGAGTTTCTCGAGGCGTAGCCAAGAGCATCTATAGCTTCTGGAGTGCTCTCCAAACTTCCCGAGTGCTTCATATCTCGATGAACGCACAATTGACGTATGAACCAATTGTTTTATAACATTTGCAACCCGATGGTTTAAATGTTATAAAAGGGCTAATTTTCTCTCTGCTGCACTTCAGCACGTTGATAATTTTGTTTCAGGAAAACATTTCGCTACGTTGTAAACGATCTTGTCTTAGATTGGTCAAAAAACTGACAGGTGAATTCATACGTGTAAATGAACTTTATTTTCTGATTGAATACAAAATTCTCTTATCGAAAAGAAACACAAAGATGCTGTTTCATTGGCTACTTTACAACAGGCCACATCCTAGCTTCGTGTGACAGAAAGTTGGACACAAATCTAGGAAAGCATCGCAAGGTTCCACCAAAGAATATTTCAAATATACTTTTATGGTATAAAAGCTGGCTCGCAACTTTCCATGTTTAGCTTAAATTGCCGCCGAAATCTTAACCAGTTTTTTAATAGTAAAATCCCAAAGTAAAAAATCGCTAAGAAAATATTTTTTTTGCTCAAGGGATTTTTTTGCTGATGTCATGAGCGTGCAAAATAGAAATATGAAGCACGCTTACGCAATTTAATTTCAGTAGACAAATTTACTAGCTATGTCATGCAATTTATAACATAGCTTGTAAATTTGTCCACTCAAATTCAATTGCGCGAGCGTGCTTCATATTCTTGTTGTGCACGCTCAGCAAACAAATCCCTCGAGAAAAAAAATTTCCATCGGGTTGAAAATGTTATAAAACAATTGTTCATACGTCATCTATGCCTTCATCGAGATATGAAGCACTTGGGAGGTTTGGAGAGCACTCAACAAGCTAGAGTTGCTCTCGGCTACGCCTCGAGCAACTGTTATGCATCTTTCGTGCTCTCGAAACTTCCCGCGTGCTTCATATCTTGATGAACGCACGCTGACGTATGAACCAATTGCTAAATGACTGATAATCGTTTAACATAGCTTACTGGGCAAAATTTTATAATTATTTACTTTTTGTGCAAGCTTTGTCAGGCTGCTAAATGGCGATTTTTATTCACAGTTTCTGTAGAGGTTATAAAATTGGTTTTGCACCAAAAGAAAGTACTAGTACCCCTTGATTAGCATCAATTCAACGAAATCAGTTGGTATCCTTAAAAAAAACGAAGATGCCTCATGGTTTTAGGAAAAGAGGGGGATGGCAAAAAAAACTTTTGAATAACAATATTATGTTTTCTTGTGAGTGTTTTGGTATGTTTGAGCATAAAATATTTTAATGTGACATGAAAGGAAGAGGAAAAAAGTAAGGTGAAACATGAAGCTGTACCCTGACCAGAAACGACCTTTCATGGCTTGTCATAACGCAACAGAGGCCTACGAGTTATCTTTGAGTGATATGCAAATCCCATTGATTTTAAATCATAGCGAGGCGGTCGTTATTAAAACTAAACACAGGCTAAAAGCAATTAACCCGCACAATAAAGCAATTATATCCTTTTAAACACAAAATACAAATTGAAATTGAATTGCAGTGTTCTTTCAAACCGAGAAATGCCATGGATACAGGATTGATCCACAAAATTTTCCTTAGCTCTGGATTCTACTGCATCTAACAGATAATATTGGTAAGTTGATTGTAACCATTAGAACCAGTCAACATTACTCGAAACACGATTGTGTGTTTGTGTCTGTCTCCTATTTTGTTTTATGAACAAGGAAGTTAAATGTCTTGCACGCGAACTTCGCGTGATTAAGAGTAACTAAAGAAATGTTCTAACTGTCAAGTTGTTAATGCGTTCAAAGGAAAGGAAATTTTTAATGAAATCGCGCAAAAAGCGCGAGTCTTGACAAAATTGCGGTTTTTTGTTTTATGAACGAGGATGTTAAATGTCTTGCACGCGAACTTCGCGTGATTAAGAGTAACTAAAGAGATGTTTTAAGTGTCAAGGTGTTAATGCGTTCAAAGGAAAAGAAATTTTGAATGAAATCGCACAAAAAGTGTGAGTCTTGACAAAATCGCGGTCGGCCTGGTAGATGTTTATGTGCTACCGTTCATACACGTATAAGATAAAGGGAAATGAAATGATACCAAAACAGGTAAAACATGTTTTTTGGGTATCCCTCATACATCGGCAAACGTGTGCTACATATTCAATTTTTCAAACATCGTCTGATGGGAGCTGCGGGAGGTTTTAATTGCGCTATGGCTTTGAAAACTTTCACATCTTATCATAGATGTCCACCATAAATTTACGATTCAGTAACGCCGACTTTTATCCATCTAATTTTTTTTATTTTATATATTTATAGGGAGTCTGTGTAATGATTTTTCTGTTTTACAGTGCTCGATACGTAGGAGTAGGAGCAGAGCGCGATATATGTTGTGATAGGGGAAAAAACAGAGAGACTATACTTTCATCCCTACAAGCCTGTTTCGTGATTACTCACTCATCAGGGGACTTTATTGTTAAGAATATTCGTACTATCGTTTCTATATTTTACAAATTTGCATAGTAAGCGTGGCGGTAAAGTACGATGCTATATATATACTTATATTTCTATTAACTGTTCAGGACAGTGACCTAATTCCCCACATGGAGGGACAAGGAATAAGTGGAACAACCTTGGCGGCTGTGGCGTTTGAAGCTTCGGCGAGCTATGAACAAATTAGACCCACCTACCCATTGGAAACTGTAAGGTTCCTGTTGAAAAAACTCGGAATTCTAGAACACAACAAGATTGAAAATTATACCTTTACCAGAAATCTTCCGCTTACTGTTCTTGAATTAGGATCCGGCACAGGCAAGTTCACTCGAGTTATGTTTGAAATCTTAAGAGGCACCGGGACTCAAATAATCGCGAGTGATCCCACAGGTACAATGATACAGCAGTTCCAAAGAGTTTTACCCCGCATTGAAATTCTGCAGTGTCGTGCTGAGAATATTGGTAAGTCAGGTTTAATTCACTTTTGCGTCACCCTGAGAAATAGTTCAGTCTATCTGCAATTGATTGCCTTGTAATAATGCATCAGAAGTAATCTTTAATAATATTACGACAAAGTTAGCAAAGTGGAAAAAAAATGAAAGAAAATAGAAAAGTGAGAAATTAATGAATGACAAATGGCCATGAATTGGGCGTGAGTAAAGAGGCTATTTCATTATCATTATTATTATTATTATTGATAAATCCATTATTTTTTTACTGAAACGCTGTCATAAAAAACATGTTTTAAAGAGAAGCTTAAGGGAAAACTAAATAAAATGCAGCTCCGATCCCGACGAGTTAGTCTGGCACTAAAATTAAGTTTCCTTTCTCATTCTCCAGCGTCGGGATAACTTTGGAATGGTCTTTCAAGCTGCTATTTTGTGCTTGAATTTTTCGCATTTTGAAATTCCATTATATCTCTTGTGTCGATATAGCTCTCCCAGACTCGAGTGTTGATGCAATTGTAGCAGCGCATTGTTTTCACTGGTTCGCAAACGAAGAGGCTGTGAGAGATATTTGCAGAGTTCTAGTGCCTGGTGGTTCTCTGGGAATGATTTGGATCCTTCCTGATGAATCAGTGCCTTGGGTTAAAGAGTTGTTGACATTTTTTCGCCCGTTGGAAAATGGTTTCGAGCACACAACCTCAGAAGAAACCATGAATAAGATATTTCAAGTGGTCGGAAAACTGTTCACTGTCCAAAAGGATTCGACAACGAGGAAACACTGGCAGCTTACTTACGATGAATGTTACAATACCCTGGCTTCTAAAGGTATTTTGCAAAGCAGCCCTGATGAGGTCAAAGATGGATTCAAGGTTTGGTTTGATAAAGTCATGCGCAAGCATTTTCCTGATATCAAAGAAAACGACCGGATCCCTTGTCCGTCGGTCACGTTGATCTGTTGGTGCAAGAAAAAGGAAATGATACAAAATTTAGAATGAACCTCCTGGTTCCTCTATGATTTGCTTGATACTTGCGAACTTTTTTATATGACCTGTAGCTCACTCGTATTAAAACGTTTAATTAAGTCCTTTAGTCACCAAGTCCACGCCCTAAGGTCTTTCTTGTACTTTCCTAAAATGGTTTCGCGCACGAGGCATAACTTGTCACGACTCATAACGAGTTTAGATTTGGGGCCGTTGTATTGATTTTTGGAACTTGGTCCCACTTCCGAGTTAGATTTAGTCATCATAAATTGAAGTGTATACCTATATCCATGCCATGATTGTCACACCCATTAAAATTGGCCGTATTACCTCATCATCACAGTCGAATCTCCAACTATCGCTTGGTTTCATTGTTGAGAGGGAGGGTGTGGAGGGATTCATTGACCTAACTATTCGAGAAAGATTCCGGACACAGAGAACTTCAGTGGTAAACATGGTTAGTAGAAATATAAAGGATATTTACGCAAATATTGGCAAAATAAGGTATTTTGTCATGGTATCAATTTTCTATCACTAGGATTAATTCCCATTTGATTTGAATATTGTTTTGTCATTATCATCGCTATTTTCATTATCATTGTCGTTATAATTATTGTTGTCATTATCATTATGGTTATCATTACTTCAACGAGCTTTTCCAGATGATTTTACTTCACACTTCCTATATCCTACTTTGTCTTTTCCTCGAAAATAATAATAAAAAAGGAGTTAAATGGTGAGGATGTTGTGACTTTCAACAATAATATGGGTTGGTGTAAAAGAAATCATAGTTGAGGATATCAATATTTGTTACTGTCCGGTTTGATAGTCTCGTTTCGGTAAAAGCTAAGATATCAGGCTTGCGGTTGACAGAATGTAAAAACTCGTTCAATAGAGACAAATGCTTTGGAAGACTTCTGATATTACAATGAAACATAGATAGACACTTTCAAGTGGTATTATCTAAGAGTTGATTCAGCTGAGTTAGGAAATAATAATTGGAACGTGGACAATTAGGGATGTTATCAGAATCAATGTCATACCACCAGTTACCAGTCACTGCTAATTTTTTTAAAAAAGAATTTTTTTTTTTTTAAATAAAAACTAGTGAGCAGCACACAGCAGCAGATCTTGTCAACTTCGTTTATTATCCAACCGGTTTCGTCTGATCACACAGACTTCATCAGGGATTTAACAAGGTGAACAAAATTGAACTATGAATTTTCTGGACGTTTACAGTACAAATCACTTTCAAATTGAGGTGAAAACTGCTAAAAACACCTACAAACAGGAAACGTTACGCAGATCTAGCGCAACAATTTGCAAAATGTTACGCAATTCCAGCGTAACAAGTAAGCAATGTTTATTTTTTATTTTTGGGGTTCACGTTAAATCGTGAGCCCCAAACGCCAAATTTAACACTCTTTACGGCTATCAGTTTACATTATCAACAAAGCTGATAAGGCCAAATGATCTAGTTCTACTCCTCACAGACGCAGCACCACTTTAGAAATTCACCCACTTTATTCACCTGTTATCATTATTGCTCATCGTTTAAGCACTTTTAAAAACTGCCACGGTATTTTATTGTTAAACGAGGGCCAGAGTAGTGCTCCATAAGCCTTTGAGTGATGCTCCATAAACCGATGAGTGATGCACCATAAACCGATGAGTGATGCACCATAAACCGATGAGTGATGCACTCATCGAATATACAAAAGCATGATTAATACGATCTTTATTTTCAGGCGCCGCTTTATCCTGCCTTATTCCTTGGAGTTAAGAGCTTGTATAATAGTTATAATGAGGGATTAAATTCAATCCTGATAAAAATCACTCCAAATTATTTACGTTTCCCCAGCCTCGCGACTAACTCAAGCCTCTAGTTCATTTTCATTTCTATTTTATCACCTACAAGAATGGACTGAAGATTTCTTAACTTATTTTCCAATCAAGTATCAAAATATTTGGTCATATATGACTTTTGTGGTTTTTGGAAACCTAGCATTATTTTCTTTCATTCATGTTGCCACTAAAGGTTGATACCACAGGAAAGTAGTGATAAAGCGTGCTGATAAACGTTTGGGACCAGATGAAAATATTCAAATCATTTATTTCTGAATTTAGTCAACTTTGATGTGGATTGTGTAGCTTGCGGTTTGCAGCAGATAAATAAATGAATGAAATAAAATAAAAAAGAGAACAAGGATGTTAGTTGAACCAAAAAAGTTTATTTAACGCTTTTAAAGCTACAATTTCAGCTATGACTTTAAAGCAACTTTCTTAATCTTGTGTGATTCTTGGTCCAGTCTAATCATTCTCGCCAAGCCTGAAATAGAAAAAAGAAAGTGAGAAAGAGTCCTTCATAAAGTTACTTAAGTGAGTAATGAGGCCAGTTGGGACAAGCGCACTTCTCTATAGCATGTCACAAGTAGTAGAGAGAACTCAACAAGGACGAGTACATGCATTTCTTGTTTAAAAGATGCCCTCAATTTTCTACGCGATTACAAGCTTGTAGCAATCCTTAATCGATATTTGTGAAAGACTCACCATTCTAACGACCGTAGGGGTAGTATGGGTAGCGGTAGCTGTAGCGGTAGCCGTAACCCTTTCCTTTTTTTAGGTAGTAACCCTTTCGGACACGATATTTCCGGTAGCCTTTACGGTAGCTTTTCTTAGGTTTTTTTCGGTACTTGCGGTAGCCTTTTCCTTTCCAATACAAATAACCTTAAAATAATTACCAAAAAATGCTTTAGACCATTATATCAAACTATGGATTATCGATCATAAAAATCTCAGAATCAGACAAAGGGCCCATTGATTAACATTTCTTTCCATATTTTATAAGATAATTGTCTGATAATATAATGATGTTGCTTTAGTTATATCTTAGCAAGATGGAAACAATAGCCTCTACTTGGCGTAAAAATATACAGGAATGTTTATCCTCGTACATTCTCTGTTCCAAGATGCGAACAGTTTCCGAGAGCGAAGCTCGAGGAAACCTGCGAGCTTCGAGGAACAGATAATGTCCAAGGACAAACATACGAGTATAATTTTTGCGTAAAATATAGGCTTTGTAACCATAATCCTTCAAACATTTGGCAGCGCGCGCCGAATGTTTTCTTTTGAGCGTTCTCCAGTACGATTTGATGAACAAACAGATAATTCCCATTTTCTGCCAAATCTTCTTGAATTAAAAACTATGGATTGCGTGATATCCTTGACTATGCCCAGTTTTAGCAGGGGATATTCGGCCACCGGACCGAATATCATTTTTGTGGGAGCAAGAACGTTTCATGGATCATAAATCAAAATGTAAGATCAAGATATGTTGAATAACTTTACCATATTTCTTTTTTGACTTTCTTGGTACCGGTCTTGGATCCTCAGAAACTTCATCTTCACCTGATGGAACAAAAATCATAACATTTGGTTAGAAAGTGCTTGTATCACAGTTTACTTCATTGATAATTGTGTCATCATGTCCCACGTAATTGATCTTTTTTTCCAAAGAAGTAAATCACCCGGTAATCCCTATTATAAGATAAATTCAGACATTATATGGATCCTGTTGGTATAATCAGCGGAGTGAGCAATATTCTTTTCTTTGAGTCTTATGTGCGATTAAAATAAAAACCTCGCAAGAGTTGAGCTTTTGTTCCTTCCCATACTACATTTCATGCTAACTTTCAACTGTTGTCAACCAAAACCTGCTAAAAGAACTTGCTCGATGCAGAAAATGATCATTAAAATCACCCCTGTTTTATCCTAAACTGTTCTTTCACGAGTTTCTTCCCAATGAGAAGAAAAATTCCAAACTCTTGTCATTGACATTATAACTTGGATGTCATCTCCGAAGTGGAGACAGAACTCGGTTAGCAGGATCAACACTTGCCTGTCTCTTCGTCTTCATCGTTCATTTCTTCTAATTCCTTAGCATCCCTCTCGTTTTCTTCATCTCCTAATTCGTCAAATGCTTCATCTTCATTTTCCAGCTCCTCATCATTCTCCTCGTCAAATTTATCAGACGCAGTCTCGAAGTCTTCGTCATTCAGATCTTCAACTTCATGTGCTATTTTAGGGTGGAAAAGAAGGCAAAAAAAACTGATTAAAGGTGAAAATCAAAGTAGAGTACGCTGATTTTCATTTGAAAACAATCAGACCTGTAATTAAAGGGAGAGAGTCCTGACACTTCCAAGGAGAGTTGCTTTCTTATCCACATTCGTGAGAACTGTATTGAAGATAATTCCTATGAGTATTCTTTTCTTTTCTGGGAAAACTTTTTTTTAATCAGGCTTCAAAAAGTAACTAAGTAGCCTCTTAAAGTGACCTGTATCCTCACTCAGAGGAGCATCTAGGTAAGGAAAAAAAGAGTACTTAATAAAAGTAACACCATTGGACTAGTGGAAAAAAGAATGGTCTGACTAAAATAATCATGCTCTCGTAATTTTGATCCAATACCTTCCCGCTTTTCCGCTAGGTAAGAGGCTCTACCAGCTCCAAGAAGGAAACAGCTGATCAACAAAAGTTTCATCTGCATGGCTGAAGCCGTTTTAACTCCTGGCAGAGAATGGCTCTTGTGACACCTTCATCGGTCCATTTATGGGTTTCATACAGATGCCAATACTATAGAACCAAAACTCAATACATTACATTGCATGCTTTGCACGTAATTTATTAGGAGAAAATTAAAAATAGGCAAATAAAAGTAATATTATATGGTGCAATGGATGACAAGACAAAGGCATTGAGGTGTCGGAAATATCATTCTTAAAGCACTCTTAATATTCTAAGGCTAAAAATAGAGAGGTTGAACTTGAAATTAGTGCGCACGGTAGACAATAAACTGCATCAAGAACAATTCTACGGAACAAAACTATGAAACAGAAGCCTTGGGGATCTGAATAATGTTGTGATACTAGTTGCTTCGCTTTTTGTTTTGATTATTTTTAAAGCTCAGCCGAGAATCGAACTTCTAAATTAAGAACAGTTATATTTAGACTTACGAATACCTCAATTTCATGTTACTTGGTTGGACAATTTACTCGTCTGATATTTTTTCATTTTTTTGTCTTGCGTTGATTGAATAATAGGGCCTCACTGATTAGCATCCTACCAAACCAAAAATTTCCGCCTTTTTTCTTTTGGGTCAAGCATGTAGTCAGGGCGAATGGCAAAAAGTCAACAGGAGAAACTAAAATAATTCTACGGAACAGCATCATTTAACAGAAGCTTCAATAAATAGAATAATCAGATGTAGAGTTTTGATACGAGAGGAAGCTCTTTCTGGGTACATTCTTAAAATCTCAGAAAAGACTGAGCTTAATTTCAAAATTCTAAAAAGTTGTATTTAGAATTCAATATGTTAAATTGATGTTACATAGTTTGGCAATATGCTGGTCTAATATTTTTGATTTTATGTCCTGGATAGTTTCGATTGCAGAGCTTCACCGAGTAGTACTTCGATGAAAATGACCTGCTGCTTAGATATTGCAGTTCTATCATTAGAATTTGAACTCTTCCCCAATTAGAAAAAATGTAAAACTGTTGTCCATCATCATCATCTGTTAGTTTCGATTGCAGAGCTTCACCGAGTAGTACTTCGATGAAAATGACCTGCTGCTTAGATATTGCAGTTCTATCATCAAAATTTGAACTCTTCCCCAATTAGAAAAAATGTAAAACTGTTGTCCATCAATTGATTTTATGTCCTGGATAGTTTCGATTGCAAAGCTTCACCAAGTAGTACTTCGATGAAAATGACCTGCTGCTTAGATATTGCAGTTCTATCATCAAAATTTGAACTCTTCCCCAATTAGAAAAAATGTAAAACTGTTGTCCATCAATAAGAAGATTGTTGAGAGAGCAACGTCTTAAAGAACTAATGATTGATTTTTAATGCTTGACAACGACGTAAGGAGCAAACAAATTAGTGGAGACCAAGTGCGTAAAATAAGATCTATTAATAGATTAGTACTTAGGTCTATACTGAATACATGTAACGATATTCCTGTTGATCACTGCTGTGTTGGGATATCAACAGTGAAATTGATCTGAAGAGGATGTAAATCTTTCTTTATACATAAAGAAAGGAAATTTTAACTTTTCTGACTGAAGTAATTTTAAGGAACCAAGGTTAAATTAAGTACAGAAGACTAGTATTGAGTATAAAAAAATTAATGTATTTTGCAAATATTGATTCCTGTATTTTTGTTTTTCTTTAGAAAAAGAAAGACTGGACTGTTTACAGTATCACCATTTTTTTGCTCTTTCTTAAACTCCTCCAAATATATCTAGAAACAGTCGTGCCCATCTTAATTGTATTCTAAATATTGACAAGTTCCGACAACCTTTTAACTTGACGATGATTTTGTGAGACTTTTACACCTTTAAAGCGTTGAAATTATTCAGAAAGTTTATTCTGCACTGCCCTAAATGTTGTCTTAAAATCTTTACAATTTTTTTAAAGTCTTTTTAGGTATGTTTATTGTAAATACTAGGAGGATATCTCTACTGATATTAATTATTGTAAATACCAGTAGAATATCTCTGCTGATATTATTTATTGTAAATACTAGGAGGATATCTCTACTGATATTATTTATTGCAAATGGGTGTGGAGGGATTCAGTAACATAACTATTCGAGAAAGATTCCGGACACAGAGAACTTCAGTGCTAAACACGGTTAGTACAAATATAAAGGATATTTACGCAAATATTGGCAAAATAAGGTATTTTGTCATGGTATCAATTTTCTATCACTAGGATTAATTCCCATTTGATTTGAATATTGTTTTGTCATTATCATCGCTATTTTCATTATCATTGTCGTTATAATTATTGTTGTCATTATCATTATGGTTATCATTATTTCAACGAGCTTTTCCAGATGATTTTCCTCCACACTTCCTATATCCTACTTTACTTTTTCCTCGAAAATAATAATAAAAAAGGAGTTAAATGGTGAGGATGTTGTCACTTTCAACAACAATATGAAAAATACAGCATCATTCATGAAGGAGCTTAGATGTTCCGCATACTGTTGATATCTGTTAGGCCAATTGTCTCCTTTTTCTTTATATGTGCATTCTTGTTTCCATTTTGCTTCAGTATACTCATACAGTTAACAGCTTCCTCGTGAATATCAATGGATTCATTGTATACATTGATCAAATCAACCCTATCAACATCTCTAACATACTGGTCCACATCAAAGTTGTCATAATCACGAAAATAGAATGCTCTCTTATACCTTGATATTTGTCGATCAAGCACTGGTAATAGAATGATCTGAGACATCAACCAGCGCAATGCCGGCATTCACACTCAAATAAGAATTTGCGTAAATGTGGTCAGTCAGAGTAGAAGTATGATGAGCGAGCCTGGTTGGTTTTGTTATTAAAGGTAGTAGATTGTTAGAATAGAGCATATTTAGGTACTCTTCAGATAATAAATGTTCACTATATTCCTGGAGATCTATATTAAGATCCCCAAGAATGTGTATCTCATGCTAAATTGCCTCTTTAAGCAAAGTTTGAAATTCAAAAGTAAAAGCTGGTAAATTACAAGTAGGATGGCGGAAAAAGGAACCAACAATTATATTAGATCTCCCATTCCCTGACGTTATTTCTCTTTCACCAGGATGTTATTTCTATTTCACCAGGATGATTCGTCCAATGGTATAGTAAACTTTAAATCAGGTCCATGAATGGCATTAGGATTTTTCGAGACATATAGCCCAGAACTGCTAGTCTGTTTTAGTGGGTTGGTGTGGAAGAAATCGTAATTTAGGATATCAATATTTGTTACTGTCCGGTCTGATAGTCTCGTTTCAGTAATAGCTAAGATATCAGGCTTGCGGTTGACAGAATGTAAAAACTCGTTCAATAGAGACAAATGCTTTGGAAGACTTCTGATATTACAATGAAACATAGATAGACACTTTCAAGTGGTATTATCTAAGAGTTGATTCAGCTGAGTTAGGAAATAATAATTGGAACGTGGACAATTAGGGATGTTATCAGAATCAATGTCATACCACCAGTTACCAGTCACTGCTAATTTTTTATTTTTTCTATTTTTTTTTAAATAAAAACTAGTGAGCAGCACACAGCAGCAGATCTTGTCAACTTCGTTTATTATCCAACCGGTTTCGTCTGATCACACAGACTTCATCAGGGATTTAACAAGGTGAACAAAATTGAACTATGAATTTTCTGGACGTTTACAGTACAAATCACTTTCAAATTGAGGTGAAAACTGCTAAAAACACCTACAAACAGGAAACATTACGCAGATCTAGCGCAACAATTTGCAAAATGTTACGCAATTCCAGCGTAACAAGTAAGCAATGTTTATTTTTTATTTTTGGGGTTCACGTTAAATCGTGAGCCCCAAACGCCAAATTTAACACTCTTAACAGCTATCAGTTTACATTATCAACAAAGCTGATAGAGCCAAATGATCTAGTTCTACTCCTCACAGACGCAGCACCACTTTAGAAATTCCCCCACTTTATTCACTTGTTATCATTATTGTTCATCGTTTAAGCACTTTTAAAAACTGCCACGGTATTTTATTGTTAAACGAGAGCCAGAGTAGTGCTCCATAAGCCTTTGAGTGATGCTCCATAAACCGATGAGTGATGCACCATAAACCGATGAGTGATGCACTCATCGAATATACAAAAGCATGATTAATACGATCTTTATTTTCAGGCGCCGCTTTATCCTGCCTTATTCCTTGGAGTTAAGAGCTTGTATAATAGTTATAATGAGGAATTAAATTCAACCCTGATAAAAATCACTCCAAATTATTTACGTTTCCCCAGCCTCGCGACTAACTCAAGCCTCTAGTTCATTTTCATTTCTATTTTATCACCTACAAGAATGGACTGAAGATTTCTTATCTTATTTTCCGATCAAGTATCAAAATATTTGGTCATATATGACTTTTGTGGTTTTTGGAAACCTAGCATTATTTTCTTTCATTTATGTTGCCACTAAAGGTTGATACCACAGGAAAGTAGTGATAAAGCGTGCTGATAAACGTTTGGGACAAGATGAAAATATTCAAATCATTTATTTCAGAATTTAGTCAACTTTGATGTGGATTGTGTAGCTTACGGTTTGCAGCAGATAAATAGATAAATAAAATGAAATAAAAAAGAGAACAAGGATGTCAATTGAACCAAACAAGTTTATTTAACGCTTTTAAAGCTACAATTTCAGCTATGACTTTAAAGCAACTTTCTTAATCTTGTGTGATTCTTGGTCCAGTCTAATCATTCTCGCCAAGCCTGAAATAGCAAAAAAAGAAAGTGAGAAAGAGTCCTTCATAAAGTTATTTAAGTGAGTAATGAGGCCAGTTGGGACAAGCGCACTTATCTATAGCATGTCACAAGTAGTAGAGAGAACTCAACAAGGACGAGTACATGCATTTCTTGTTTAAAAGATGCCCTCAATTTTCTACGCGATTACAAGCTTGTAGCAATCCTTAATCGATATTTGTGAAAGACTCACCATTCTAACGACCGTAGGGGTAGTATGGGTAGCGGTAGCTGTAGCGGTAGCCGTAACCCTTTCCTTTTTTTAGATAGTAACCCTTTCGGACACGATATTTCCGGTAGCCTTTACGGTAGCTTTTCTTAGGTTTTTTTCGGTACTTGCGGTAGCCTTTTTCCTTTCCAATACAAATAACCTTAAAATAATTACGAAAAAAATGCTTTAGACCATTATATCAAACTATGGATTATCGATCATAAAAATCTCAGAATCACACAAAGGGCCCATTAATTAACATTTCTCTCCATATTTTATAAGATAATTGTCCGATAATGTAATGATGTTGTTTTAGTTATATCTTAGCAAGATGGAAACAATAGCCTCTACTTGGCGTAAAAATATACAGGAATGTTTATCCTCTTACATTCTCTGTTCCAAGATGCGAACAGTTTCCGAGAGCGAAGCTCGAGGAAACCTGTGAGCTTCGAGGAACAGATAATGTCCAAGGACAAACATACGAGTATAATTTTTGCGTAAGAAAGTGCTTTTCTCACAGTTTACTTCATTGATAATTGTGTCATCATGTCCCACGTAATTGATCTTTTTGCGTTAGAAAGTGCTTTTCTCACAGTTTACTTCATTGATAATTGTGTCATCATGTCCCACGTAATTGATCTTTTTTTCCAAAGAAGTAAATCACCCGGTAATCCCTATGATAAGATAAATTCAGACATTATATGGATCCTGTTGGTATAATCAGCGTAGTGAGCAATATTCTTCTCTTTGTTTCTTATGTGCGATTAAATTAAAAACCTCGCAAGAGTTGAGCTTTTGTTCCTTCCCATACTACATTTCATGCTAACTTTTAACTGTTGTAAACCAAAACCTGCTAAAAGAACTTTTCTCGATGCAGAAAATGATCATTAAAATCACCCCTGTTTATCCTAAACTGTTCTTTCACGAGTTTCTTCCCAATGAGAAGAGCAATTTCAGACTCTCGTCATTGACATTATAACTTGAATCTCATCTCCGAAGTGGAGACAGAACTCGGTTAGTAGGATCAACACCTGCCTGTCTCTTCGTCTTCATCGTTCATTTCTTCTAATTCCTTAGCATCCCTCTCGTTTTCTTCATCTCTTAATTCCTCAAATGCTTCATCTTCATTTTCCGGCTCCTCATCATACTCCCCGTCAAATTTATCAGAGGCAGTCTCGAAGTCTTCGTCATTCAGATCTTCTTGGGCTATTTAACGGGAAAAAGAAGGCAAAAAAACTGATTATAGGTGAAAATCAAAGTAGAGTACGCTGGTTTTCATATGAAAACAACCAGACCGGTAATTAAATGGAGAGAGTCTCGGCACTTTCTAGGAGACTTAGAGTTGCTTTCTTATCCACATTCGTGAGAACTGTATTGAAGATAATTCCTATGAGTATTCTTTTCTTTTCTGGGAAAACTTTTTTTAATAAGACTTCTAAAAGGAACTACGTAGCTTCTTAAAGTGACCTGTATCCTCAGTCAGAGGAGCATCTAGGGAAGGAAAAAAAGAGTACTTAATAAAAGTAACGCCATTGGACTAATGGAAAAAGGAATGGTCTGACAAAAATAATCATGCTCTCGTAATTTTGATCCAATACCTTCCCGCTTTTCCGCTAGGTAAGAGGCTGTACAGGCTCCTAAAAGAAAACAGCTGATCAACAAAAGTTTCATCTGCATGGCTGAAGCCGTTTTCACTCCGGGCAGAGAATGGCTCTGGCCACATCCTCATCGGTCCATTTATGGGTTTCATACAGGTGCCAATACTATAGAACCAAATCTCAATACATTACATTGCATGCTTTGCACCTAATTTATTAGGGAGGATTAAAAATGGGCAAATAAAAGTAATATTACATGGTGAAATGGATGACAAGACAAAGGCATTGAGGTGTCGGAAATATGATTCTTCAAGCACTCTTAATATTCTAAGGCTAAAAATAGAGAGGTTGAGCTTGAAGTTAATGCGCACGGCAGACAATAAACTGCATCAAGAACAATTCTACGGAACAACACTATGCAACAGAAGCCTTGAGGATCTGAATAATGTTGTGATATTAGTTGCCTCTCTTTTTGTTTTGATTATTTTTAAAGCTCAGACGAAAATCGAACTTCTAAATTAAGAACAGTTATATTTAGACTTACGAATACGTCAATCTCATGTTACATGGTTGGACAATTTACTTGTCTGATATTTTTTCATTTTTTTGTCTTGCGTAGATTTAATAATAGGGCCTCACTGATTAGCATCCTACCAAACCAAAACTTTCAGCTCTTTCCTATGGGTTAAGCATGTAGTCAGGGCGAATGGCAAAAAGTCAACAGGAGAAACTAAAATAATTCTACGGAACAGCATCATTTAACAGAAGCTTCAATAAGTCGAATAATCAGATATAGAGTTTTGATACGAGAGGAAGCTCTTTCTGGGTACATTCTTAAAATCTCAGAAAAGACTGAGCTTTCAAAATTCTAAAAAGTTGTATTTAGAATTCAATATGTTAAATTGATGTTACATAGTTTGGCAATATGCTGGTCTAATATTTTTGATTTTATGTCCTGGATAGTTTCGATTGCAGAGCTTCACCGAGTAGTGCAGTTATATCATTAGAATTTGAACTCTTCCCCAATTAGAAAAAATGTAAAACTGTTGTCCATCAATAAGAAGATTGTTGAGAGATCAACGTCTTAAAGAACATATGATTGATTTTTAATGCTTGACAACGACGTAAGGAGCAAACAAATTAGTGGAAACCAAGTGCGTAAAATAAGATCTATCAATAGATTAGTACTTAGGTCTATACTGAATACATGTAATGATATTCCTGTTGATCAGTGCTGTGTTAGGATATCAACAGTGAAATTGATCTGAAGAGCAGGTAAATCTTTTTTTATACATAAAGAGAGGAAATTTTACCTTTTCTGACTGAAGTAGTTTTAAGGAACCAAGGTTAAATTCAGTACAAAAGACTAATATTGGGGTATAAAAAATAAAATGTATTTTGCAAATATTGATTCCTGTATTTTTGTTTTTCTTTAGAAAAAGAAAGACTGGACTGTTTACAGTATCACCATTTTTTGCTCTTTCTTAAACTCCTCCAAATATATCTAGAAACAGTCGTGCCCATCTTAATTGTATTCTAAATATTGGCAAGTTCCGACAACCTTTTAACTTGACGATGATTTTGTGAGACTTTTACACCTTTAAAGCGTTGAAATTATTCAGAAAGTTTATTCTGCGCTACCCTAAATGTTGTCTTAAAATCTTTACAATTTTTTTTAAAGTCTTTTTAGGTATGTTTATTGTAAATACTAGGAGGATATCTCTACTGATACTATTTATTGTAAATACCAGTAGGATATCTCTGCTGATATTATTTATTGTAAATACTAGGAGGATATCTCTACTGATATTATTTATTGCAAATGGGTGTGGAGGGATTCATTAACCTAACTATTCGAGAAAGATTCCGGACACAGAGAACTTCAGTGGTAAACACGGTTAGTACAAATATTAAGGATATTTACGCAAATATTGGCAAAATAAGGTATTTTGTCATGGTATCAATTTTCTATCACTAGGATTAATTCCCATTTGGTTTGAATATTGCTTTGTCATTATCATTGCTATTTTCATTATCATTGTCGTAATAATTATTGTTGTCATTATCATTATGGTTATCATTACTTCAACGAGCTTTTCCAGATGATTTTCCTCGACACTTCCTATATCCTACTTTGTCTTTTCCTTGAAAATAATCATAAATCAAAGTGCTCTGTGAGCAAACTCGTGAATTGACACATGATCTTTTGGACTATGTTTATTGATATCTGGTTTAGGGAATTTTGTGGTTGATTGTCATATCTAGAGTACGAGCAGTAGTTCATTGTTCGCAGCAAAGAAACAAAGTAACGTCGGGATAAGAAGGGGTTACAATTGAAATGATCATGCTATTACATTTGCCAAGGGTGGATGATGTCATGTGTTTTAAACGTATATCAATTTTGTTTCTGGTTCAAAAGAAAAGGCTGGAAGTAAATGTGGGTGAAAAGTGAAATTAACTGTCTATCATTGTAAATATTAGAAAACCAAGGCAACACTGTCTTAATGAAAACATGAACGATTCCCTCTTTAGCAAATGAGACAAACGGGAACGACTCTGAGTGATACTAGACCCTGTGAGCAGGGTAACTGGGATACCTTGATGGTATTGGATCCTTGGAATCAAGTGTAGTGATACTACGGGTGTCGGACTAGTATACTGAAATAGTGCGCTTAAGTCTGGCCAAGGGCATACACCTATTTCAAAACATAGGCATGCTATGCATGCAAGAGTTACTTTTTTGTAGGGTGGGTGGATTACTTGAAACATTGTGAGTGATGTCTACATTCTTACAAGAGGAGAGAAGAATATTAATGTGGGAAAGAACGAAAATGTCGAATTACCTCACTCACAGGTATTTTGTGGTAGATTATGTGTGTTTTGCGAATAAATCTAACCAAAAATAAACTGTATTGGTGCCACGGATACCTGTTAGTACAAAATGTAGACAGCAGACTGCAGACCGTATACAAAATATCGACTGCAGACTGCAGAGTGGGTACAAAATGATGACTAAGACTCTGAAGAGTTTTTACGTCTAGTAGATAATAATATGTCATCTTACAGCTTCCCGAGCGTCACGCAATCGCTTTTCTGCGATCCGCCTTCACGATTATTTGCACTATTGTGAGATATTCCTGGCCCATTCCTTGATGAAAATCGATCGCAATATTATTTCAAGCCTTCAATATAGTCTTCTTACTTAGCGCGCGAGTTGGTTGGTGTGATGTCTGTACAGATTTTACCAACGTAATAAAAGTAAATGACGTGAATAACAGTAATGGTAGAGCAATCTTAAAACGGCAGAAATCGCCAGAAAATACAACGGATACACAGGGTATGAGTAAGTTTTATTGATTTTATGAGAAAAATGTTCATATTTCGAAATACGTATCGTTGTAAATCGATCATACTTCGTTCCCTATACTATTCCTTATAACGTGCAGTTCCTCTCGTAACTTAACACCGAGTCACACAACGCGTGACGCGTTCATGAATTTATCGTTGGCTTTTTCTCGAGACGTGACCTTGGGCTGCCTGTAACAAGACAATTGCGTGAACAGTATTTAACATAATAACATTATACACAAAAAAACACATGATAAGATTCACATTTCTGATCGTGATTATAATACCATTCGTACTGTTATCGTAGCCACGTTCCTTGCCATCAAGTGAATTCAACATGTCGTCTTTCTTCACAAGCAGTTTGCATCCATTATAGCTATATAGTTATGTCCTTCAGTCTCACGGTAGTAGTGTTGTTCAATAGATTGCATAGAGTATATGCAGTTTGGTTTCAGATTTCAGATTTCAGATTTTGCTTTTTACAACAAGTGAACGTTTTTCAACTAAGACATTGGCATACTTAGCATACAAGGCATTCAAGGCTTTCATGGCTTTCAAGCGTTCGCGACTCAATCCGTTTCAAAATTAACGCTCAATAACATCTTTCAGTGTGGATTAGCCGCGATTAATACGACTTGTATATGCGTCTGTAAGTATTTTGCGCGTTTGCGCCATAATGCTCCAGGAGATCGCAATCCAAATACGTTGAAATACAAAACGAGTGACCAAAGAGTTTTTTGGCTTCTTTTTCACCCCACCACTATTCTTAGCAACAAATGTCGCCATTTCGTTTGTGTATTGCTCGCCAAAAACTATCAAATGCACTCAAAAGCCTAAGGTTAACAGGAATCGACCAATCGAGCGAGCGAGCGAGCGAGCGAGTGCCATTCTCCACATCATATCTACAACTCGCTCTTACGCAAGCGCGCAATTCACGAGTTAAAAAGGAGTCAAATGGTGAGGATGTTGTCACTTTCAACAACAATATGAAAAAAAAAGCATCGTTCATGAATGAGCTTAGATGTCCCGCATACTGTTGTTATCTGTTAGGCCAATTGTCTCCTTTTTAACTCGTGAATTGCGCGCATGCGCAAGAGCGAGTTATAGATACGATGTGGGGAATGGCATTCGCTCGCTCGCTCGATTGATCGATTCCTGTAAACTTTTTTTTAGATTTTAGGCTTTTGAGTACATTTGATAGTTTTTGGCGAGCAATAAACGGACGAAATGGCGACCTTTGTTGCTAAGAATAGTGGTGGGGTGAAAAAGAAGCCAATGATAATCTTAAAAGAGTTTTTTTTTTCGTTTTAGTTTTAACAAGCGGCGCCAGCGACTGGCAGGCATGCAAGGATTCACACTGAAATAACGGAACAACCTTCGTTTTTCATAAAATTGTAATTTACAATCCTTGAACTTGAAAACAATCCGAAGATTCATTGAAAATATCACTTACTGCAATGCGCTCGGAGTTTACAGATGTTAAAAAACTTTTTCTGTTATGGCGTGAGATTGAGGACAAAATTGATCATTCATCATTTTTCCTGTGTGAAGCAACAGAAGATGCCGGCGACTGACGAAATTACAAGTTAACACGAAAATCAAATAAATCCTAAACAAACAATTTTAGCTACCGATTTTCAGTGAATTTTTAAAGACAATTTTCTTTTAAGTTTCAAGACAATTTGAAGATTCAACATACATACAACGTACTAAAATGCGAAAGTTACACACCACAAAATTGATAAATAGGCCTGAAATGAAATTCTATCTTGTTATTGATTATACGTTGCCTAGCACATGACTTAAATCTTCCCAGGTGGAGATCCAAAATGACGGTGGCAGTCTTGGCTTAGTTATATCACTCAAAACTCGTTCCCGTTTGTCTCATTTGATAAAGAGGGAATCGTTAATGTTTTCATTATGACAGTATTGACATGATTTTCTAATATTTACAACGAAAGACAGTAAATTTCACTTTTCACCCACATTTACTTCCGATTTACTTCCAACATTTTCTTTTGAACCAGAAACAAAAATGATAGACGTTTAAAACACATAACATCATCCACCTTGTCAAATGTAATAGCATGATCATTTCAATTGTAATGCCTTCTTATCCCAACGTTACTTTGTTTCTTTGCTACATTAGCGAATACTGAACTACTGCTCGTACTCTAGATATGACAATCAACCCCAAAATTCCCTAAACCAGATAACACTAAACATAATCTAAAAAATCATGTGTCAATTCACGAGTTTGCTCACAGAGCACTTTGATTCTTTATATTTGCATTCTTATTTCCATTTTGCTTCAGTATACTCATACAGTTAACAGTTTCCTTGTGAATATCAATGGATTCATTGTATACATTGATCAAATCAACCCTATCAACATCTCTAACATACTGGTCCACGTCAAAGTTGTCATAATCACGAAAATAGAATGCTCTCTTATACCTTGATATTTGTCGATCAAGCACTGGTAATAGAATGATCTGAGACATCAACCAGCGCAATGCCGGCATTCACACTCAAATTAGAATTTGCGTAAACGTGGTCAGTCAGAGTAGAAGTATGATGAGCGAGCCCGGTTGGTTTTGTTATTAAAGGTAGTAGATTGTTAGAATAGAGCATATTTAGGTACTCTTCAGGTAATAAATGTCCACTGTATTCCCGGAGATCTATATTAAGATCCCCAAGAATATATATCTTATACTGAATTGCCTCTTAAAGCAAAGTTTCAAATTCAAAAGTAAAAGGAGGTAAATTACAAGTAGGATGGCGGAAAAACAACCAACAATTATATTAGGTCTCCCATTCTGACGTTATTTCTCACCAGGATGACTCGTCCAATGGTATGGTTAACTTTAAATCAGGTCCATGAATGGCTTTAGGATTTTTCGAGACATATAGCCCAGAACCGCTAGTCTGTTTTAGTGGGTTGGTGTGGAAGAAATCATAATTGAAGATATCAATATTTGTTACTGTCCGGTTTGATAGTCTCGTTTCAGTAATAGCTAAGATATCAGGCTTGCGGTTGACAGAATGTAAAAAATCGTTTAGTAGAGACAAATGCTTTGGAATACTTCTGATATTACAATGAAACATAGATAGACACTTTGAAGTGGTGTTATCCAAGAGTTGATTCAGCTGAGTTAGGAAATAATAATTGGAACGTGGACAATTAGGGATGTTATCAGAATCAATGTCATACCACCAGTTACCAATCACTGCTAATTTTTTTTTCTTTTAATTTTGTTTTTAAAAATAAAAACTAGTGAGCAGCACACAGCAGCAGATCTTGTCAACTTCGTTTATTATCCAACCGGTTTCGTCTGATCACACAGACTTCATCAGGGATTTAACAAGGTGAACAAAA
Organism: Pocillopora verrucosa; assembly: GCF_036669915.1. NCBI lineage: Eukaryota > Metazoa > Cnidaria > Anthozoa > Scleractinia > Pocilloporidae > Pocillopora > Pocillopora verrucosa. Next base: position 1,233,156 of record NC_089320.1, on the reverse strand, counting down.
TTGAACTACGAATGTACTGGACGTTTACAGTACAAATCACGTTCAAATTGAGGTGAAAACTGCAAAAAACGCCTACAAAGAGGAAACGTTACGCAAATCTAGCGTAACGGTTTGCAAAATGTTACGCAATTCCAGCGTAACAATTAAGGGATGTTTATTTTTGGTGAGCCCCAAACGCCAAATTTAACACTCGTTACGGTTATCAGTTTACATTATCAACTAAGCTGATAAGGCCAAATGATCAAGTTATACTCCTCACAGACGCAGCACCACAATTTTTCCAGAAATTCACCCGCTTTATTTACTTGTTGTCATCATTGCTCATCGCTTAAACACTTTTAAAAACTGCCACGGTAATATATTGCTAAACGAGGGCCATAGTAGTGCTCCATAAACCTTTGAGTGATGCTCCATAAACCGATGAGTGATGCTCCATAAACCGATGAGTGATGCACTATAAACCGATGAGTGATGCACTCATCGAATATACAAAAGGATGATTAATACGATCTTTATTTTCAGGCGCCGCTTTATCCTGCCTTATTCCTTGGAGTTAAGAGCTTGTACAATAGTTATAATGAGGGATTAAATTCAACCCTGATAAAAATCACTCCAAATTATTTACGTTTCCCCAGCCTCGCGACTAACTCAAGCCTCTAGTTCCGTTTCATTTCTATTTTATCACCTACAAGTATGGACTGAAGATTTCTTATCTTATTTTCCGATCAAGTATCACAATATTTAGTCATATATGACTTTTGTGGTTTTTGGAAACCTAGCATTATTTTCTTTCATTCATGTTGTATTATATGGTTGTTGTTTGACAAATGAATGCCACTGAAGGTTGAAACCGCTGGAAAGTAGTGATAAAGCGTGTTGATAAACGTTTAGGACAAGATGAAAATATTCAGATCATTTATTTCAGAATTTAGTCAACGGTGATGTGGATTGTGTAGCTTACGGTTTGCAGCAGATAAATAAATCCATAAACAAAATGAAATAAAAAAAGAGAACAAGGATGTCAATTGAACCAAAAAGATTTATTGAACGCTTTTGAAGCTACAATTTCAGCTATGACTTTGAAGCAACTTTCTTAATCTTGCGTGAGTCTTGGTCCAGTCTAATCATTCTCGCCAAACCTGAAATAGAGAAAACAAAGTGAGAAAGAGTCCCTCATAAAGTTACTTAAATGAGTAATGAGGCCAGCTGGGACAAGCATACTCATCTATGGCATGTCACAAGTAGTAGAGAGAACTCAGCAAGGACTAGCATATGCATTTCTTGTTTAAAAGATGCCCTCAATTTTCTACGCGATTACAAGCTTGTAGCAATCCTTAATCGATATTTGTGAAAGACTCACCATTCTAACGACCGTAGGGGTAGTATGGGTAGCGGTAGCTGTAGCGGTAGCCGTAACCCTTTCCTTTTTTTGGGTAGTAACCCTTTCGGACACGATATTTCCGGTAGCCTTTACGGTAGCTTTTCTTAGGTTTTTTTCGGTACTTGCGGTAGCCTTTTCCTTTCCAATACAAATAACCTTAAAATAATTACGAAAAAAAATACTTTAGACCATTATATCAAACGATGGATTATCCAACATAAAAATCTCAGAATCAGACAAAGGGCCCATTCATTAACATTTCTCTCCATATTTTACAAGATAATTGTCTGATATCATAATGATGTTGCTTTAATTATATCTTAGCAAGATGGAAACAATAGCCTCTACTTGGCGTAAAAATATACAGGAATGTTTATCCTCGGACGTTCTCTGTTCCAAGATGCGAACAGTTTCCGAGAGCGAAGCTCGAGGAAACCTGATAGCTTAGAGGAACAGATAATGTCCAAACATCCGAGTATATTTTTTGCGTAAAATATAGGCTTTGTAACTATTATCCTTCAAACATTTGGCAGCGCGCGCCCAATGTTTCTTTTGAGCGTTCTCCAGTACGATTTTATGAACAAACAGATAATTCCCATTTTCTGCTATATCTTCTTGAATTAAAAGCTATCGATTACGTGATATCCTTGACTATGCCCAGTTTTAGCAGGGGATATTCGGCCACCTGACCGAATATCAATTGTGCGGGAGCAAGAACGTTTCATGGATCATAAATCAAAATATAAGATCAAGAAATGTTGAATAACTTTACCATATTTCTTTTTTGACTTTCTTGGCACCGGTCTTGGATCCTCAGAAACTTCATCTTCACCTGATGGAACAAAAATCATAACATCTGGTTAGAAAGTGCTTTTCTCACAGTTTACTTCACTGATAATTGTGTCATCATGTCCCACGTAATTGATCTTTTTTTCCAAAGAAGTAAATCACCCGGTAATCCCTATGATAAGAAAAATTCAGACATTATATGGATCCTGTTGGTATAATCAGCGTAGTGAGCAATATTCTTTTCTTTGATTCTTATGTGCGATTAAAATAAAAACCTGGCAAGAGTTGAGCTTTTGTTCCTTCCCATACTACATTTCATGCTAACTTTCAACTGTTGTCAACCAAAACCTGCTAAAAGAACTTTCTCGATGCAGAAAATGATCATTAAAATCATCCCTGTTTATCCTAAATTGTTCTTTCACGAGTTTCTTGCCAATGAGAAGAAAAATTCCAAACTCTCGTCATTGACATTATAACTTGAATCTCATCTCCGAAGTGGAGACAGAACTTGGTTAGCAGGATCAACACTTGCCTGTCTCTTCGTCTTCATCGTTCATTTCCACTAATTCCTTAGTATCCCTCTCGTTTTCTTCATCTGTTAATTCGTCAAATGCTTCATCTTCATTTTCGGGCTCCTCATCATTCTCCCCGTCAAATTTATCAGAGGCAGTCTCGAAGTCTTCGTCATTCAGATCTTCAACTTCTTGGGCTATTTTAGGGAGAAAAAGAAGGCAAAAAAACTGGTTAAAGGTGAAAATCAAAGTAGAGTACGCTGGTTTTCATTTGAAAACAACCAGACTGGTAATTAAATGTTGAGAGTCTCGACACTTCCAAGGAGAGTTGCTTTCTTATCCACATTCGTGAGAACCATATTGAAGATAATTCCTATGAGTATTCTTTTCTTTTCTGGGAAAATTTATTTTTTAATCAGGCTTCAAAAAGTAACTAAGTAGCCTCTTAAAGTGACCTGTATCCTCAGTCAGAGGAGCATCTAGGTAAGGAAAAAAATAATACTTAATAAAAGTAACGCCATTGGACTACTAGAAAAAGGAATGGTCTGACAAAAATAATCATGCTCTCGTAATTTTGATCCAATACCTTTCCGCTTTTCCGCTAGGTAAGAGGCTGTGCAGGCTCCAACAAGGAAACAGCTGATCAACAAAAGTTTCATCTGCATGGCTGAAGCCGTTTTAACTCCGGGCAGAGAATGGCTCTGGTTACATCCTCATCGGTCCATTTATGGGTTTCATACAGGTGCCAATACTATAGAACCAAAACTCAATACATTACATTGCATGCTTTACACGTAATTTATTAGGGGAGGATTAAAAATAGGCAAATAAAAGTAATATTATATGGTGCAATGGATGACAAGACAAAGGCATTGAGGTGTCGGAAATATCATTCTTAAAGCACTCTTAATATTCTAAGGCTAAAAATAGAGAGGTTGAGCTTGAAGTTAGTGCGCACGGTAGACAATAAACTGCATCAAGAACAATTCTACGGAACAAAACTATGAAACAGAAGCCTTGAGGATCTGAATAATGTTGTGATACTAGTTGCTTCTCTTTTTGTTTTGATTATTTTTAAATCTCAGCCGAGAATTGAACTTCTAAATTAAGAACAGTTATATTTAGACTTACGAATACGTCAATTTCATGTTACATGGTTGGACAATTTACTCGTCTGATATTTTTTCATTTTTTTGTCTTGCGTAGATTTAATAATAGGGCTTCACTGATTAGCATCCTACCAAACCAAAAATTTCCGCTTTTTTCTTATGGGTTAAGCATGTAGTCAGGGCGAATGGCAAAAAGTCAACAGGAGAAACTAAAATAATTCTACGGAACAGCATCATTTAACAGAAGCTTCAATAAGTAGAATAATCAGATGTAGAGTTTTGATACGAGAGGAAGCTCTTTCTGGGTACATTATTAATATCTCAAAAAAGACTGAGCTTTCAAAATTCTAAAAAGTTGTATTTAGAGTTCAATATGTTAAATTGATGTTACATAGTTTGGCAATATGCTGGTCTAATATTTTTGATTTTATGTCCTGGATAGTTTCGATTGCAAAGCTTTACCGAGTAGTACTTCGATAGAAATGACCTGCTCCTTAGATATTGCAGTTGTATCATTAAAATTTGAATTCTTCCCCAATTAGAAAAAAGTGTAAAACTGTTGTCCATCAATAAGAAGATTGTTGAGAGAGCAACGTCTTAAAGAACTAATTATTGATTTTTAATGCTTGACAACGACGTAAGGAGCAAACAAATTAGTGGAAACCAAGTGCGTAAAATTAGATCTATTAATAGATTAGTACTTAGGTCTATACTGAATACATGTAACGATATTCCTGTTGATCACTGCTGTGTTAGGATATCCACAGTGAAATTGATCTGAAGAGCAGGTAAATCTTTCTTTTTACATAAAGAAAGGAAATTTTAACTTTTCTGACTGAAGAAACTTTAACGAACCAAGGTTAAATTCAGTACAAAAGACTAATATTGAGTATGAAAAATAAAATGTATTTTGCAAATATTGATTCCTGTATTTTTGTTTTTCTTTAGAAAAAGAAAGACTGGACTGTTTACAGTATCACCATTTTTTGCTCTTTCTTAAACTCCTCCAAATATATCTAGAAACAGTCGTGCCCATCTTAATTGTATTCTAAATATTGACAAGTTCCGACAACCTTTTCACTTGACGATGATTTTGTGAGACTTTTACACCTTCAAAAGGGTTCAAAAGAAAAGGCTGGAAGTAAATGTGGGTGAAAAGTGAAATTAACTGTCTATCATTGTAAATATTAGAAAACCAAGGCAACACTGACTTAATGAAAACATGAACGATTCCCTCTTTAGCAAATGAGACAAACGGGAACGACTTTGAGTGATACTAGACCCTGTGAGCAGGGTAACTGGGATACCTGGATGGTATTGGATCCTCGGAATCAAGTGTAGTGATACTACGGGTGTCGGACTAGTATACTGAAATAGTGCGCTCAAGTCTGGCCAAGGGCATACACCTTTTTCAAAACATAGGCATGCTATGCATGCAAGAGTTACTTTTTTATAGGGTGGGTGGATTACTTGAAACATTGTGAGTGATGTCTACATTCTTACAAAAGGAGAGAAGAATATTAATGTGGGAAAGAACGAAAATGTCGAATTACCTCACTCACAGGTATTTTGTGGTAGATTATGTGTGTTTTGCAAATAAATCTAACCAAAAATAAACTGTATTGGTGCCACGGATACCTGTTAGTACAAAATGCAGACAGCAGACTGCAGACCGTATACAAAATATCGACTGCAGACTGCAGAGTGGGTACAAAATGATGACTAAGACTCTGAAGAGTTTTTACGTCTAGTAGATAATAAAATGTCATCTTACAGCTTCCCGAGCGTCACGCAATCGCTTTTCTGCGATCCGCCTTCACGATTATTTGCACTATTGTGAGATATTCCTGGCCCATTCCTTGATGAAAATCGATCGCAATATTACTTCAAGCCTTCGATATAGTCTTCTTACTTTGCGCGCGAGTTAGTTGGTGTGATGTCTGTACAGATTTTACCAACGTAATAAAAGTAAATGACGTGAATAACAGTAATGGTAGAGCAAGCTTAAAACGGCAGAAATCGCCAGAAAATACAACGGATACAAAGGTTATGAGTAATTTTTATTGATTTTATGAGAAAAATGTTCATATTTCGAAATATGTATCGTTGTAAATCGACCATACTTCATTCCCTATACTATTCCTTATAACGTGCTGTTCCTCTCGTAACTTAACACCGAGTCACACAACGCGTGACGCGTTCATGAATTTATCGTTGACTTTTTCTCAAGACGTGACCTTGGGCTGCCTGTGACAAGACAATTGCGTAAACAGTATTTAACATAATAAAATTATACACAAAAAAACACAGGGTTTTGGATCACGTATTTATTAAAAAAGAATATCCATACAACTACAATGAAAACAAACATAAGATTCACATTTCTGATCGTGAAATTAATACCATTCGTACTGTTATCGTAGCCACGTTCCTTGCCATCAAGTGAATCCAACATGTCGTCTTTCTTCACAAGCAGTTTGCATCCATTATAGTTATGTTCTTCAGTCTCACGGTAGTAGTGTTGTTCAATAGATTGCATAGAGTATATGCAGTTTGGTTTCAGATTTCAGATTTTGCTTTTTACAACAAGTGAACGTTTTTCAACTAAGACATTGGCATACTTAGCATACAAGGCATTCAAGGCTTTCATGGCTTTCAAGCGTTCGCGACTCAATCCGTTCCAAAATTACCGCTCAATAACATCTTTCAGTGTGGATTAGCCGCGATTAATACGACTTGTATATGCGTCTGTAAGTATTTTGCGCGTTTGCGCCATAATGCTCCAGGAGATCGCAATCCAAATACGTTGAAATACAAAACGAGTGACCAAAGAGTTTTTTGGCTTCTTTTTCACCCCACCACTATTCTTAGCAACAAATGTCGCCATTTCGTTTGTGTATTGCTCGCCAAAAACTATCAAATGCACTCAAAAGCCTAAAATCGAATAAAAGGTTAACAGGAATCGACCAATTGAGCGAGCGAGCGAGCGAGCAAGTGCCATTCTCCACATCATATCTACAACTCGCTCTTGCGCATGCGCGCAATTCACGAGTTAAAAAGGAGTTAAATGGTGAGGATGTTGTCACTTTCAACAACAATATGAAAAATACAGCATCGTTCATGAATGAGCTTAGATGTCCCGCATACTGTTGTTATCTGTTAGGCCAATTGTCTCCTTTTTAACTCGTGAATGATAATCTTAAAAGAGTTTTTTTTTCGTTTTAGTTTTAACAGGCGGCGCCAGCGACTGGCAGGCATGCAAGGATTCACACTGAAATAACGGAACAACCTTCGTTTTTCATAAAATTGTAATTTACAATCCTTGAACTTGAAAACAATCCGAAGATTCATTGAAAATATCACTTACTGCGAAGCGCTCAGAGTTTACAGATGTTCAAAAGCTTTTTCTGTTATGGCGTGAGATTGAGGACAAAATTGATCATTCATCATTTTTCCTGTGTGAAGCAACAGAAGATGCCGGCGACTGACGAAATTACAAGTTAACACGAAAATCAAAATAACTCCTAAACAAACAATTTTAGCTACCGATTTTCAGTGAATTTTTAAAGACAATTTTCTTTTAAGTTTCAAGACAATTTGAAGAGTCAACATACATACAACGTACTAAAATGCGAAAGTTACACACCACAAAATTGATAAATAGGCCTGAAATGAAATTCTATCTTGTTATTGATTATACGTTGCCTAGCACGTGACTTAAATCTACCCAGGTGGAGATCCAAAATGACGGTGGCAGTCTTGGCTTAGTTATATCACTCAAAACTCGTTCCCGTTTGTCTCATTTGATAAAGAGGGAATCGTTAATGTTTTCATTATGACAGTATTGCCTTGATTTTCTAATATTTACAACGAAAGACAGTAAATTTCACTTTTCACCCACATTTACTTCCAATTTACTTCCAACCTTTTCTTTTGAACCAGAAACAAAAATGATAGACGTTTAAAACACATAACATCATCCACCTTGTCAAATGTAATAGCATGATCATTTCAATTGTAATGCCTTCTTATCCCAACGTTACTTTGTTTCTTTGCTACATTAGCGAATACTGAACTACTGCTCGTACTCCAGATATGACAATCAACCACAAAATTCCCTAAACCAGATAACACTAAACATAATCTAAAAAATCATGTGTCAATTCACGAGTTTGCTCACAGAGCACTTTGATTCTTTATATGTGCACTCTTATTTCCATTTTGCTTCAGTATACAGTTAACAGTTTCCTTGTGAATATCAATGGATTCATTGTATACATTGATCAAATCAACCCTATCAACATCTCTAACATACTGGTCCACATCAAAGTTGTCATAATCACGAAATAGAATGCTCTCTTATACCTTGATATTTGTCGATCAAGCACTGGTAATAGAATGATCTGAGACATCAACCAGCGCAATGCCGGCATTCACACTCAAATTAGAATTTGCGTAAATGTGGTCAGTCAGAGTAGAAGTATGATGAACGAGCCTGGTTGGTTTTGTTATTAAAGGTAGTAGATTGTTAGAATAGAGCATATTTAGGTACTCTTCAGATAATAAATGTTCACTATATTCCAGGAGATCTATATTAAGATCCTCAAGAATGTATATCTCATACTAAATTGCCTCTTTAGGCAAAGTTTGAAATTCAAAAGTAAAAGCTGGCAAATTACAAGTAGGATGGCGGAAAAAGGAACCAAAAATTATATTAGGTCTCCCATTCCCTGACGTTATTTCTGACCAGGATGACTCGTCCAATGGTATGGTAAACTTTCAGTCAGGTCCATGAATGGCATTAGGACTTTTCGAGACATATAGCCCAGAACCGCTAGTCTGTTTTAGTGGGTTGGTGTGGTAGAAATCATAGTTGAGGATATTAACATTTGTTAGTGTCCGGTTTGATAGTCTCGTTTCAGTAATAGCTAAGATATCAGGCTTGCGGTTGACACAATGTAAAAACTCGTTCAATAAAGACAAATGCTTTGGAAGACTTCTGATATTACAATGAAACATAGAGAGACACTTTGAAGTGGTATTATCTAAGAGTTGATTCAGCTGAGTTAGGAAATAATAATTGGAACGTGGACAATTAAAGATGTTATCAGAATCAATGTCATACCACCAGTTACCAATCACTGCTAATTTTTTTATTTTTTTTATTTTAGACTAGAGAGCAGCACACAGCAGCAGATCTTTATTTTCAGGCGCAGCTTTATCCTGCCTTATTCCTTGGAGTTAAGAACTTGTATAATAGTTATAATGAGGGATTAAATTCAACCCTGATAAAAATCACTCCAAATTATTTACGTATCCCCAGCCTCGCGACTAACTCAAGCCTTTAGTTCCGTTTCATTTCTATTTTATCACCTACAAGTATGGACTGAAGATTTCTTATCTTATTTTCCGATCAAGTATCACAATATTTAGTCATATATGACTTTTGTGGTTTTTGGAAACCTAGCATTATTTTCTTTCATTCATGTTGTATTATGTGTTTGTTGTTCGACAAATGAATGCCACTAAAGGTTGAAAACGCTGGAAAGTAGTGATAAAGCGTGCTGATAAACGTTTAGGACAAGATGAAAATATTCAAATCATTTATTTCAGAATTTAGTCAACTGTGATGTGGATTGTGTAGCTTGCGGTTTGCAGCAGATAAATAAATCCATAAACAAAATGAAATAAAAAAAGAGAACAAGGATGTCAATTGAACCAAAAAGATTTATTTAACGCTTTTAAAGCTACAATTTCATCTATGACTTTAAAGCAACTTTCTTAATCTTGCGTGAGTCTTGGTCTAGTCTAATCATTCTCGCCAAACCTGAAATAGAGAAAACAAAATGAGAAAGGGTCCTTTACAAAGTTACTTAAGTGAGTAATGAGGCCAGTTGGGACAAGCGTACTTATCTATGGCACGTCACAAGTAGTAGAGAGAACTCAACAAGGACGAGTACATGCATTTCTTGTTTAAAAGATGCCCTCAATTTTCTACGGGATTACAAGCTTGTAGCAATCCTTAATCGATATTTGTGAAAAACTCACCATTCTAACGACCGTAGGGGTAGTATGGGTAGCGGTAGCTGTAGCGGTAGCCGTAACCCTTTCCTTTTTTTGGGTAGTAACCCTTTCGGACACGATATTTCCGGTAGCCTTTACGGTAGCTTTTCTTGGGTTTTTTTCGGTACTTGCGGTAGCCTTTTCCTTTCCAATACAAATAACCTTAAAATAATTACGAAAAAAAAATACTTTAGACCATTATATCAAACGATGGATTATCGAACATAAAAATCTCAGAATCAGACAAAGGGCCCGTTCATTAACATTTCTCTCCGTATTTTACAAGATAATTGTCTGATATTATAGTTATATCTTAGCAAGATGGAAACAATAGCCTCTACTTGGCGTAAAAATATACAGGAACGTTTATCCTCGGACATTTTCTGTTCCAAGATGCGAACAGAGAATGTCTGAGAGCTTCGAGGAACAGATAATGTACAAGGACAAACATGCGAGTATATTTTTTGCGTAAAATATAGGCTTTGTTACTATTATCCTTCAAACATTTGGCAGCGCGCGCCCAATGTTTCTTTTGAGCGTTCTCCAGTACGATTTTATGAACAAACAGATAATTCCCATTTTCTGCTATATCTTCTTGAATTAAAAGCTATCGGTTGCGTGATATCCTTGACTATGCCCAGTTTTAGCAGGGGATATTCGGCCACCTGACCGAATATCAATTGTGCGGGAGCAAGAACGTTTCATGGATCATAAATCAAAATATAAGATCAAGAAATGTTGAATAACTTTACCATATTTCTTTTTTGACTTTCCTGGTACCGGTCTTGGATCCTCAGAAACTTCATCTTCACCTGATGGACCAAAAATCATATCATCTGGTTAGAAAGTGCTTTTCTCACAGTTTACTTCATTGATAATTGTGTCATCATGTCCCACGTAATTGATCTTTTTTTCCAAAGAAGTAAATCACCCGGTAATCCCTATGATAAGACAAATTCAGACATTATATGGATCCTGTTGGTATAATCAGCGTAGTGATCAATATTCTTCTCTTTGTTTCTTATGTGCGATTAAAATAAAAACCTGGCAAGAGTTGAGCTTTTGTTCCTTCCCATACTACATTTCATGCTAACTTTCAACTGTTGTCAACCAAAACCTGCTAAAAGAACTTTCTCAATGCAGAAAATGATCATTAAAATAACCCCTGTTTATCCTAAACTGTTCTTTCACGAGTTTCTTCCCAATGAGAAGAAAAATTCCAAACTCTCGTCATTGACATTATAACTTGAATCTCATCTCCGAAGTGGAGACAGAACACGGTTAGCAGGATCAACACTTGCCTGTCTCTTCGTCTTCATCGTTCATTTCTTCTAATTCCTTAGTATCCCTCTCGCTTTCTTCATCTCTTAATTCGTCAAATGCTTCATCTTCATTTTCGGGCTCCTCATCATTCTCCCCGTCAAATTTATCAGAGGCAGTCTCGAAGTCTTCGTCATTCAGATCTTCAACTTCTTGGGCTATTTTAGGGAGAAAAAGAAGGCAAAAAAAACTGGTTAAAGGTGAAAATCAAAGTAGAGTACGCTGGTTTTCATTTGAAAACAACCAGACTGGTAATTAAATGTTGAGAGTCTCGACACTTCCAAGGAGATTTGCTTTCTTATCCACATTCGTGAGAACCATATTGAAGATAATTCCTATGAGTATTCTTTTCTTTTCTGGGAAAATTTTTTTTTTAATCAGGCTTCAAAAAGTAACTAAGTAGCCTCTTAAAGTGACCTGTATCCTCAGTCAGAGGAGCATCTAGGTAAGGAAAAAAATAATTCTTAATAAAAGTAACGCCATTGGACTAATAGAAAAAGGAATGGTCTGACAAAAATAATCATGCTCTCGTAATTTTGATCCAATACCTTCCCGCTTTTCCGCTAGGTAAGAGGCTGTGCAGGCTCCAACAAGGAAACAGCTGATCAACAAAAGTTTCATTTGCATGGCTGAAGCCGTTTTCACTCCGGGCAGAGAATGGCTCTGGTTACATCCTCATCGGTCCATTTATGGGTTTCATACAGGTGCCAATACTATAGAACCAAAACTCAATACATTACATTGCATGCTTTACACGTAATTTATTAGGGGAGGATTAAAAATAGGCAAATAAAAGTAATATTATATGGTGCAATGGATGACAAGACAAAGGCATTGAGGTGTCGGAAATATGATTCTTAAAGCACTCTTAATATTCTAAGGCTAAAAATAGAGAGGTTGAGCTTGAAGTTAGTGCGCACGGTAGACAATAAACTGCATCAAGAACAATTCTACGGAACAAAACTATGAAACAGAAGCCTTGGGGATCTGAATAATGTTGTGATACTAGTTGCTTCTCTTTTTGTTTTGATTATTTTTAAATCTCAGCCGAGAATTGAACTTCTAAATTAAGAACAGTTATATTTAGACTTACGAATACGTCAATTTCATGTTACATGGTTGGACAATTTACTCGTCTGATATTTTTTCATTTTTTTGTCTTGCGTAGATTTAATAATGGGGCTTCACTGATTAGCATCCTACCAAACCAAAAATTTCCGCTTTTTTCTTATGGGTTAAGCATGTAGTCAGGGCGAGTTGGCAAAAAGTCAACAGGAGAAACTAAAATAATTCTACGGAACAGCATCATTTAACAGAAGCTTCAATAAGTAGAATAATCAGATGTAGAGTTTTGATACGAGAGGAAGCTCTTTCTGGGTACATTATTAATATCTCAAAAAAGACTGAGCTTTCAAAATTCTAAAAAGTTGTATTTAGAGTTCAATATGTTAAATTGATGTTACATAGTTTGGCAATATGCTGGTCTAATATTTTTGATTTTATGTCCTGGATAGTTTCGATTGCAAAGCTTTACCGAGTAGTACTTCGATAGAAATGACCTGCTCCTTAGATATTGCAGTTGTATCATTAAAATTTGAATTCTTCCCCAATTAGAAAAAAGTGTAAAACTGTTGTCCATCAAGCAGAAGATTATTGAGAGAGAAACGTCTAAAAGAACTAATGATTGATTTTTAATGCTTGACAACGACGTAAGGAGCAAACAAATTAGTGGAAACCAAGTGCGTAAAATAAGATCTATTAATAGATTAGTACTTAGGTCTATACTGAATACATGTAACGATATTCCTGTTGATCACTGCTGTGTTGGGATATCAACAGTGAAATTGATCGGAAGAGCAGGTAAATCTTTCTTTATACATAAAGAGAGGAAATTTTACCTTTTCTGACTGAAGTAATTTTAAGGAACCAAGGTTAAATTCAGTACAAAAGACTAGTATTGAGTAAGAAAAATAAAATGTATTTTGCAAATATTGATTCCTGTATTTTTGTTTTTCTTTAGAAAAAGAAAGACTGGACTGTTTACAGTATCACCATTTTTTGCTCTTTCTTAAACTCCTCCAAATATATCTAGAAACAGTCGTGCCCATCTTAATTGTATTCTAAATATTGGCAAGTTCCGACAACCTTTTCACTTGACGATGATTTTGTGAGACTTTTATACCTTTAAAGCGTTGAAACTATTCAGAAAGTTTATGCACTACCCTAAATGTTGTCTTAAAATCTTTACAATTTTTTTAAAGTCTTTTTAGGTATGTTTATTGAAAATACTAGGAGGATATCTCTACTGATATTATTTATTGTAAATACTAGTAGGATATCTCTGCTGATATTATTTATTGTAAATACTAGGAGGATATCTCTACTGATATTATTTAGTGCAAGTACTAGGAGGATATCTCTATTGATACCATTTATTGTAAATACTAGGAGGTATCTCTACTGATATTATTTATTGTAAATACCAGGAGGATATCTCTACTGATATTATTTATTGTAAATACTAGGAGGATATCTTTACTGATATTATATATTGTAAATACTAGAAAGATATCTCTATTGATATTATTTATAGCAATTAGTAGGTGGATTTCTCTACTGATATTATTTTTACCAAAGCAACGACAGTGTTTTTGTTTTGTGGGAGTCTGACACCTTGGGGATTTTTTTTTTCAGAGCTAGAATGCATTGTCGTTTTTTTTCCCTTGCTACATCGTCGAAGTTCGAAAATTTGCTTTTAATTTGATGCAGATTGTAATAGAAGTCCATAAGGAAGCGCTGTAAGGTTTCTCTCCTTGTGAGTGAGTCAAAATTATCAGAATAGATGAACTCAGTGTTGTTAACAATTGCTTATTGATTTAAATGCTTTAAACTGACGTGAGCCTAAAACAAACTAGTGGACTCTAAGTGCTGAATAAATCAATGAGGAAAACTGTCCTTGAAAATCATGTTTTGGTCGAAGAAAAAGTAGTCGCTCACAAACAACAGAAACAATGTTTCTTTTCATTATTCTGCTAGATTAGGGAATGGCCCACTAAATATAACAAAACGAAATTAAATCATTTCCAGAAAGGCTAACCTCAATGCTGTTAGGAATTGCTTATTGATTTAAGTGGTTTCTAGTAACGTGAGCCCAAAACAATTAATTTGACTTTAAGGGCTAAATAGATCATCTGGGCTACCTGTCCTTGAAATTATTTTTTTGGTCGAATAAGCATTAGCCGATCACAAAAGCACAGAAATAACTACTTCTAAGCTTTTCTTTTGTTATTTTCCGTCTATTTATTTCGCAAGAATAGAAAATGGACTGCAGAAGGTAACAAAACCAAATTCTAGCGCTTCAGGGAACGACCGATTTTATCACGATTGCAACGTGTCTTACTTAACTAAAGACATAGCATACTACAGTGGATATTGATCATCTTACTTTAATGTAGGTAATTTAGTGTTAACAACTGGGTTGAAAACGTAAATTAGCCACCGTAAAGGGGAAAAAAAGCTGACGTTTCGAGCGTTAGCCCTTCGTCAGAGCGATAGACGACTTCGAAACGTCAGCTTTTTTACCCTTTACGGTGGCTAATTTACCTGCTATACTCTCCCACCGACGCAGCACCACAGTTTCTTTAGAAACTTACCCCTTTATTACTTTAATGCATGTGTCTTTTGCAGAATAAGTATATTGTGTTAAAATTTAGACGCAATATTAGCCTGTGAGCGAGATGTGTAAGATACTACAGACTTTAAAAAAGCCTTGGAAGTAGGGACCATTCGTAACCATCACGAAGAAGAGAGGGTAGTAGAGCTTGTTACGAAAAAAGAGCTATCAGGATTAAGAAATTCGAATATTTTAAATTTCAGATTTCATCAGGATGGCGCGCGCGCCAACATTGATTATTACTATCCTTTTTTTTTCCTTTACAAAATTTTCCTGTTTTCTATCCATGTGGTTTGAGTCGATTTCTTGAAGTTGTATTAGACTTAGACGTGTCCCTGATCCATTTAGACAAAACTGTGTGAAGTTTGGTTAGGTTCAGTTTTGAGATGGAGATCTTGTTGTGTTACTTGCTGGCAAGTCACAAATCATCTGTACATATTCCCAATATCCGCCCAAAGCAGAAACTAAATTTAGACTACACTTAATTCTAAAAGAGTATTTCTCAATGTCCCCATGCTTTCAGCACAAAGAGAGTGTTCAATGAGCCCTTAATAATGCAATGCAAGATGACTTAACATGTGGGAGGATTCCCAAAACTGTCAAGTGTCACATCTTGAATCGAAGCTATACCATCATGTCATTTGTTACCAGAATACGTGTCTATATGGATTTCCATATTATGAATGGACTTAGTTGATATCGCTCTCTTGTTGATAAGCATTTTATTTCGGCATTGTCCATAAACTCTACCCAATTGGGCAATGATCAAAAAAATTTCTCTATAATATCCAAGGCAAAATACACGTTAAAAGCCAAATAGATTTTTTGCGTTCTGAAAAGGTATGAAGAGAACCGTATATGTAGAATGATCCTTTTTAAATATGTTTGTACAGCCTTGAGTTCAACGTAAACATCCATCGGTGGATCCGTGACAAACGTTTCGAGATCAGTTTATCGGAAAATTGAATATCGAAAGTTCTTGACGATAATCGTGTCATTTCCAGTCACTTCGTAAAATAAAGTGATTGACGAATATAAAGATAAATTGATAAATAGAGAAAGTGGTAAATATCACCCATAAAACGTACCATCATCCTTCCTTATCGATGAACCAGCTGCTCAGCAGCCTGTGTTTGCTTAGTTTTTTCTCATAGAACGGTTCACTCGTTTTTCCCAAGGCAAGAACAAAATACATCTTCCTTCTCTCGTTTAAAATATTTGGAGCTAAAATCGAGCCAGCCGTTTTCCCTTAGGGGAATTTCTGGATAAGGAAGGTTAAAAGCTAATATTTATTTGCAAAATTTTGCTTGCAATTCTAAAAATTAAAGTCAAACATTAAGTCAGAAAATTTAAACGATGCAGAAAAGATGTCTAACGATTTTAACGTTTAATTTATCCACATGGGCACTAATCTTTTTTATTTTTTTCCAGCCTTTTGACCTTATCAGTTTTTATTTAATTTTATCATATTTCATTGCATCTTATTATATTTTCTCTTTTGTTTGGTTGTGTTTTTCTGGGGTAAGGGGGGATTAGGGTAAATTATTAAGATACTTCACTCTATCTAGTCCTTTTCTTTTTCATTTGAATATGACATCGAGCTGATATCGAAGCGTTAGACGATTCTCCTAATTGTGAGGAAATTCTGAATGAAAAAAGGAAAAAGAAACCTCAAAGGCAAGTGTCCGTTATGATGTCACGAGATACTAGTCAAATAAACAACTAATGGCTAGAGCAGTTGATTAAACATTTGATAAAAAACCGTCGTCAACTTGATTTATCTAGATATCCGATTCATCGCCATGACTCGTGAAATGAACTAGATATATTAAAACTTTAGAACAACTAAGACTATGAGCTTCATTTTAAGTTTTTGAGGCGTAAAAGCATTTCTTCTCGTCTTTATTAGATAATGCCGGGGAGGTAGATCTGACGACTCATTACGGACTCCAGCAGTTGTTCAAACGCACGCACAAAATTAAAAGCATTACGTTAAAGCACCTTAGGTAGATCTGACGACTCATTACGGACTCCAGCAGCTGTTCAAACGCACGCACAAAATTAAAAGCATTACGTTAAGGCACCTTAGGTAGATCTGACGACTCATTACGGACTCCAGCAGTTGTTCAAACGCACGCACAAAATTAAAAGCATTACGTTAAGGCACCTCAATTATTTGTGCCATTCAACTGCCACTTAGAATCCATGAGATGATATATAAAAAAGTCAAATAAGGGAGTAAACTTAATTCGTGTTTTGTCTTAACTTCGAGGCGCATCAAAATGTTTCTGAAACTTTGTCTTGTTGTCTTTTTGCTTTCGGTTACTTACGCAAGGCCCTACCTAACAGAAGAACAGCAGGAAGTTAGAGGTTAGTTACTGTTTAGAAGCTGCAAACAAAGAGAATATTATGTGGTTGGGTAGGGCGATATTATTTTGCCTTTTATAACGACTACAAAAACGACGTGCTTCGCTGTTGAGAGAACAGTGCCCTAAACCTTATCAAAAAAACTCCCTGAGAAGTGCATGCAAATGAAATTTCATTGAAATGCGCGGGATTTTCTTTACCCAATTCCTAATTACTTTTTCGACGTGTTAAAAGTGTTAATTCCCGTATAATGCAAAAAGATCAGCAAAATAACCCGGTGCATGAGGGACATGAACAACAAAGGCAACAACATTAATAGAAGGAATGACAACAACAGTAACTGTAAGCACCTCCGTCTTTTTTCTAATTGACCAAAGCCGTTCTTTTGGCACTTGGACCTCAATTTGAGTAAATGAAGGTCCTTGAAAGATAAAAATGTAAGTTGGTTACTCCCCACCCAATGAACTTCGAGGCTAACTGATTATCATAATTTTCATGATCATTCTCCTTCTCTGCCTTCTAATTTGTCTCATCTGCTTTGGTTTATGCTGGAAGATCCGGAAGAGGACCTTAATGATGAATACATGGAAAATGGTAAACATCAAAATTATAATGAAAATAAAAAAAAATAGTTAGTAGCGTAATAGTGTTTAGATTAGATCCCTTTCGCTGAGCATAAAGAGCTGTCAATATGTGTGATAAGGCATACACGTCCGCCGGAACTTTTAGTACAGCTGCACATTGTCACGTTTCACTTTCACCCTCTATTTTCAATGTTTGTTTTTATAATTTGTTTTGATTTTTTTTTTTTTACTTCCTACTCGAAGATCAGGAGGATGAAATCGGCGATGATTACAAGGAATTTGGTATGAGTAAAAATAACTTCCTTATCGTATAAATTTATTTTTTATTCATGTATTACAGGCCAAGGATAACTATCACTACAAGTTAAAAAATGGCAACGGCAAAATATAACTGCAATCTGTTTATTACAGGCTGGATAGGTTCTGCGCGTGTTGCAAAACCTTCTCATTCCCAGTCAAATACGGGCAGAATTACCTCCGCGCCTCTGCATCTTTGCTGATTGTAAGACTAAATTTTTTTTGTCTTTCCCCTCTCTAGAATTGGCAGACCCGGCGCGTGCAAGTGGTATGTAGACAAGAGTTACAAATTGTTTGAAAGAAATAACCGACTAAACCAGATAGTTGGAAAAATCTATTCAACCACCCATTAGCACACGGACACTTATGCGCTTGCTCCCTTGGTTGAATTTATTTCCTTAGTTCAATTTAGTGTTTGTGTAACAATTCATACCGAATGTATTCCTTTATTTCGGTAGAAGGAGAAAGGGACGAGCCTGATGAAACGTTAACCAAGAAAACAACACTGCACAAGATAGACGAGGCTCCTATAATTGTAGGTTTCAGCAGCAGTAGCCCTATTTTTTTTAAAATTGAACATTTTTCTTCTTCTTCTCGTGTTTTCGTTTTGTTTAGTTTTTTTTTGTTTTATATATATATATATATATATATATATATATATATATCTGTATAAATATAAATATATATATATATATATATATATATATATAATTTGCACAATGGAGAATGTGCTTCCGTTTTTCAACGCTATTCAAGACCCGACGCGTTTCGGCATTTGCCTTCCTCAGGGGCCTTAACATGCAATTGTTACAGAGTAATATATATATATATATATATATATATATATATATATATATATATCTGTCTGACGAGCGCTTAGGCGCGAATCTCAGAGTCACAGAGAATCGATGCGTCCTCTTTAATTCTTATGTATACTTAGCTCTGCTACCACAGCATTGAGCACTTTATGCCAAGGTAGACTCTACCCTCACATTCATTTATATACATACATACATACATAGATACATATATATATATATATATATATATATATATATATTTGTTCATTTATTTATTTATTCATTTATTTATAAATGAATATAAATGAATTACAAGTAGACCAAATGACTCAGTTGAAAGGTGCGAATTCATATATCAATTTACTAAAATTTACCTTACAAATTAAGATAAACGTAAGGTTTCATGGGCCCAGTGATTCAGTTCGAAGAAATATTTCATACCAGCATCAGAAAATCCGTTTCATTAAAGCTTTTAACAGCGAATACCTTCCACGTAATGGGACGCTTTGTAATCAATCTTTATCCATATATATTATGTAGCACTTACTGTTACCAATGTTAATATATACCTTTTTATTTACTTAATGGAATTGTTATCGAGCTCAAAATGTCAGTATAAGTGAGGGAAATTGCTTGATGCTTTTAGTTTCTCTTGCCATCTTAGTGCGGATAAATGCGAGGGAAGATTATGTAAGAACACGAGGATGATTGAGAAAATTGGAAACCTTATTGGCAGATCGAAGCTGGAACTTACGATTTATAATGTGTACAGTTGTGTTATATGAACTCAATGATTAATTTTTGATTTTTTTTTTTCTATGCAATAACAGCAACTGCAGCCATAACTGAGCAAGGCAACTAAAAGGCAATTGGGAGCATAATAATAAAGTAATTAATAAAATAATGAAAGAATAAAAAAGATAAAGGATTGGTCAATTGATTATGTTATTGATTAAATAAAGAGAAACAAAACATTGGCCGATATCTCTTGTTATTATATACTCAACAAAATATCGCGTTTCTGATTGGTCAATGATGAATGCATAAATAGGTTATAGAGTGCAATAGAGGTTATAGAGTGCAATACGGAGAAGTTTCCATGGAAACACCGATGGAGTAATTTTGTCGAGAATATAATAAATAAAAAATCTTATGAACCTGCTCGTGCATTTCGTGATTTATGGGCACGAGTGATGTTTTGAAAGTTCTCAAATTGCACTCGCCTACGGCTCGTGCAATTTTGAGAACTTTCAAAACATCACTCGTGCCCATAAATCACGAAATGCACTCGCGTTCATACGATTTCCTATACTTATAGTTGTGTTTCGGTCGCTATTTTTTTCCAGTTCAACTAGTTCAACTTTCCTTTTAAATCACAAGGTCTTCTCTGATTGATATGAATTATTCTAAGTGCATGGATTACAGTGTCTCTTGAATTTTTCTCGAACGTCCACTTGGTTCAGATATTTTCGCACCGCACTTATCCATAGAACCTAAAGGTAGGCAATTACAAAAGCACAGGTTCACGTTCATCAACAGCAGTAGTGGAAGAAAATGAGATCTGGTGAGATAACGAACGGGAAATAACGTTTCAGCTCATTTTTCTTCCGTAACTTTTGAATATGTCGCGGTAACAATGGTCTATTGGTTCCTTGGTGATTCGCTTTAATTCCTTAAGAGCCGTGAAAATTTTATTTCAATCTATTTACATAGTATAAAGCACTCTAAAAGTGCAAAACGAAGTAGTGGGTTACATCTTAGACTCAAATATTAAGGCACTCAATAAAAACAACAACACAGAAACAACGCTATTGCCATCGGCATACATATAATGTACCGAGCTGTAAAAGCAAGTCAGCATAACTAAAATTAGTTACAGCGCTCCTTTGTTAATCTTAGGTGGTCTATATTTATCCATTAATGAAAATTTCCGTACCCTGGAGAGTCACCGAGAAGCCAAATTACGAAAGTTAATGTTTGTCAGTAGCTCCGTTTTACGCAACCCTTAAGAGTACATTCATCTAAAGAATAAATATTCTAGGGCATTGCGTGAGCTTCGATGATCCTGTGGGTTTAAAAGTAATGCATAGCACCAATTGAAAAGAGCTATAGAATCAGCACACCGTTATAGAACACGAACGTGTAAATACAGGTACAAAGGATCTTTTTTTTTGGGGGGGGGAGATCAGATGTTTACTTAATTTCATCAGTAACTGAATCCCTCATGATTTGTTATTTATTCCTTTATTTATTTCTTTTAAAAAAACCTTAAACTGTTGCACAAAGGGCAATAATACAAGAAAACTGCAAAGGCATGAAACTAATTTTAATCCCAAATCTACCTATATATCTTGTTTATCTGCCGCAAACAATATTATACACCCTACTTGGGCGTGCGTGATTTCATCGGAATTAAATTTCCGATACAATCTTTCAAAATTACAATATTAGCCTTTGTGTAGGTTAAAGATATCCAGTACTCTATGATGAATATGCAAGAAAGGGCTGAATCTATCACGAATGTGCGAGGAAAAGGAACACATTGCCATGTGAATGATCTGCTGGGATGAAGGAGTTGGAAAAGAATGGATTTTAAAACACTCTTCTTTTCAAAATTTTGAAATGAATCCTTTTATGGAATTTTTTTTCCGTGACACCCTTGCCTACTGTTCAGTTCACATAGTGATATTATCAACAATTATGTTACTAAAAGACAATCACATTTTTTTGTTGTTCCTGTTTCTGTTTTTTTGTTCTTTTTTGTTCTTTTTTTGGTCGCCATGCAGTTTTTGATGGCATTTTTTAATTTTTTTTTTTTAATTTGAAACATTCTCGGATTTACATGAAGCTGGAAAGTAAACGTGACCCTTTGAAAAGAAACAACAACAACAACAACAACAAAATTGATATTCATCGATATCTTTATTTTTCAACGTATTTACGAGTCATAAATAAATAAAAATCTTTTTGCCCTTTGTCTACCATGACATATCTTCCTATTGTATCACTTCACATATGATTTGAAACACTAACCTTAGATGGTAGCTAGCTCATGTTTATAAAACAGAATATCGTAATTATTTTTCGCGAGCCACTGAGCATACAAAGTGTATTAACTAAGGCATGACGTTCCAATACTTGAAGAGATGATAATCTAACATCGACAAAAAATGCTCGTGCATTAGATTGAAACTAAATCAGCACCAAAGTCATCATTATTTGCATGCTAAAACTGGCATGTTGGGTGTCCTCTTCTTTCATGAATTGATTTTGCACGTTTCATTCTTTCGGTAGACCTAACCTGATCACAACATGATCCAATTCATTTGCTGAGCACATTAAGAGCAATATAAGGTTTAGAAGCTTAGCCGTATGCATGAATGGGTGTGGAGGCAAAGATGAATCGATATTTTTAAATCTGTCTATGTCAACCATTAAGCCTTCATAAGGATTAGTTAGAATATAACTGACGCGTATTTTGGTATAAATTATGCACATTGTCCACAAATTTAATGTGGAATGTTGTAGATTCAGAAATAATTCAGAAATAAGTAAATGGATGAACTAAAATGAATGCAAAGCAACCCAAATATTTCAATTTTCCCTGCTTCCAGTTTTCCTGTAATAGATCTCATCTTTGATTATCTCATATAAAAGTAACTGTTTGATTTGGTAACACCTCGCACAATGGCTGTAATGTTACTCCAGGACTTAAATCACTATATTGCTATTGCGAGATAGCATTCGGTCCATGTTGTTAAATTCAAGGGCAAACAGTCGCTACAAAAACGAAATTTGGCTGCAATACTCGTTCGATTATGCAGCCTATATCAGTTATATCGGCCAAGAGATGGTGAAGAAAAGTGCTGTTCTGCAAAAACACAAATTTCCCAGTCCCTCTAAGCGAGCATTAATTATGATGCTTTTTGTTTAGATATTCACATGGAACTTTTTTCTTTTCTTTCATCTCATTTTAGTTCGTCGTCTTTTAAATTTTCATTAAAGTATTTTAACTTCATCGTTGGAAAATTTTGATTGTTGCTTCTGGAACTTCTGAATAAGAAAAAGTATTCGTCACTCGATGTGGATATTAAGAAATATTGGCCAAATGAATAACTAAATGACCCCATCAGTTGTTCAATCAGTTAAGAAATTACCTCGGACCTAATTTCTTTTAAGTAATACAATTCACTTCTTTGAACCCCAAAGCAGATGAAACAGCTTCATTAGGAAATTTTACGAATAACTTTATATATTTGAAGTTATGCTCTTCTTACCTCTTTGTGGAACGTGGCCAGATATATCGATAAGATAACTAAAACATGGCTCTTACAGTTGTTCAAATACGGACACAAGGTCAAGAGCATCACCATATCAGGTTTAATTTATTTGCATTATTCAGTTTTAAGAGCCGCTCGGTGTTATATAAAGAAGTTTTTGTAGGGCTTCTGTCCATTGGCGTGCACGAACAAACGTAGACCGAGACAGCAGAATGTATCTGAAACTTGGCTTTCTTCTTGTTTTGTTCTCCATCGTCTTTGCGAAGACCTACTTTGAGAGGGAGGATGGGAAATTAAGAGGTTAGTTTCTATTTCATAGCATGAAACAAATTGTTTTGTCATAATACTTGACCTTTTCTAGTAAATCTAACTTCGACTTGTTACATGTCGTCAGCGAGTGCAACGCCCACAACGATCTCTCCTAAAAGTTTCCGGTGGTTGTTTTACCATTTTAATTTGCACTTCTTTCCCAGGGCTTTTTCATAACGCTTCGCTGCATTGAAAAAAGTAGCTAATCCCAATGGCAAAACATGCATTGGGATTAATTTTCCGCATCTGTGCAGGAATCAGAAGATAACAAAGACTACAACAATAATAGTAACGATAATAATGATGGCAAACATTTTTTTCAAGTCACCAATATCGTATGTTTTTCGACGCATAAACCATCTTTTGAATGACCTGTTCATGGCTATTTTTGGGAAGATAAGAAGTAAGATGAAAGAAAAAATGGTTGCTGATGCTCCGGCTGGGTTTTAAGATACTTCTCGTTTCATCACATTCTCCGTTTCAGCCAGAGAGCATAAGCTTAATTATAAAAATGGAAAGCATTTATATTCATTTATAACTTGCAAGTGATTGAGAGTGGAGGAGATCATTTAAGGGAAACAGTCACGATTTACGCCAGGGGGAACGCGGGGGACCGTCTTATT
Source organism: Pocillopora verrucosa (assembly GCF_036669915.1). Lineage (NCBI taxonomy): Eukaryota > Metazoa > Cnidaria > Anthozoa > Scleractinia > Pocilloporidae > Pocillopora > Pocillopora verrucosa. Next base: position 1,209,049 of record NC_089320.1, on the reverse strand, counting down.
TTGTAGGGGATCACATGCTTTTCAGGGAGAACGGACGAGGTCAATCTTCGCCAACACAATATAAAGGGAGTGCCAAAGGAAATTGACTGCCGATGAACCGCTAATGAAAGGAGATCAGAATAATATTACAGAGCCTTATAAGGGGATTAGGTAAATGGGTTATATTGACACAAACAAAATCCTCCAATAAATATCGACCCCTTACAAAATGGAATTCGACCGTATAGTTGCTAGAAATCTATTGTTGCTGATGATATGTATTGTTGTTGTAATATTACTGAGTAACGTGATTATAGTGTTAAATATTGTGTTGTCAATGATGTGGCATTTTACGATTGGACATACAACGAATAAACGTGCACATGGACTTCAAGTAAAAGTTAATGAATGACCCGCTTAATTTTTATGAAATTGAAACTTTATCTAAAACATGATTTTGTGAGTTTTCTGCCTTTTTTAATTCTGTTTAATTGTTCATAATCATCAATTTTTTCCCCATTGGAAGATCCGGAAGAGGAACTCAGAGATAACTTCATAAAAACTGGTAAGAATCAACATAATTTTTATTACTAAGAAAATTTTGCAATTTTACTTTGTTGAGATTTCTCTGATCTGTCACGAATAACAAACAAGTTAGACCTCCCCCCCTCCCAGAAAAAAAAAATATATAAGGGTGCACTAAATTCCACGACGGACCCCTTTTAAAATAAATTCTGTGTAAAGTAATACTGCATTCACATCATCAGAAATAGTACTGATAAAGTGTGTTTTCCATAGCTTCAAGTAGTCACTAACTTTTTTCTTTAGATTGGCTAACTGTGAACTCAACAAACGTCGCTTTAAGAAGCTTCTTTGAAGAGAAAAGTTTTCATTGGGTTTAAAACATACTCAAGCTTTAGTGGATATAACTGAACGGATGGTTAATTTAAGTTTCACAATCCGTTTTTAGTCTCAGGCAAACACAAATACTCCATCACCGCCTCTCCATCTTTCCACTCCTCGTCCCGAAACATGAAATATTATTTTTACAAACAGATGTTTTATCCCTTTTTCCTCTAGAATTGGAAGACACGGGGCGATATAGATATAGATATCGAGCTCGTAAGTAAAGTGTAAAGGCAGATTAAATTGCATGCATCTGCTCTGTTTTCCTTTTTATTTCCACTTTTGTTTGCTTTTTTTTTTTTTTTTTTTTTTTTTGTTTTTGTTTGTTTGTTTTTGCTTATGTTCTTTTTTGCTTCGTTTAATTTGTTTTGATTCATTCGTTTTCTTTCTTTCGAAAATCTTTTCAGGACGTCTCGGTTGTTTCAAAGGCAAACGCAAAATATGTAGCAGATACTATACAGATAACAATACATTGAGGTGGTCCTGCAGATGTGTATAAATATGGATTTGAAGGTATAAATATGGATTTGAAAGAACAAATATGATTTAAAGAATTTGGAACTGATTTGGGGAAAGTGAACCTATAAATATAAGTCTATTAAGCACAATTGTCTTTATCTAAGCTCACAGAACTCCTTTTGTTCATTTCTAGGGATACTCGGAACGCAGGTACTTAACAGAACGAGTCGAAGAAAAGCCAATTGGGGAATAATTAAAGATCAACTTATGAATGAAACAATAAACGAACGAGTCGATCAACTGAATTGTTGTGGATAAATGATTCTTGAAAATAAAAGAAACTAACCAGTGGCTAACAAGTGTTCGAAAATGTATGGTACAGACCCACTGCAACATAGAATCTATCTGTTTATTGTTACAAAAAAGGCAAAATGTTGTTAGCGGTGACGTCATCTATGCGTCTGTCCTCTATTATAACATATATAGGAACCAATCAAAATCATTCAACTCATTATATAACATTTCAATATATCGCCCTGTGGTGGACGTCTCCGTGGACTTTTCGTCAATGAAACGATATCAAACAACGGGTTTGTTTTGTTTTGTTTTGTTTTTTTACATTATACGCGTTATCAGGAAGATTTTCCGCCTTGCAAAACAATAAAGCGAGATGCAATGACGACTGCCTTATTAGACGGTAGTTTGAAAACAGTGACGAAAAACAGACAAGAACAAAAGCAGAAATGATGCATAGCAAACTGCATAAGTAAGAAAACATTCCCAATATTTCAAACGATATAAAAAAAAGCACGTCACCAGGTACCACTTTTTCCTTCTCAAACTTGGATCTAAGAATTCATAAACGCACTGGGCAGCGGTAAGTACCCAGTTGAGTACAATTAAAACGATCATGGCAGAACCTAACGTTGACCACTCTATCAATGCGTGGGTTTTGCCATTTTTCCACTTATTCCATGCAGTCTAGGAAAGCAGATAGCACATGCTAGATGTTGAATAAAGAATAATCGAAACTACTTTCACTAAATTTTTTTTTATAAATATTTCTCTATAATAACACGAAAAATGAAGAAAATTTTGTATATTTACCACGATCATTTTAGATTTTGGTAAGAAATACTCTGAACGACAGTATGTACCCATAGACAACAAATTCGCGTATCGGGCAACACACAAACCAATCATAACTTGCGTCATATGTGAAGTTGAAATTTGAGGCAAGCCTCAGCACCGGGTGAAAAGAACCATTCAGCTTCGAGTCCTGGTAAATCTGACAGAAAAATACCGAAATGCTTAAAATATGAGAATCCTTAAAAAAAGATTTTAAAGAGGAGGAGTTATTGTGCTGCCTCTAAGAGTCCCTCCTTATTGAGAATATAACTCTTTTTCCTAATAAAGTAGTTGAGTTTGTAGGATTGTTGTGTTCTTTCTGTCGATTAAATTGCACCGTAACAATATAAAACGCATTAAGAAAAAGACGCACGCCACTGCCTTTAGAAAACTGGCTGTTTTGGAAACCTCAGAATAATTAGACTCTGCAACGTTTCAAAATTATCGTTTCTGGATGGATTTGTCCTTTCTCCGGTACATCCTCATCATAAAATAGACCATACTGCCTGCCAACACAGTTTGCAGCATGGCAGTAAAGTATAACCTGTACGAGACAAATGTAAATAAAACATAAGAACTCCATTGTAGACACGTTTATGCCTTTCGGCTTTGTTTATTTAAGTTTGAGCTGTTATACACCGCGTCTTTTGTGAAGAATTGTTTTTTTTCGCCATCACAGATTAAGACTGACAAGTACTTGTATAGAGATATCTGCTATGAGAGCGAAATGGTACGAATTCCTATAAGGACAGATTTACTAAGCGCGACTTTATTGTAACCTGCTATTTTCATTTAATTGTTAAATTAATGATCATGATCAAAGTGAAACCATTGCAATATTTAATCTTTTAGTAGTTGTCATCTTTTTCGTCATGTTTGCAAACCACGTGGTAAAACTCATGCGCTAAAAGCAAATTAGATCAAATTCGATTTGGGGAAAACCTCCTGATATATCGCACAAAAGAGCGAAGAGCTCCAACAGGGATTTCACTGGAGAGACCATTTCTTATTTATAGCCAGTGCCAAGGCAATACAATTTTTATATTCATATTTCAATAAACTAAATCAAAAATTAAATGTTGTAACACATATTGCATATCAAGAGGACACCACCATCTTATTAATCTATTGTGTATGGTAGTTTGTCACTATAGCAGCATTTTTTCATTGGTAAATGAAAATGCAATTTGATACAAAGAAAAAGTGTTTTAAAACAAAGTCTTTGAATTAAGCAGGTAGAATTGTTCTCAAGACTGGTCCACATGCTTTCTTTCTCAAGATGTGTCGCCTCATTTTTATTCTACAGCTATACTTTTGCATAAAGACTGTAGCTCAAGACGGTATGATGCGCTTCAAATATTTAACCAACTTTTGTGTTGAGTCGAAATACAGCTTAAATTCGTATTTATACACGTTAGGTAATCGGAGTTTTAGGAGTCTTTTTCGCAGAGAACCCGGCTTTAATCATGGGAAATGTTTGACATCAGTTAGGGATTAGCTTTGAACAGATATTTTAAGACTGAATATCATCGCTGTGGAAGCAGAGATCGTCAACAGAAGATAATCTATGATGACGCACGTGTCCTTTCCACAAACAAGAACTTTTACTCGTTTCAGGAAAAGAAACTCATAACTTAACTGCCCTTAGTTTTAACAGTTGCAGTCACATATCAAGCTACTACCACTTCTACTTTCTTTTTCTTGCTTTTACGTTTTCATTATTTTCTTGATATTGAGAGTATACACATTGCTTCTTCAGTTAAAAATCATGTAGAGAATGCATTTGGGTTTTTTTTGTGTGTGTGTGTGTGTGTGTTTGAAAAGAACAAATTTAACCGACAATAGCTGAACATCATCTTAGTTTGCAAAAGATGTAAAGTTTGAAATTGCGACGGTCAATCTTCAAAAGTATTGATTAGCGTGAGATAAAAATGTAATGAACATGTGCCCCGATTTTATATACTTCCACAGCTTGAAAGAGCCACTACAAATAACTTAATTTTTGGCTATTGTTTGTGTATTTTTTAATTTTTTTTAATCTATGTTTTGTTTATATAGATATATTACTAGTTTGGTTTGTTTTGCTTTCTTTTGCTTTGATTTGTTCTGTTTTGTTTTATTTTTTTTATTTTTCATGAAAATAAGGGAGTGTGAAAAATATCAAAATTCGCGAATCTTTGCAGGTGATTGTCGTATTCTGGAATTTAAGCCGGATTTGAAAGATTTTTCTTTGCAAGGTTTCGTTATCAAGAGCTTCGAGGTACAAAGAGAAAGTGACTGTAAAGCGAGGTGCTTTCAGGAACACAACTGTGTTTCTCTCAATATTGGTCCCTCGGGAAACAATGGAGCTTATTTGTGTGAACTGAGTGATTCTGATCATGAGATGCACTCTGAGGCGCTCAAGCCAAAAGATGGCTTCACCTATCACTCGACTGAGGTTAGTTTCACTAGCATGATGGGAAATAATTCTTCCAGCCTTATTTTGCATAGAAAATTTATTGAACGCGTTCGATATGATATAATGGAATCAATATATAGCGCGTTTGCTATCATTATGCATGTAATATATATATATATATATATATGTTTTTTTTGTCATATTTTTCACTTTAGCATAAACTTCTTTCTATCCATTCGTATGCATCGTATCGTATGTAGCTTGCCGGACTTTAGAGCACTTTACAGGCCATGTTAGGAAATTTGCGAAGCTCAGCGTAAGACCTCAGTAATTTGTTAAAACAAATGGAGCGAACCCATGACAAACAAGTACTTCGAATTCGAACAAAGCAGTGGTCATCGCAGGTTAGCTAAGATCTAAGCGATTGCAGAGTAGAAACCTGTGGGGAAAAAAAAATCAGGCTTAGACGGGATTCGAGCCTATTCCTCCCAGAAACTGGTTGGTTGCTGCATGGTTGTATTTTAAATTTTTAGAACACTTGTGTGAAGAATCCCTGCCTTCTTCATCAGTCTTGTCAAAATGGCTTCACGGATAAAGGCTACCGGTGTGTAGGTAAAGGTAACATGACTCAGCTATTCTTAATCCAGTAAAAGGTGGACGGTAAAGCTGCCGAAGCAGAGCACTTAACGATTTTTTTTTGGCAAAAGATGGCGGAAATGTTAAAACGAAATAGAGGAAGCTTGTGCTTGATAACATTGCATCCTACATAAAAACACGTTGAATAACAACAATATCGATAGAGAATATAAAGAGCGTTTTTGTATCGAGTGTTACGGAAAAGCAGTCTAGGAATATTTTTTCTTGAATTGCCATTTTTATCTACCTTTGCCTTACATTTCATTTTTTTTTTCGGTGACATGCTCGGTTAAAAAAATTTTCATGAAAATAATAATCATAATAATAATGATAAAGAAGTTTCCTCCAACAGGTTCACCAGTTATTCCTCATTCTTTTTTTCCAGAGTTGCCCAATTCAACTCCAAATGAGCCAAAAACCTCTACAAACCCTATTGGTAATAGAACTAACTGTTTTCTATATCTTTGTTATTTTACTGAATGTGAAACTTATTTCTCCTCGGGATGTTTCAATTTAGTGGCGTTCAATAGATAATGCAAATACGGGCGACGTTGTCGCCTGAAAAGGATTGGGAATAAATATGAAAATGGTTATGTTTCATAATGGAGCTGGCAACATCAAGATGCAACTATAGTATTGAATTTCATAGCAAGGGCGTATTCATCACGATAAATAAATGAAATAATTTGTTACGAAATCAAGCGGCTTCTTTCTTTCTTTTTCTTTTTTTCTTTTTTTCTTTTTTTTTTTTCTAGAGTTGCCCAGTACAACTCCACATAAGGCAGATACCTCCACGAAAATGAACGGTAATACAGATTCTCTGTCAATAAATATTGAAGCAAATATTTTGAATTGCATGTAGCCTCCCTTTTCCGCATAAAAAAAAATCGATCAATTTTCATTTCCCCCGAAGAAGTCGCAATGACCTCCATAAAACATTTACAAGCTACCTGTTGTAAAAATAACCACATTTATCATGTCACTTGTATCATAACATTTTTGTCGCTCCTTTTGTTAAAGAATGAATTGACAGCATGCAGCAATTAACAACCAGCAGATTACGAACTCCAGATTTCTATTGCTTGATAGTTGACGAGAAATAAAGACCCAACTAAGCTGCCGGCTTGTTTGACACTTTGTTTACTCAATCAGTCGAATTATGTATCACCAATGTATTATTTTCCTTTCATCTAGAAACTCCAAGTCCAAATTTCTATTTGAGCAACCGGTTATATTTAACCCTTCCAGTTTGAAGCCAGACAATTTGAAGGAGATATTTTCAATTCACCCTTTGCTGCTTATTCCTTTTAGAGTCTTCCAGTTCGCTTGAAACCCTGCCAAAAACTATCTCCACGAAGCCAACTGGTAATACCATCAAAGTTCTCTTGCACACACTGAAAAATAATGAACTCTCAATCCCACTTTTGTTTTTTCTGTCTTTTTATTTGTCAATCTATTCCTTCCTTTGTTTCTTTTACTTTATTTTCTCTCATTGACTTTTTTTTTTGTCCAGTGTTACCACCAACGGTATCAAGTACTGCTGCTTCGCCTACCATAGTCGTTGGTAAATTAAAAACAGGTATTACATTTTTTGTCAATGTTGCTCATAAAAATTGAATTTAGGATGAATGCACCTTGCACCAACAGTGTAGTATTGCCTCTTTGGGCTGTTTTGTGGGTCTGCATGTGGGTCTCACTATAGTCAAGCCTCCTCTTATGCGTAGAAAATTAATCCTAAAATGGACATTTTTCGGTCCTTTTTTGTTAAAAAAGAAAGAGATGCAGGACCCCCTTGCAATACCATATATTGGGAGGTGGGTTTTGAGAAATTTGAGTAAGTCACGATAGAATTTACCTGATCAACCCTGAAGGCTCTGCTATAGTCTTAAGATTCCCCCCCCCTGCCCATTAGCAATTGATTGGCAGTTAATTGACTTATCCTCACTCCGCTTCCCTGAAAAACATGTAGTTCCCCCAAAAATGATCCCACACCCCCACTTACCCCCCACCTCCTCCCTGGCGATAAATTTTTCCTGACCTGACAACTTTCCTTTGAAGATATTAACAAGTGCACTAATGACAGCAAAGTATGTGGTGTGAATGCGAGGTGCATAAAGACTGATCACTCTTATGGCTGCACCTGCAAAGAAGGAGTCACGAGAGCTGGAGGGTTTTGTTCAGGTAAATTGATTCTAAAGCATCAAAAATGTGTTTCAAATGCCACCAAATGGTTACTTACTTCTTTGAAAAACTAGAAGATAATGGATTAGAATAAGAAGTACGAGGGACTTAAAGTAAAATCAATTTTTGACGTAAACATAGAGAATTTGAAGGGGAAAAATTCTTGATTTCGCTATATTTGGCAAATGGCGAAGATGCTTGCTGATAAGTGGGTAGAAATGCTTTTTAAGTTTTCTTTTGTTTTAGAATTAATTTGCTTATCTTACACTTTCTAAATTATTGTCAGATAACAAAATATTACAAATCTGCGTCAGATCATATTCATATTAATAGAACGATTTTAACTGTTTATAGAAGACAATAGTCTGACGAAATATCATTACATTTACGTCTCTATAAAACATCTCCACGCAACGAACAAAAAAAAAATACCTACAATTAGACAAAATAAAAACGTTATCTACCAAGATCGATTCTTAAAGAGAAAAGTTGTGCCCTCTGGTGCTCGAGGCTTGGGATATAGTTCTATCTAGGACGACCTTCCCCTTGACAAGTGACATATATTCAACTGTGAATATAAACCAGATATTCAATGCTTAAACAGATGACGAATGTCGCACCATTATTTTCCAAACACCAATACACAACAAAGTCATAGAGGGCAATGTCATCAGAACTGAAGAGGTTTCACATCAGGGGAGCTGTAATGAAATGTGTTATATGGAACCTAGCTGTGTGTCCATGAACTTTGGACCCAAGGTGGGAGGAAACTTCACCTGCGAATTGAATCAGGATCATCCTTCGAAGGGAGACCAAAGCCCACCTGTTCCACAAAGTAAAAATGGTCACATTTATCTCGCTATTGAGGTAAGATGGGCGATTTCTTAGTCAGCTGTTTCCTTCTTTTAAAGTGAGTAAGTTTCTCAATAAACTGTGGTGCTGTGTCGGTGGAGGAGGAGGCCTGGTAATACAAGATAAATTTCCCTCTAGGGCTGACGGTTGTAGCGTAAGTACATCGTGAGGGCAAAGGGCAAAAAATTCACACATTTGCAATGCTTTTACGAAAGACTAACGCTTCAAACATCAGCATTAACAACAAATTATCCAGTAATTCCCATCTGAAATTACTCGCGCAAGGGATTAGGAGAAAAGGATTATAACGGTTTTCTATCGGGTGCGATGATTGGAAGGCATATGCTTGGTATTGGTATGATTTGACTCTTTAAGAATCTCGAAAGTCCAAGGATGATAACAAAATAAGGGATAATCCATTTTGTCTTTAAACAGAATCCCTGCAGCAGCAATCCATGTTCAAACAATGGCACGTGTCAAGCTGGATACACTGATAAAGGGTTTCGCTGCAAATGTCTTTCAGGGTTCACTGGAGCACACTGCAATAAAGGTAGATACAGAACTGTAAGGGGGAATTTATGATATCGAATGATAGTCGTAGAGTATTCTGAGGGATAAAAATTTCCTCTTTTTCTTTCTCACCAGCTTGCAGCTTTGACTTTGAAGATGGAATTGGTGGATGGGAAATGACAGGCACAGCTTTCATTCACCAACCGACATTTGGTGACAATCCAGCAGAACGTAACAGAGAAAGCGCCCAGCAGCAAGGGGACTGGTGGATAGGGGGGTTGGAGTATCGACCCAGTGAGAAAGATGCCGCAGGACGGCTTAACCCAGATGGTGCCGATCTACCCCAGGGAACTCTCATTTCTCCTTGTTTCCGTATCGTTGGCAGAGATATCTCGTTTCTCATCGGTGGAGGATGTACCATCAGTGATATTCGTGCGGAGCTTATTGTCGACAACCAGGTGAGATTACTTACTTTGACCATCATGTTTCATTTGATTCTTTTGAAACAGCCTGGGTAGATTTTTTAAATAATCAGAGATTTGGCCTTTCCAAATTGCGAAACTATTTTGAGCTTCGCGATATCCATGAGATTTGTTTAGGTTGCAAGAAACTATTTACAAGGAAAAAATATATGTTAAAAAATGAAAATCCAAACGTTTTCGACATTAGATCATCATCAGGATAAATGATGGTTTCCCTGAAAATAGCTCATTCTGAGTTTCCTCAAGAGAGGTTCCACGAGGGAACCGAGCTCGCATCTGGCGCACATTGAACATTGCAATCAGTACATTCAATACGGTAATGTCTTGATTTCATTGATGTCTTGATTCTAATGATAGGTTGCTCTTGATTTGAATAAATGTATGATACGGTCATGACAGTTATATCAGCATTCATCGAAACAAAGGTTTAAAACTGTTTGCTATGTTTGTGGTTACTTGCAGGTTGTCAGAAATGAGACAGGCCACTGTTACGAGACAATGTACCGTAAGAGCTGGGATGTAAAAGAATTCATCGGACAATACGCGCAAGTCAGACTAGTTGATAAGAGATCTGGTGGTTGGGGTCACATTAATTTTGATGACCTTAAAGGAGATATCATTTGTCCTCACCATTTAGGGAAAAACAACTGAAGGGAAAGTAAGGGCACAAAGGATAAGCGTTTTTCAGGTTTTTGCAGATAGTCACCTTGTGACTATACAGTAAGGTTTAACAGCTTTTGATGTTGCATGCTTCTTTTGAGGAGCACTTGCTTTGTGTTAGCATCGATAGGCACACTCACTCTGTTTATAGCAACAGTAGAAAAGTCTTATAAAACAATTTTATGCGCGTGGCAAACAATGTTACACATATCATCCACTTATTATGTTGTATTACCGCGACATTTTTAAAAAATGAAAGTCTTTTGCTGTAGATGCTAGCAATCATATCTTAGAATGCTTCTTTTTTGTTGTTGAAATATCTGTTGAAGCTATGAATACTCAATATATTCTCTTTGAAAAGTCCATAGCTGTAAAAACTCCCGGTAGATTTTGTTCAGGATTATAGATTGAAGTCATTCGAGTAAGCTTCCAAAGGCGGTTTTTCAAAATTGCCAAACTTATACTACATTTTTTAAGTGCAATCCATTGCAATCAGCACACGCACCATATAAGAACTGATTGCGACACACAAAATTCCTTTCAATACATTTATGCTACCTACGTCAGTGTCGATGGAAACAAGGGTATAAAATTTTTTGTGCTTGTCATTACGTTAAGGTTGTCAGAAATGAGGCAGGTAACTGTTCGGAAACTATGTACCGTTAGAGCTGGAACGTAGAAGAGTTCATTGGTCGACACGTCCAAGTCACACTAGTTATGTCAATGTAGCATGTTTGGGTAGCATTTTGCATTAATAAAACGAGGTTCTTCATTTGTTCTTAGTCTTGGAAACTTCGCGAGATCTTGTATCGGACCATTTTGATTTTTTGCATTTTGTTACTTTTACCTTCCTCTCTGTTGAACTCAGTTCAACCAATGAATTCTTGTACAGCTGTGAGTCTCTTCCTTGTAAGCAAAACTCTTGGATCAAAGTTGCTAAATTGTAAATACTAGAATTTTAAATGTTTCGATGGGACGAGAGCCTACTTCCTGTTAGTAATATCTTACGAAACGTGATTTTAGCTCATACTGGCGGGAGTCAAAAAAACCTGACACAAGTGTTACAGAGAAGCACAATTCTGAAATAAAGAGAAAAAAAATTGTTTGGTCTACAGAGTTGGAAACAAACTGTCATTTGGGGAATGAAGTTAATTCGATTAAAACGTCTCCAAAAGTTTACATAATCGAGAGAACTTTATTACATTTTCTTGTTTGCCTCCTCGGCAGCGTTCATATTTGGGTCTTGTAGTTCTTAATATTCGGTCAGTTATACCATAGCATATTGTAAGAACTGATCAGTTATCCCCTGAAAAGCTATCGGTACTTCATTATATATTAGTCTTCCAAATTTTCACAAATGAAAAGATATTTAATTTTATCTTTTTAGCGCAAGTATCATTTTAGAATGTATACATCACAGTTTGGTCAATCGATTTTAACCATGGAAATACAACATTGTAATTTTCATTTTAAATCTTAGTGAGGAATATTTACTTGAAACGTGCATGCACAGAGTGTGCTATGAGTGAGGCAATTAGAATACAGAAACTTTATTCCTAAAAAAAATACACTCTAAAACATCGAAACTTAGGACTTGTATTCTTCTGGTTCATAATTTCATCCCTTTACAATGAAAGCTTTCCAAACCTCACTCCATTGATAGCTTTGCTTCGGAATTGGAAAAAATACAATAAAACGATGGGTAAACCAAATGATGTCTTCGTGACCTGGACCATGTAAAGACATTTTTTAGCGTCCGTTTTTTTATGTCGTCTTAAAAGAAGAAAGACCCGCCAGTACACTATATATAAGATCAAGTCGTTCTGTCAAGTGAGTTATAATATACGTGAAAAAGTTACGCGCTTCTGATTGGCTAAAGAGGAGTCCAATTTTTTTTTTTTTATGTAAACCGGAGCAACGTTGTAAAACGTGTGCAAATTACAAACAGAGCGCGCACCATCCAAATTTCGTCTGCTTGATTTTTTAAATGCTTTTTTGAAGTGAATTATTAAAGAAATAAAAAGCGCGCCGAGTGCATTTTTGAGTTATATAAGCAGGCGAGAATTTTTAACAACACGAGAAAAGTGCGGAGGAGCACGAGCCGAAGGCACTTCTCGAGTGCTTCTTATAACTCAACAATGCTTGAGGAGTTTTTTTTATTTCCTTTAAAAGAATGCCTCGTGAATTGCGCGCGCTCGTACCGATGACGTAGGCTGCGTGCATATTAGAGTGATTTAGCAAGAGGACGGGAACGTCATTTCAGAACGAGAAAGCGCGCGGATAGTCTGGACACAACTCTATTAAGGCATTAGGTGTTGGCGTTGCCGTTCTCCCCAACAAGTCCAGGACGTCATTACCCTGGTTTTCCCGTCGCGATCAAAACGTTTAGGATTTGCGTAAATTTTGCGCTTATAAACGAGATAATGCTGTTTGAAAGAAAGGATGGCAGCACCCAGCTGATGCCGACCCACCCCAAGGAACTCTCATTTCTCCTTGTTTCCGTATCGTTGGCAGAGATATCTCGTTTCTCATCGGTGGAGGATGTACCATAAGTGATATTCGTGCGGAACTTATTGTCAAAAACCCGGTGAGATTATCACTTTGACCATTATGTTTCCTTTGATTCTTTTGAAACAACCTGGGTAGATTTATAAACGTATCAGATATTTGGTCTTTCAAAATTGCGAAACTATTTTAAGGTTCGTGATATCCATGAGATTCGTTTAGGTTTACAATAAGCTATTTACGAGGAAAAAACATATTTAAAAAAAAAAGCCAAATGTTTTCGACTCTTGGTCATCATCAGAGTAAATGATTGTGACCCTAAAAACGATCTATAGCTAGTGCCGAAAACGTCTGGTTTTTACTTTTTAAATATATTTTTGCCTTTTCGATGGCTCATTTTGAGTTTCCTCGAGAGAGGTTCCAAGAGGGAACCAACCTCGCGCCTGGCACATTTTAGTTGTCTTTGGTTGTCTTTAGTTGAAACAAATGTTTTTTTTTTCTTTGGTGCAGAGCAATCAGCACATTTAATGCCATAATATATTGTTTCAATAAAAAAGCGTCTGCTCCTTATTTGAAATAATCATTATAAATATGTCGGCATTCATCAAAACAAAGGTTTAAAACTGTTTGATATGTTTGCTGCTACATATAGGTTGTCAGAACAGAAACAGGCAGTTGTAGCGAGACAATGTACCGTAAGAGCTGGGACGTAAAAGAATTCATCGGTCAATACGCCCAAGTCAGACTAGTTGATGAGAGGGATTGTTGTTGGCGTCACATCCACTTTGATGACCTGAAGGGAGATATTATTTGTCCTCACTATTCAGACGAAAACAACTGAAGGGAAAGTAACGGCACAAAGGATAAGCGTTTTTCAGGTTTTTACAGATAGTCGCCTTGTGACTGTACAATAAGGTTTTACAGCTTTTGATATAGTATTGTTCTTTAGAACTTGCTTCGTGCTTGCTTAGATAGGTACACTCACTCTTTTTTATAGAAACAGTAGAAAAGTGTCATGTAACTATTTTATGAGCGTGGCAAAAGATGCTATAAACATGACATCTACTTGTTACATTGTATTACCGCAACAAAATGCTTTAGATGCTAGAAATCATATTACATTAGAATGATTCTTTTTTTCTTGATATTTCTGTTGAAGGTCTTTTTGAACACTCAATATTCACTTTGAAAAATACAAGCTGTAAAAATTCCTACTGTTTTTGTTCAGGATTACATTTTCGAGTAGGTTTCCAAAACAGGCTTTAAATTGTGCAATAGTTTTCCCTAGTTAAAAAAAAATAGTATCGAAGTTGCAGGAATCAAATTATTGAAACAGCCAAGGTAGATAAATAAACGTATTTGAGATTTGGTTTTCCAAAATTGTCAAACTTACACTGCATTTCAGTAAGTGCAATCCATTGCAATTAGCACACGCAATGCCATATTATTACTGTTTGCAACTCAAAACATTCCTTTTAATACAGTCATGCTACCTATGTCAGCATTGATCGAAACAGGGGTATAAAGATTTTTGTGTTTATTACGTTAAGGTTGTCAGAAATGAGACAGGTAACTGTTCGTAAGCTATGTACTGTAAGAGCTGGAACGTAGAGGAGTTCATTTGTCAACATGCCGAAGTCAGACCAGTTGATAAGAGATCTGCCTCATTTCAACTTTTAAGCACTTCCTCCAACTTTTTTGAAAATGTTTGCTAAAACGGTTTGGGGGGGGGGGGGGAGGCAGTGGGTAGTCAGATTGTGCGAACTAGGCTCCAAGTCCTTTAAGCACTTAGTATTTGTATGTAAAGAAGTTATTAGTATTAATATCATTCTGTTTATATGCAATTTAGTAGAGCCAGCAAGTTGTGCACCGGGTGAAATAGAGAAGTGTTCCAACTTATCAAATTCATCTGCCACTTAAAAGATGAGACGGATTCGCTGACTGTAAGATATCTTGAAAACTGCAAAGGCAGAGATGAACTGGCTATGATATCGTGACAGATTTATGGATGAGCAGATAACTTTTATCTGAGTGTAAGGTGATAAGTGTAGTGTTGTTTATAATGCTATACTAGCCACAGGCGGCCTAAGCTCCAGCTGTCAGATGATCATCTTGCGAAATTATTTATGGTAAAATTATAAGAGTTTGTATGGGAATATTTACGACCGCTCTAAAAATAAACAAAATAAGTCAAATTCAATAAAAATACCTCACCTTACTTCTACAGGCCTTGCTTGCTATCTGACCGCTTACTAGGTTGAAGGGAACCCATTTTAGCGAGTTATCCATCTCGAAGTTTTTTAGTTACATAAGAAATAACTGCACACTCCAGTCTGAACGCCCGATCCGAGAAGCGAAAACTCCAAGCTCAAAATGACCGGTGACCACAAATCCAAAGCAGCATCCAAGCACATATACTGTAGTTTCATTTCAACTCACTACAAATTCAATCTCCCAGTTAAACCGTCGCTAAGCCGCAGTTTGCTTAAAAAACTTCCAGTTTAGACGTTTCTAACGGCCCGCGTACACAGTCACCTTGACACACGACCATTGAAACTGAGGACAACACCCGTGGTTCTAAAACTATTTGCTCATGCAAAATGACGGTGTACAGGAGTTTCTGATTGGTTATTTACTATTAAAGAGAGAGGTAAAGGCTGGAGCACTTCTTATTAGACATTTTTACCAGTGCAGCCTTTGAACTAAGCGTTCAGGACAGATTTATTATGCGCGTCTCGCGATGATTTTATTGTATCCTACCAATTGCATTTATAGTGAACCTCTGCTTTACGACCTCCTCGTTAATATGACCACCTTATTATTACAACTACTATTTTACGGCCCGGCAAAATGTGCATACATTTTCTTATAAAAAAACACTCCATTAATGCGACCAACGACCACTTTTTTAATTCCCAACGTGCATATTTATTTTGTTTTTAACCTCGTCAATACGACCACTAATACGGATAAGCGGCAACAGAAAAGGATGTCAGCGATTATGGTGATAACGGCGTTATCAAGCAGATATAGTTGTTCTCGAGACTGGTACACTGTTTCCCTTCTCAAGATGTCTCGCTTCATTTTTGTTCTGTGTGGCTCAAGACGGTATGATATGCTTTGGTTGTTCAACAAACATTGTGTGTTGAGTCTAAGACGGTCCAAATGTTATTTTTATATATATCATGTTTTGTAAATATATATATATATATATATATATATATATATATATATGTATGTATGTATGTATAGATGTCTCATTATTTCAGTTTGTTTTGCTTTGTTTTGATTTTTTTTTTTTGATAAAAATGAGGGCGGATGAAAAATATATCAAAAGTCACGTATCTTTACCTGATATTACCCTACCGTATTTATTAACCGTATATGAACTTCATAATTTCATTCCCTTTTGCTATTTGAATACTGAACAGATGAAGAATGTCGATCCATTGTTTTCAAAGAGCCAATACGGGACAAAGTCATGGAGGGGCACTTATGTGCTATATGGAGCCCAATTGTATGTTTATAAATTTGGGACCTTCGCAAGGAGGCAACTACATTTGTAAGTTGAACGTAGCTGTAAAACCTCCGGGTATATTTTGTTCAGTACTACTCGTGAATACATTAGACGACTCGTATCGATCCGTAGTATTGGATATACTTGGCGGGAGGGGGGGGGGATGGGGCTGGGTAGTCAGATTGTGCAAACTAAGGTCTAAATACTTGAAGCACTCAGTATTTGTATGCTAAGAGTTAAATATTGATATCACGTTGCTTATATGTAATTTAATGGTGTCAGCAAGTTGTTTCCGTTGGAAAAAATACACGTTCCACGTGAAAAAGAAAAGTGTTCCAACTTATTATACTCATCTGCTACTTACTTAAAAGATGGGACGGATTCTCTGATTGCAAAATATCTTGAAAACTGCAAAGGCACATATGGACTGGTTATGATATCGTGCTAGTCTTTATAGATGAGCTGATAACTTTTATCTGAGCATACGGTGATAAGTGTTGTGTTGCTAATAATGCTATATTAGCTAATGTTTTGAAACTGAGTCACGAACAGACGAACTCTGTTATATCAGAGTGAGCTCACAACTCCCGACAAAAATATTCGAAAAAACAAAACAAAACAAAATAAAAAACAAACAGGCAAAAAGCGAACCAGACTTGACATGAAATAGAACAAAAACAAGAACAAGACTGAAAACTAAAATTTTAAAGAAAGCGGAAACGAGAATTAAACAATGACAAAAAAGGCAAACAAATCATTAGAAAGCGTTCAAACCCACAAACAGATCAGTAACAAAAATAAGGTAAACCAATAAGAAGGAGAGACACGGAAAAACGGAGCAAGGACAGAAACAAAGGAAAAAGGTCAAAATCTTAAATCTTTTTATACCTATGAACCTAATTTTATGACCTAAGAATTGCATCGATCGTAGAATACAAATATCCTGAATAATGCAATGAAAGGAACTAAATATAATTCTGTTGTTTTCAGTTTTGATTTTTCCTCTAATCAAAACTATAACGAAATCTTCGAACGCGATTGGTTATCACCAGTCTAGTTTGAGCTCTAATAGTACAGTGTAAGCGTCATGCTTGTAATTGACAGTGTAATAGGACAGTTAAAGGGACAGGACAGTTAACACGTCATGCCTGTGTAAGTGGACAGAACGCGTCATGTGCTCGCGCTCTTGTCTCGCATTTCGCCGTGTTAATTGATGTTTTTGTAATGAAAACTTGTAACTGTGATATACAAAGTAAACAAAGGTAATCGGAAGGCGCCTTTTCGAGAATTTTTTCGAACATAAAGAAAAATTTTTTTTCCGACGGAAAGTCAAAAGACCCGCTCACAGAGAGAGCGGCAGTTAAGTTATTTACTGTTTTGAGTTCTTTGCATTTGATTAGTCCCTTCTCACCAATTACCCGACAATCCTTAGTCGTATCATTTACAGGAGTTTCTGATTGGTTATTTACTATTAAAGAGAGAGGTGAAGGCTGAAGCACTTCTTATTAGACATTGTAAGCCTTCCACTGTAGCCTTCAAACCAAGCGTTCATCCCAGCTGGAATTATGCAATTTTTTGCTGCGTGTTTTTTTTTTCGCGTCTTTCCTTTCTTTTACTGTCCATGCATTTCTCCCGAGAATTAGCTTGGCAGAAGAAAAACCAGACACAAAGGATCACACTTTCATCACAAGAAATGGGTTGCTAAAGACAGCTATTTACTTTTTCTTCGACAACCCCCAGTATTTGAAGGATGAATCTTCGACTGATTTTCTTCACGGTGTCCTATCTGAGATAGGAGAGGAACCGACTGCAGGTAAAGATGCTATGATCACCATCTCTTCGCAAATCAAGTTTATCAATGCCATCAACGCGATTCAGAGCGCTAAAGCAGAAGTGGATTCATTTAACAGGAAGGCAGAGGAACATTTGATGGCAAGCAGTTCCAACAAGGCGCAAAGCGCCTCATCCGATTGCGCCAAGAGCTGATAACATCCCTTCTGAAGGGTGATAAGCTAAAACATGCTAGAAACTTGGTAGGTTCCGCGCTGCACACTTTACAAGATTTCTACAGCCGCTCAAACTGGATAGAATTTGGCAATTCGGTTTCATTAAATATTTTGGGTCAACCTGGAAGCGAGATTTCGGAAGAATTTCTTGCAGGACCGAACGAAGCGACATGCAGAGGCTGTCTCTCAGACCAAGGCAGAAATGATAAATGTGCGACAAATCTGATCACAGGAAAACTTACAAGCGGATATCGGTCAGGACAAGACGTAAAGAAACCGATAAACAAAGAAAAGTGTAGTCATGGTGGAAAGACAGATGACAGCCGTTTTCTGTCTGCGACAGGTGGAATTAACAAAGATTCTACGTCGATAGAGGAATCACCCCATGCAAGGTATGAGACCTTTTATAGTGAAATAAATAAATGCCATTTACTATCAATAGAGTTCTGTAGTTTCTGTGGTACAATCGCATAAACTAACAGATTGGGCTTAGGTGAAGATCCTTAGAATAAACTCGTAAGATTCATTTTCTTTATTAAAGAAGTTTCTACAGACGTAGAAGAAGGTATCTTTATGCAATTTGGTCGAAGAGAAAGTGAAAGTGATCTGCGAACAAAACTTCTGGGTGCTTTGTTAGTGACTATTTTAAGCACGACAGTTGGTAAACGATACTGAAAGATCATTATCATAAGTAGGACCGGAACACGTCTGCTTCAGCAGGACGGGCAGTTGACGTAATACAATATAAAAACCACGAGCCTTTGTTATTTGCAGCTACTTGAGAGTACATGCTAAAAAAGGGTCAAATCAGAAAAGACCTTTAATTTATCTTCGACGAAGTGTGAAGTGAGCTTATATAAACAAAAGAATCGGTGGAAAACCGTCTGACGTCGAGTAAAAAATCGAATCGAAAATAACATCCTTCCAAGCTGAGAGGAGTAAAATTGGAGAAATGTTTAGGTGATACTTGAGGTCTCTCATCTCAGTTTCATCACTTCACCACCATAGCAGTGGAGCAACACTAATGTAATACTGTAATTATTACTATCGATAAATGTTATAGCTCAGCTCAAACATCACTGGGGTCAAGAAAGATAGATTATTATTCAAGGAAACGAACCCCAGATAAAATATAACCAGCTGTGAGAGAACAGTGAGCGATTTAGCTTTGTAAGAAATAATTCACGCGTTAGGCAAGAGTAATTAAATAATTTTCGTCGGTTATTTGAGTGAGCAAACTACCAAACAGGTAGATTTTAAATCAGTCATTGGGCAAATAGGTACGAGCATGATATAGTGCTCGCTTAGAGAAATCATATGTAAAAAAACACCAGACCCTCAAATTGTTTTAGTTGATACGTCACCTCTTGGCTCCAGATACTTCGTGCACGGGCAGTATGCAGTGCTAAAGACGCTTCTCTAATATGAAGCTACTTTAAGCAAGGCTATCCCTTGAGTTCTCTGTAGCATTGTGATTAAACATCCAAGCTCAATCCGAGGGAATGGGCACTATTCTTTATATAGTACTCAGACTGTTTTTATGTTGTTACGCTCGTGTCAAAATATGTAACTATTTTCTTCAATTTAAGGCGTACGACCTTTATTTCTCTTAAATGTAGCCTTCATAAAGTCGCGGCTGATCTGGCCTTTGAAGCAACCCATCTTTTTCTGAGCGACATCCGTTCGACGGTTGGTGACGACATCTTTGCCAAGTTTCTCAACCTGAAGTCAGACGAAAGCATGGCTTTCGTAATCGATGTATCAGGCAGCATGAGCGGTGAGTCCTTGTATAACTGAAGGAAAAATTGGGAGGGTGGGGAGGTGGGGTGGGGGGGTTCGAGTATGTTATGAAATGGTTCAAGTGAACCCTGCTTTGCAATGTCATTTGCTAAGATTATTTTGCTTGATCAATCGTTGTATTTCTCCATGAACTATTTCTTCTCTCAAAATGACACGGTAAGTCTAGGTCAGTGTATGTAATGCAAAGGACCTGGTAAATTAATTCTTCACGAAGTATGCGCGTAACTTTGCAAAATCCTATTATTTGCACAAGTGGTAAGATCGTCGCAATAGTTACATAAAGTATTTCTTTTAAATCTTTTAAAATAGATGAAATCGAGGACGTCAAGAAACTCACTGTTGACTTCGTTCGCAAAACTCTGAAAAAGAAAGGAGAATCCTTCATGTACATACTTGTGCCATTTAGCGATCCAGGTAAGTTACGGACAAGATAAGTGAGTCACACAATCGGCACTCTTCACGTTAATGTGGCCTTTAAACCCTGAGTAATACATCACCTCCTGAATGGGATGCTAATCAATCTTTAGGAACCCATTTCCCCAACATTTCGTAAGTTTTTCTGGGAGTGTTCGTTGGTACTCTGGAAATACCCCTGAGTGGAGACAGGCGTGTCAAAATACCTTTCACGCCCAAGTCCCAGCACAATAAACCAGGACAGTGTTCGAACTCTGGCCGGAAATTCCTTACAGTTTAATAAGAGAGGGTTTTCCTCAAACCAACCACGCTGAGGGACTTTATGAGTTGATAAGCTTTAAACAACGTGCTATTTTACTCAATTGGACTCACAATGACGAGGCTTGACTTCATGAATTTAACTTGGTCTACGATTTGCTACGGAGAATTATAGATATCAATGTGTTATTAGCCTACTCTCTTTCACAGACGTTGGCCCTGTCACAGTGACAAACGACGCCCATCAAGTGATCAACGCGGTAAAAAAAGTAACTGCAAGCGGAGGAGGAGATTGTCTGGAGCTGGAATGACTGGTCTCTATCAGGCTCTTCTCCACTGCCTACCTGAAAGTGTGATCTATTACATTTCGGGTGCTGACGCGAAAGACTCCCAGCGTGAAAATGAGGTCAGATCCCTTGCGAAGGACAAAAAAGTTAAAATATCTTTCATTCTGACTGGTCAGTGTGGCCGACGCAGGCGCAGACGGGATTTTTCACAAAGTGGTATTCAGGACTTAGCAGTCGTTCCCAAAGAGATTCATCGAGTAAGGAGAAATGCTTAAGGTCAAGCACTTTACCAGGCTCTCGCTACTGAGACAGGGGGGCAAGTCCTGGAAACAAGTAAAGCTCAAGTAGCTGATATTGTCAAGGTGATCGATCCTGCTGGTTCATCAAACTCATCCGTGGCTCTGCAAGACGTTGGATTGCTAAACATCAAGGAAACTTCAGCACTTTAGCGGAGTTGTTTATATTGTTGATATCGACAGCACACTAAAGAGTTTAGTTCTCATACTAACGGTTGCTGGATGGCCAGAATTACATGTAACTAATGTTGAAGATAAGGGGACAGAAAAGAATGGCTATAACATGAAAAAAAAATGGCTAATGTCATCATTATTGTTGCTATCGTAATCCTTATTCACTGCTATCATTCCCGTCATCTTTACTTTTATTAATGCCAGTATAGTAATAATGATGAAGAGGATGGTGATGTTAGTGCAGGGACATAGTCGAGCGTGCACGTAAAAGTCACTTGAAAAAATCATTATTCATTCATGCATTTAGGAAAGAGGAAAGATAATTTCAGGTTTTTAAGCCCAGCTTGTCCATGAATGAAATCATTTAGCTTATTTAATATTCAGTAATACTCTTTTTTTTTCTTGAAGGAAATTCAGGAATGCAGGAACAAATCATTAGCTCCTCTAGTAAGCTTCTAATAAAAAAGATCACCAACTTGAACAGCGGCTCGCTGAGGCTTATTGTCAGCTGTCAGGCTCCCTATACATTGCAAGCTACTGGTTCCAGTCCAATAGACTTTACATACCAGCTTCTGGACGTAGAGGACGAGGAATGAGGAAACACAAGGCGAGTGCTTGGAAATCCTTTGAGAGGTAAGACAGTCATAGAAACCAATTAGAAGAATGTAAATCACACGCTTGCGCGTCGATAACTTTCAAGATTTCTAAAACTGAATTGAAAAATTCTCTTTGAATTAGCCTCTGGGAGGGCCTTTCCTCAGGATAAATTAATGCGAAATATTTGTTGAAACCTCAATTGAAATGATAACTCGCTGTCTGACGATCAAGCTTTCACGGCCAATGGAAAATTTGAACTCATATTGGTAGGGAAAAAGCCAAGTCCTTTTGTTCACTCCATTACAGGTAAAACTTTACTTCTTACATTGGACTTCGTTGGTCAAGAAATCAAAGAAGTGACCAATTTAACTCTTGTTGGAATTGGCGGAACAAGCCTTGAAACCTTCAACATAACACAAGGAAAAGGATTCTACCAGGATTTCTATTACGTCAAATTCATACCATCGGCGGACAGGTTTAGAATTAAATTGACAGGTTTTGACACAGCAGGAGCCAAATTTCAGCAGGTGAAACCAACTTTATTTACTCTTGGTGACGTCAAACTTTCCCAAAACGTCCACAGTAGTAACAGTTCAAACGCCATTTTTCCAGGGGGATCTTTAGAGTTGGAAATCAGCGTTGCAAACACTGGAGATTTTCAGCAATTGTATTTCAATGCTTCAGATGATCTGAACTTTTTCAGAAGTATCAACCCATCCCAACGAAGCTTAGGAAAGAATGATTCACTTCTCCTTCGAGTTTCTCTGGCAGCTCCGAGTGACGCAAAGTATGGTGTCACCAGCACTGTCACGGTATTCGTATCTCAGGACTCGGGTTTTACTCAACTCGTGAATTTGATGGTCTTATTTGTTACTGTTGCTTCAAAGGTGAGTGAAACAGAAGAAAAGGTTTCAAAGTTATAAGGTTAAAGGTATTTTACGAGAAGAACATAATCAGAAAACTCTTTCAGTGGAAAATACACGTCATTATTTATCACCATCATTATTACCTGGTCCTAAGTCATCATCATTACAACTGCTATTATCATTATTACCGTCGTCATTAATACACTAAACTCCTCGTTGAGTGAGTCATTATCTTCCATTGATTAGTTGCTATGTAAGGGAAACGTTGACAAATGTCAGTGTGGGGCAATATCAAAGAAAAACGTATAATTAACTTTCATTCATGTGACACCATAATTTGACATCAACAGGCCCCAGACCTCTCCCCGCCATTATGTAATATAACGAGTCAGAGTGGATCATGCGCAGGAGTATACGGAAGACCTGAGTGTGTGTCCAGCACGCGGGTTGCGCATGTCACGTTCAATGACTTCAATGACCACTCATTCCTCTACTTTTTGTTGAGTTTCTAAAAGTCTCAAAAGAAAGTTATTCTTAAGACAGGCAGGAAAATTCTACAGTAAGGTACTTTCATGAGGAAACATAAATTAGCGACTTCCTAGAAGGATTCTTTCAAGACTTCCGTTCCAATCATTCAAAACAGATAGCAATCAACTGGCAAAAATCGCCTAAACTAAAATTTCTTTTATGACTTCATTTCCGTTCAGTAAATGCTTTCAACTAAGGGGCTGTAAACACGCCCATCTCAGCATCATTCACATCCAGCTGTTGCCATCCAAAGGTCATCTTCGTCGGAGTGGATCTTGTTGGAAACATGGGAACTTGCTCTGTAAGCCTCGTCCACGACATCGTATCATTTAGAGATCAATGCAAACACCTCCGAAGTGACTCTTTACCCAGGAGAAACCATAAAGGTACCTTTCACACTCGTCAACCTTGGCTCCGAAGGGTCCTTTTTATTTCAAGTGACCAAGACTTCCTCGCTCATAAGTTACGTCATCCCCTTCAGCCTCGCTCTGAATACAAACGCAAGTACCACCGGTCACATGGTTATTGCTTCGCGTGGTAACACCAGCGAGGTAAAGACAATAAGCGTGAGGGCTGTTGCACAGTCAGATACTGTGATGTTAAGGTTTTTGTCTCACCATGGGGACAACGAATAACAAGTACACCTGGAACATCAACGGCAGCGCTCGAATACATCCAGTTACAGGCAAATGTTCCCACTCAAAAATTTTCTTTGAAAACTGGAGAAATTTTAAAGCTTAACTTTACAGTTATGAATTTGGCAGCGGCTGAAACCTTCACCTTCAATGTAAGTATATAATAATTGGCAATAAATAACAATTAGTCAAAGACAACTTTAAAATCATGTGTGACAATTGCAGGGAAACATGAATTACAATGCCTTGACCAAAGACTTCCTTTCCCTCCATAGAAGCACTACTTGTCTGTTAGCCGTTAATCAGCAACAGCTGTACTAGGTGAACATATCATTTAAAGCTTGTCCAAATTTTTAAGAAATGAATCCCACCACGATTGCTCCTGTTTAATCAATCTGTGGCTTTCTACTTCCAGGCGCTGACATCACAACCTCGTATAAATGGCAATATTGTACCGTCGCGAACATTTATGGATCATTAACAAAATAATCCCTTTCTATTAATCCTTTCATCTGAGCCCAACACCCCTCTTGGCATTGTCACGCAAGTCAATGTCACGGCCACGCCTGCGTCACACAATGCCGAAGTAAAAAAGTTAGTCGTTTTTTCGTTGACTGTTACAACCAACCAAAAGACTTTATCAAAAAGTAAAGAATTGGGGGAGAAGAGCCGAGAGAAAGATGATGAAATGAAAATTTGGCAAATTTTTTTAATTACGTTAGCGATTCTATTCATTACCATTTTGGTAATATTGGGAGTAAGTCACAGGTATTGTCGCGGAAGAGGGCCCAAAAATCACACAGTCAACGATCCAAATGTCAACCTTGAACGATGTGATTGTAAATACGAAAACCTGAATCTAACGCCAAGAAATCATCCAATACATGATTCGATCTTGTAATCGCTGAGCATATTCATAGCAAGCTGACTGTGCATCACAGTCAATAAGTATGACAGGACACTTCCCGTCTGATTGACATGGAGTTACGATCTCATCCATTGAGTGCATTATCGTATATTTTACTCTGTTCATCTGTTTATTTTTTCAACAAAGTCTAAAATACACTTTACTTTGATTTACCCAGGTTCATAGGGCCACAAATTTACTTTTCGATTTCGTTTTCCCTCTTGTTTTTTCTCGTTTCTTGATTTTGTTGTTTTTGTTTTGTTTTTTCGCTTTTGGTTTTGGTTTTGCTTTCGCTTTTGATTTTTTTTTATTTATGTTTGTTTTCTGCTGATTAGTTAATAAGTTAAAATGGTTTGTTTTATGATTGCCTACAACTTTTTTCAGTTTTTCATTTGTGGTAGTCAATCGTGTTCGACACTATGCTGAAGAATAAGAAGTATAGTAGATATATTTAAGATCAGTAAGTTATATGCTTATGGTCAAAGGCTTGTAATAGTAGCGCATTATTTCAATAAACTGTTTAATGAATGCATTTAATGCACGCCGCTGACTTGATTTCTAAATACATAAATCTGCGTAAATGCGCACTTATTTATCTAGGCTTTTGGAAATTTAACTTGGCATTTTCGATGTCAATTGCGACTGAGAAATAATTATTTCGTGACAAAGTGGATAATCTTTTCCTCTCTCATTTCGGTAAGTTAAAAATATACATCTATGGTTCAGTACTCTTTACCTTTGCTTCGCTCAATATTGTAAAAAAGGTAAAATATAATAATCTTACACGGTGCTTTCTATAACTCGACTTTCCCTCCTTTCATGGGATCCAGAAGGTTTCTGCCGGACACCATCGACCTCCACTTCTTGAGGGAGATTGCGCTATAACATTCGCGGTCCTTCCAAAACGATTCTAATGGCGCCTCAGGGTGAGGCGATGAGAATAACCAGAGCCGCAGTGGTCAGAATCTATCATAACAAATATACAAACAGTGGAAGTATCTTTTAGCTTGAAGATTAAGGGGTTCCTTCTAACATGAAATCCATAATCATAAAAGAATTCGTGCACTCTGAGAAAGCAACTCACCTGTATTCCAAACCCCTCTTCAATTTGCCCTGTGAAGCCCTTCTGTCGAGCTAAGTCCAGCGAAACAGAGCCAATGGCAGCCTAAATTAAGCACATGGTTCAATGAATAATTTGAACATTCGATAGATTCCTGCCTTCCTCCAACCTTCCCCCTCCCCCTCCCCTCTCTCTCCCACACTCTCTCCCTCCTTATCTTCCAACCACCATCTCTCCTTTCTCTTCCTACCTCAGCCTTCACCTATCCTCCATCTCTCCTTCCTTTGCTACCTCTGCCTTCACCTATCCTCCATCCCTTCCTTTTTCGGTTCCCTCCTTCTTTATTTTTTCTATGCTTGTTTTGTCCCTCCATGCCTCCTTTCTAAAGGAACTATCGTAATCTGCCAAATTTAATATCTGTTGACGTTCTGTTTATTCTTTGCAAACCTGACACGTAACTTTTGGTGACCACGCTATGGCAATAAACAGTCTCTCCTTCAAATTGAGGTCATTACCGAGCAAGCCAAGATAAGTGGTGAAGAGCCGTATAACCAGACTAACAACCAAACTTGCAATACCCGTTGCTACTAGGAAAAAAAGGGAAAAAATCATTTCTTAGGGTTAGACCCATTGAGATGTTCAGCTGAGTATTCAGTAACTCATACGGTAATGAGCCAATACTGACACTTTTCGTCGACTGAACCCATCAGCAAGCAGGGAAGGGGACTTACAAAAATGTCTGATTCTGCAATGAAGATAAGTCTTTCGCCATGTAACAAGTAAAAATCATCAACTCACTAGACTAATACCACCACCAAGTAACACCTAATAATTTGATAATACAAATTATTAATATTAATAACTTTATTTGTTACTCCCTCGAGGGGTCTTTCCATAGCTAATGTAAAGAAATATTCAAAAAATCAAAATAGACAAAAATTAGCTTAGAGCCATTGGAGACACAAGGTGAAACAGTTGGCTTTTGAGAGAGTAAAGACAAGGAGTTGACCTTAGAGGGATTGGGAACAAAATTAATACAGGTTGTAGCTTCGTGTCCAACATCCTGCCTGTTATTCCACTGTAATAACTCACTGAAAACCTTACTGTTCATGTACTCTACACTGACTTCAGCTCCCACAAGGCCAAACAGAAGTGGTTCAAACACGTGCCACACTAGAGACATCACCATGGCTACATGGGCCTATAAATGTACACAAACTTAAAAATAAGAATCCATCATCCCGTGTACAATAATTAATAAAAATTATTGCATGTCTCCTTCAAATACTTTTTTTTTCTGAAGGAAAAAATAGGGTAGTCCACTAATAATGGCAATAGGGCTGAGTGGACTTCAAATCGATCTATAATCATACGAGTGAGATACAATATTGAACGACTGCGAAGTGGGAGTCTGATTTATTAATCGCGAGTATGATTACAGACAGAATTGGACGACATGAAGTCCTGTTACCAATTAATCAAAACTATGACAAAATTTGAGAAAGAAACTAGGTAACACTAGACATTGACTTTATGTTTTTACACAATAATATAACAGTTAACACGGCGAAATGGGAGACAGCAGCACATGCACATAAAGTGTTCTGTCCACTTACACAGGCATCAGTGACTTGTTAACTGTCCCTGTAGCTGTCCTATTACACTGTCGAATTAAAACATGGCGCGTACACTGTCCTATTAGTGCTCAAATCGGGCTGGTGATAACCAATCACGTTTGAGTTTTAGACGTTTCTAACGGCCCGCGTACACATTCACCTTGACACACGACCGTTGAAGACCAGCTTGGTAACCCTGCCTCCTTTGCAAACTGAGCCCCGCCGTTACTTGGCACCTGTGTATATAAAACAATTTGCTCATGCCAAGTGACAGTGCACGGGAGTTTCTGACCGGTTATTTGCTATTAAAAAAAAAAGAGGTAAAGGCTGAATAAATTTGTTGTTTTTCAAATACATCCTCATCACAAATAGAATTTACTGCCTGCCAACATAGTTTGTAGCATGGCACTAATGACATTGAAGTATTACGTGTACGTGACAAACATTTAAATGTAACATAAGAACTCCATTGTAGATACGTTTATACTTTACATTGTTAAAAAAGGTTTGAGTTTTTATACATCACGTCTTATGTGTAAAAATTGTTTTTTGTTTGTTTTTTTTTTTGTGCCTCCACAGATTTAGACCGACAAGTACATGTAATAGAGATACCTGCTATGCAAGCGAAATAGTAGGAATTTCTATAAGGACAGATCTTATAACCGCGACTCGCGATGATTTTATCGTACCCCACCAAATGCATTTACTTGTTATTCATGATCAAAGTAAAACCATTGCAATATTTAGTAGTTAGTATCTTCTTTGTCATGTATACAAACCACGTGGTAGAACTACATGCACTGAAACGAATTTGACCCTAGAGTTCAAATTAGATTTGGGCAAAACCTCCCGATTGGGATTCCACGGAAGAAGCCATTTCTTATTCATAGGCAATGCCAAGGCAATACAATTTTTCTATTCAGATCTCAACAAATTATATCAAAAATAAATGATGTAACACATATTGCATATTTAGAGGGGACCACGATCTTATCAATCTATTGTGTCTGGTAGTTTGTCGCCATAACAGCATTTATTTCATTGGTATTTCATTGGTAGATGAAAATGCAATTTGATATAAAGAAAAATGTTTTTAAAACAACGTCTTTGAATGAAGCAGATACAGTTGTTCTCGAGACCGGTACTCTGTTTTCCTTCTCAAGATGTCTCGCTTCATTTTTATTCTACAGCTATACTTTTGCATAATTCTTTCAAAGGCTGTGGCTCAAGACGGTATGATATGCTTTAGATGTTCAACAAACTTGTGTATTGAATCGAAATACGCTTCAAACTGGTGTCTATACATGTTACGTAATCGGGGTTTTAGGAATGTCTTTCCTACAGCTTTAATCATGGGAAATGTTTGATATCAGTTACGGAATAGCTTCTAGCGGAGTTTTAATTTAAGACTGAAAATCATTGCTGTAGAAGCAGAGATCGTTAGCAGAGGATATTCTATGATGACGCACGCGGCCTTTTCACAAACAGGAACATTTACTCGTTTCAGGAAAAGAAACTCATAACTTTACTGCCCATAGTTTAAACACTTGTAGTCACATATCAAGCTACTACCACTGCTACTTCTTTTTCTTGTTTACAATTTTTTATTATTTTCTGATGTTCAGCGTATACACTCATTGCTTCTTCGGTTATAAATCATGTGGAGCATGCATTTCAGTTATTTTTTTGGTGTGTGTTTGAAAAGAGCAAATGAACCGAATATAGCTGAACACAATTGAAATGGCGCCGGTCAATCTCAAAAGGCTCTAATTAATGAGCGTGAGATAAAAATGTATGAACATCTGCCCCGATGTTATATCCTTTTATCCGCTCAGCTTGAAAGAGCCATCACCATGAATACATGATTACGCTGTAACTTCTCCCCAACAGTGTTTTTTAATTGCTAAGTCTTAATTATAACTTAATATTTTGTTTTTGTATTTTTTTTGTCTCATGTTTTGTTGATATATCTAGATATAGATATCTCATTATTTCAGCTTCTTTTGCTTTTTTGGGGGAGTGTGGAAAATATATCAAAAGTCACGTATCTCTACATGATATTACCCTGCTATTGACAATCTCTATCTCTAGACCAAAACCGTGCATGAACTTGATAATTTATTCTCTTTTTGTCGTTTTAATATTAAACAGGTGAAGAAAGTCGAGCAATTGTTTTCAAAGAACCAATACGGAACAAAGTCATGGAGGGGCACTTAATCAGGCTTAGTAGAGGTACCCCACCAAGGGAGCTGTAATGTGCTATGCTATATGGAGCCCAGTTGTGTGTCCATAAATTTGGGGCCTTCGCAAGGAGGCCAACTACATTTGTGAGTTGAACAATGCTTCAGACGAAAGTCCAGGCTCATCCGATCTTCAGAGTAAACAGATTATATCCATCTAAGCATCGAGGTAAAGTGACTTATTTCAGACGGCGGACAGTAATTGTGCGTGATAATTTTTTCGGATTACTTCTTAAGCTAGCCTTGCAATCCTTGTATTGAATTAAGGTGATTCCTTAATATTGCACTATGCATCACGAGAAACGTTTTGACCCGATTTCGTATGAAATTGAATTATTTTCCACAGATTATATATTACGTTGTTCCATAAGTCCTATCGACTCTCTACCTATCGCCCAAGTATTTCTTTTAAACTTTCGTTTAAAAACTACCGCCAAAATGCACCGTGAACCGATAAAATAGAGCACTTGATTAGTACCAATACGGTAATGAATGGGGTGATATTGGCCCATTATATCTCTTTGGTGGCCTATCGTTTGTATGGTAGTTCTAGATACAGTGATTGGCAGCGAACACTTAAGGAAAATTAGGAATCACCTGAGCAAGGTAAAATACCAAAGCTAACGTATACCAGTGGTGTTATCTGTACAGGTATTAAAAAGGGAAAAATCAAGGAACCCGTGTCTAACAAGAATGGGAGCCTTTCTTAATAAATCAAACCACTACTCAACCTGACAAAAATCCAGTGACTCGATTGATCGATTTCCTGGTTAATGATTGACAAAGTGTAATTGATTCTAATATTCAATTGATCAAAGAGCCTAAGGAAGTTATCAATCCAGCAAGACTGTGTTCCTTTGATAATAAGTAATAACTAACCATGGATATTTATAGTACGCAGTAATTTTTTCTTTATCAGAATCCATGCAGCAGCAGTCCCTGTTTCAACAATGGCACATGTCAAGCTGGATACACTGATAAAGGATTTCGTTGTAAATGTCCTTCAGGGTTTACCGGCGCATACTGTTAGAAAGGTAATTGAATACAAAACTGTAAAATGGACTCCATACCACACGATAATCAAGAAGTATAAAAATTTTCATACATATTTGATGTTTGTTGTTACTTGTAGGTTGTCAGAGCAGAAACAGGCAACCTTAACGAGACAATGTTCCGTAAGAGCTGGGACGTAAAGGAATCCATTGGTCAATACGCCCAAGTCAGACTAGTGATAAGAGTTCTGGTGATTGGGGTCACATCAAATTTGATGAACTTAAAGGAGATATCATTTGTCCTCACTATTTAGACGAAAACAACTGAAGAGAGAGTAAGGGCACAAAGGATAAGCGTTTTTCAGGTTTTCACTTACAGATAGTCACCTTTGGTTTGTTTGTGTCAGCCAAACAAGCGCACCACACACAAAATGAAATAGAACAAAAAAAAAAATAACAAGACTGAAACCTAGAAATTTAAAGAAACCGGAAACAATAACAATAACTAAAAATGCAAACAAATCATTAAACAGCATTTAAACCCTCAAAACGCTTTATAAATCGTTAGAAAGCATTCACACCCATACAGTAAACCAAGAAGAAAGAAAGACACGTAAGAACCGAGAAAAAATGGGACACAAACAAAGGAAATAAACAAACATTTAAACCATTTTTACCTGGATGAACCTTATTTTATGACGTAAGAATGGCACCGTTGACTACAAATTTTCTAAACCTGAATAATGCAATAAAATGAACTTAATCCAATTCTGCTGTTTTCATTGTAAATTTTCCCTCATATAATCAATTGCAATCTCGACATTTCTAAAAGTTTCCGTGTAACAGGTATGTGTCACGTTACTTTCTATACAGGCCTGCTGTTTACCGGACATTGCAAAATTTAGTTTCAGATGCCACGACTATTAAGTCATTTCCTTATAGAGTTCTTAGCATTTGAATGATCCCCTCTCATTAATTACCCGACAATCTTTAGTCGTATCATTTACAGGAGTTTAAGACTGAAGCACTACTTACAATTATTAGACATTTTTACCAGTGCAGCCTTTGAACCCAAGTTTTCATGACAGCTGGAAGTATGCAAATTTTTGCCGCGTGTTTTATTTTAGCGCCTTTCCTATCTTTTACGGTCCATGCATTTCTTCCAAGGATTAACTCAGCAAAACAAAAATCAGAAACAAAGGATCACATTTTGATAACAAGAAATGGGTTAATTACGACAGTTATACACTTTTCTTCGACAACTCCCAGTATTTGAAGAACGAATCCTTGACTGATTTTCTTCAAGGTGTCCTATCTGAATTAGGAGAGGAACCGACTGCAGGCAAAGATGCTATGAACACCATCTCTTCGCAAATCAAGTTCATCAATGCCATCAACGAGATTCAGAGCGCTAACGTGGAAGTGGATCCCTTAAACAGGAAGGCAGAGGAACACTTTGATGGCGAGCAGTTTCCAACAAGGCGCAAAGCGCCTCATCCGATTGCGCCAAGAGCTGATAACTTCCCTTCTGAAGGGTGATAAGCTAAAACATGCTCGGAACTTGGCAGGTTCCGCGCTGCACACTTTACAGGATTTCTACAGCCGCTCAAACTGGATAGAGCTTGGCAATTCGGTTCCATTTGATGCTTTGGGTCAACCCGGAAACGAGATTTCGGAAATATTCGTTGCAGGACCGAATGAAGCAACATGCACGAGCTGTCTCTCAGACCAAGACAGAAATGATAAATGTGGGACAAATCTGATCACAGGAAAACTTACGAGCGGATATCGGTCAGGACAAGACGTAAGGAAACCGGTAAAAAAAGGAAAGTGTAGCCACGGTGGAGGAACAGACGACAGTCGTTTTCAGTCTGCGACGGGTGGAATTAACAAAGATTCAACGTCGATAAAGGAATCGCCCCATGCAAGGTATGAGACCTTTGACAAAGAAAAAAATGCCATGTATTAGCAATTTCGTGCTGTAATTCTTGTAGCACGATCGCATAAAATAATGCATTCGGCTAAGGTGAAGATCGTAGTAGTGTAATTTGATCGTCCGGGTGAGTGTAGGTGAAGGTGAAGATCCTTAAAAAAAAACTCACAAGATTCATTATCTTTTTTAGAGAAGTTCCTATAGACGTAGAAGAACGTATCTGTATGCAATTTGGTCGAAATGAAAGTGAAAGTGCAACTACCAAGTTTACGAAACTTCCGGGTGCTTGTCAGCGACTATTTTGAGCACGACAGTTGGTAAACAATAACGAAAGATCATTGCTATAATTAGGACCGGAAGAAGTCCGTTTCAGACAAGACGGGCAATTGACATAATATAATATCTTAAAAACGAGCCTTTGTTATCAGCCGCTACTTGAAAGTACAAATACTGAAAAAGGGTCAAATTAGAGAAGACCTTAAGTTTATCTTCGGCGAAGTGTGAAATGAGCTTATCTAATGAAAAGCATCGGTGGAAAACCGTCTGACGTCGAAAAGACATCCTTTAAAGCTGAGAGGGGTGAAAGAGGGAAGATGTTTATATAAAACCTGATGTCTTCCATCTCAGTTTCGCCATGCCGTATAACATCGAAGGAGGGGTCTTGTTTAACCATACAGTTTATCAACACTATATAACGATGATGATACTATATAATAATCACCAGCCTTTGTTTATAAGTAATTACTTAACACAACAAACCCCACATGGATGTACCAGAAGTGTCAAATTGGCATATATTGTAATTCTGTTTTTGGTGATATTTCTAATGTGCTTTTGTAAACAAAGCAAATGAAAAGAAACCACGAAAAGATTTCATGCGTCTTGCGAAGAGAGACGTGTTCGTGATCTCAGAGCTCTTTCATCTCAGTTTCATCATGGAACGTTGAACATCGAGTCCATAAACAGTAAGCGAAAATTCGATTTGTTCACTCGAGGAATTGATCTTTCCTAATCGTTCGCACAAAAATACAGCTGGCTCATTCGAGTACGAATCGGTTCACAGAGCAGGAGAAGTTTATACGCTTTTATGAATACAATTAGAGTGCTGTGAAGCAAAACTAGTGCAATGCTAGAATTTATATTACGAATATACTACGAAAATGCAATGATTCAGCCCAAATATCACTGGGGCCAAGAAACAAATTATACAAGGAAACGAACTCGAAATGAAATTTAACCAACTGTGAGCTGAAAGAACAATGCGTTATTTAGCTTTGTAAGAGATAATTCAAGTGTTAGACTTGGGTAATGAAAGAATTTTCATTTAATATTTAAGTGAGAAGACTACGAAAAGAGGTAAATTTTTAAATCAGTCTTTAAGGAAAGAAGTGCGAGCATGATTTAGTGCTCGCTTCGAGGAATCAAATGTAAAACACCAGACCCTCGGATTGTTTTCGTTGATGCGTCACGTCTCTGCTCCAGAGCATCATCGGTAACATCTACGACAAGCAACCTGCGTACTTCTTGGATGGGCAGTATTTAGTACTAAAGACGCTTCTCTAATATGAACCTACTTTTAGCAAGGCTATCCCTTGAATTCTCTGCAGCATTGCGGTTAAACATTCGAGCTCAATCTTGAGGACTGCATGGGGCACCTTTTTTTGCATGGTATTCAGATTTTCTCTATCCTGTCACGCTCGTTTCAAAACATGTAAGCATTTTCTTTAATTTGACGCGCACGATCGTGCTTTCGCTTAAATGTAGCCTTCATAAAGTCGCGGCTGATCTGGCCCTCGAAGCAACTTATCTTTTTCTAAGCGACGTCCGTTCGACGGTTGGCGACGACATCTTCGCCAAGTTTCTCAACTTGAAGTCAGACCAGAGCATGGCTTTGGTAATTGATGTATCAGGAAGCATGAGCGGTGAGTCCTTTGAGCTTTGCGATTAAATTACTGAAGGAAAAAAAGTGGGAGGGTGGGAAGGTACGGGGGGGGGGGGGACCTTCGAGTTCGTTATGAAATGATATAAGTAAACCTTGGTTTGCAATGTCATTTGTTAGGATTATTTTGCTTGTTCAATGATTGTATTTCTCTATGAACTATTTGTTTTCTCTAAAAAATGACACGGTGAGTCTAGGTCAAATTATTTATAAGTGTATGTAATACAAAGGCCCTGGTTAATTAATTCTTTGCGAAGTGTGTGCTCAACTTCGCAAAATCATTTTATTTGTACAAGTGATAAGAACGTCACAATAGTTACATAAAGCATTTTTAAACCTTTCAAAATAGATGAAATCGAGGAAGTCAAGAGAGTCTCAATTAAATTCGTTCGCAACACTCTGGAAAAGGAAGGAGTATCCTTCACGTACATACTTGTGCCGTTTAGCGATCCAGGTAAGTCTGCGCTTGAGACAAGTGAGCTACACAATCGGCGCTCTTTCCGTTTCTGTGACCTTTAAACCTTGTGTATATTACAACACCTCTTGGATGGGACGCTAATCAATCTTATGAGACCCACTCCCACCCTTGCCTCCCAAATATTTCGTCAGTTATCTGTGAGTGTCCCCTGGTACCCTGGAATACCCTGGAGAGGCATGTCAAAATATCTTTCTCGCCCAAGTCTTAACACAATAAACCAGGAAAATGCTCGAACTCTGGCCGGAAAATGTTTTCAGTTTAACAAAAGAAGGTCGTCCGTAAATCAACTATACTGAGGGACTTTAGGAGTTGATAAACTTTAAACAACGTGCTGTTTTACTTGGACTCACAAAGATGAGGGCTGACTCCATGAATTTAACTTGGTCTACGATTCGCTATGGAGAGATGTGTTATTAGCTCATATTTTCTCCCACAGAGGTTGGCCCTGTCACCGTGACAAACGACCCCTATCAAGTGATCAACGCGGTAAAAAATTTAACTGCAAACGGAGGCGGAGATTGTCCGGAGCTGGGAATGACTGGTCTTTATCAGGCTCTTCTCCACTGCCTACCTGAAAGTGTGATCTACTACTTTTCGGATGCAGATGTGAAAGACTTCCAGCGTGAAAATGAGGTCATGTCCCTTGCGAAGGACAAAAAAGTTAAAATATCTTTCATTCTAACTAGTCAGTGTAGCCGACGCAGACGGGATTTGTCAGCGAGTCGTATCCAGGACGTAGCGGTCGTCCCCAAAGAGATTCATCGAGTAAGGAGAAATGCTCAAGGTCAGGCACTTTACCAGGCTCTCGCCACTGAGACAGGGGGACAAGTCCTAAGAACTAGTAAGGCTCAAGTAGCTGATGTTGTCAAGGTGATCGATCCTGCTGGTTCATCAAACTCATCCGTGGCTCTGCAAGAAGTTGAATTGCTAAACATTAAAGAAACTTCAGCACGTTACTTTAGCAGAGTTGTTTATATTGTTGATATCGACAGCACACTAAAGAGTTTAGTTCTCATACTAACAGCTGCTGGATCACCAAATTTACAAGTAACTAGTGTTGAAGGTAATGGAGCAGAAAAGAATGGTTTTAACATGAAAAAAGTGTGACTAATGTCATCATTATTATGATCTTCATCATCCTTATTCACCGCTATCATTACTGTCATCTTACTATAGTAATGATGATGAAAATAATGGTGATGGTAGTGCAGGGGT
This sequence comes from Pocillopora verrucosa, assembly GCF_036669915.1. NCBI lineage: Eukaryota > Metazoa > Cnidaria > Anthozoa > Scleractinia > Pocilloporidae > Pocillopora > Pocillopora verrucosa. The sequence continues at coordinate 1,172,595 of NC_089320.1, read as the reverse complement.
ATAGAAAGCGTGCACGAAAAAGCCTCTTTAAAAGAAAAAAAACCTCATTCATTCATGTATGAAGGAGAGAGGTAATTTGATTTCAGATTGTAATGCCAACAAGTCTAAGAATGTAATCAACTAGCCTATGTAATATTCAGTAATAATCTTTGTTTTTCTTGAAGGAAATTCAGGAATGCAGGAAAATATCATCAGCTCCTCTAATGAGCTTCTAATAAAAGAGATCGCCAATTTCAACAGCGGCTCACTGAAGCTTACCGTCAGCTGTCAGGGTCCCTATACATTGCAAGCTACTGGTTCCAGTTCAATCGACTTTACATACCAGCTTTTGGACGTAGAGGACGAGGAACGAGGAAACACAAGGCGAGTGCTTGGAAATCCTCTAAGAGGTAAGACAGTCACAGAAACCAATCAGAAGAATGCAAATCACACGCTTGCGTATCGATAACCTTCCAGATTTGTATAACTGAATTGATAAATTCTCTTTCAAACAGCCTTCAGGAAGGCCCTTCTCAGGATAAGTTAATGCGAAGTATTTGTTGAAACCTTAATTTAAATGATAACTCGCTGCCTGACAATCAAGCTTTCACGGCCAAGGGCAAGTTTGAACTTATTTTTGACAGGGAAAAAAAGCCAAGTCCTTTTGTTCACTCCATTACAGGTCAAACTTTGCTTCTTACATTGAACTTCGTTGGTCAAGAAATTGACAAAGTGACCAATTTAACTCTTGTTGGCATTGACGGAACAAGCTTGGAAACCTTCAACATAACACAAGGAGAAGGGTTCTACCAGGATTTCTATTACGTCAAATTTATTCCATCGGCAGACAAGTTTAGAATTAAAGTGACAGGTTTTGACACAACAGGAGCCAAATTTCAGCGGGTGAAACCAACTTTATTTACTCTTGGTGACGTCAAACTGTCCCAAAACGTCCACAGTAGTAACAGTTCAAACGCCATTTTCCCAGGAGAATCTTCAGAGTTGGAAATCAGCGTTGTAAACACTGGAGATTTTCAGCAATTGTATTTCAATGCTTCAGATGATCTGAACTTTTTCAGGAGTATTAACCCATCCCAACGAAGCTTAGGAAAGAATGATTCGCTTCTTCTTCGAGTTTTTCTAGCAGCTCCGAGTGACGCAAAGTATGGTGTCACCAGCACTGTCACGGTATTCGTATCTCAGGATTCGGGGTTCACTCAACTCGTGAATTTCATGGTCTTATTTGTTACTGTTGCTTCAAAGGTGAGCGAAATTAAAGAAAAGTTTGCAAAGTTCAAAGGTTAAAGGCATTTTGCGAGAAGAAACATAATCAGAAAACTCTTTCAGTGGAAGATACACGTTTAATAAATTTCTTCTCCTTGGAGGCTATTATTATTTATCACTACTATTATCACCTGGTCCTAAGTCATCATCACCATCACCATTATCACAACTGCTATCATTATCATGATCATTAATACACTAAGCTCCTTGTTGAGTCGTTTTCTTCCACTGATTCGTCGTTATGTAAGCGAAATGGTGAAAAATGTCAATGTGAGGAAATATCAAAGAAAAACACAGACCTAACTTTCATTCATGTGCCACCGTTATTTGACATCAACAGGCCCCAGATCTCTCCCCACCATTATGTAATGTAACGAGCCAGAGTGGGTCATGCGCAGGGGTATACGGAAGACCTGAGTGTGTTTCCAGCACGTGGGTTGCGCATGTCACGTTCAACGACTCCGGAGAAGGGCTTTTGTCTGTTACGTCACGAGAAAATCGAAATGGAACTCTCAAAGGTAAATGGAGTCATTCCTCTGGTTTTTTTTTTTTTGAGTGTCTAATAATCTCAAATGAAAGTTGTTCCTAAGTCACGCAGGAAATTTCTACAAGGAACCGAAAATTTGCGACTTCTTGGAAGGATTCTGCCAAGACTTCCGATCCAATCTCTCAAAACAGATAATGATCAACTGGTAAAAATCGCCTAAACTAACATTTCTCTTATGACTTTCCATGCGCAGATAAAAAATTTCTTTTCCGGGATTGATATTTGCGCAATGCAAATCAATAATTTTTATCACTATTATTACTTTATTTTCGTTCAGTGGCTGCTTTCAACCAGGGAGCTGCTAATACGCCGATTTCAGCATCATTCACATCCAGCTGTTGCCATCCAAAGGTCATCTTCGTCGGAGTGGATCTCGTTGGAAACATGGGAACTTGCTCTGTAAGCCTCGTTCCAGACATCGTGTCATTTAGAGTCCATCCAAACACCTCCGATGTGACTCTGTACCCAGGAGAAACCATAAAGGTACCTTTCACACTCGTCAACCTTGGCTCCAAAGGGTCCTTTTTGTTTCGAGTGACTAAGACGTCCTCGCTCATAAGTTACGTCATCCCCTTCAGCCTCTCTCTGAAAACAAACGCAAGTACTACAGGTCACGTGGTTATTGCTTCACGTTTTAACACCAGTGAGGTGAAGACAATAAGCGTGAGGGCTATTGCACAGTCAGATGCTGTAAATGTTAAAGAGGTGAACCTGTTTAATGTTACGGTTTTTGTCACGCCACGGGGACAACGAATAACAAGTACGCCTGGAACATCAACGGCAGCGCTCAAATACATCCGGTTACAGGCAAATGTTCCCACTCATGACTTGTCTTTGGAAACTGGAGAAAGTTCAAAGTTCAACTTTACAGTTATGAATTTGGCTACGGCTGAAACTTTCACCTTCCATGTAAGTATATAGTAATTGGTAATAAATGACATTCAATCAAAGCCAATTTTAAAATCATGTTTGACAATTGCCGGGAAACATGAAATATAATCTGGACAAAAGACTTCCTTTCATTCCATAGAGGCACTGCTTATCCGTTACCTTTTTATTAGTAACATCCCTACTTGGTGAACATATCACTCAAAGCTTGTCCATAGTTTTGGAGTGATGAATACCACCACGATTGCTCCTATTTAATCAGTTTGTTGCTTTCTATTCCCAGGTGCTGACATCACAACCTCGTATAAATGGTAATGTTGAACCGTCTCCAATATTTATGGATCATCAACAAACTACTTCATTTCTATTAAACCTTTCATCTGAGCCCAACACCCCTCTTGGCATCGTCACGCAAGTCAATATCACAGCAACGCCTGCGTCACAAAATGCCGATGTTAAAACGTTAGTCATTTTCTCGTTGACTGTGACAATCGATCGAAATACCTCATCAAAAGATAAAGAATCGGGGGAGAAGAGCCGAGAGAAAGATGATGGAATGAAAAAATGGCAAATTCTTTTAATTTTCGGGACGTCTACGTTAGCGATTCTAATCATTACCTTTTTGGTAATACTGGGAGTAAGTCGCAGGTATTGCCGTAGAGGAAGGCCTGAAACCACCCAGTAAATAATGCGAATATCAACTTAGGCCATGAACCTGACGATGTGATCGCCAGTACTTACACCTAACTCTAACGCCAAGAAATCATCCAATACATGGCTCGATCTTGTAATCGCTGAGCATACTCTGGAAAGCAGGTAATTTAGTGTTAACAACTGGGTTGAAAACGTAAATTAGCCACCGTAGAGGGTAAAAAAGATGACGTTTCGACCCATTTGTTAACACTAAATTACTTGCTATACTCTCCCACCGACGCAGCATCACAGTTTCTTTAGAAACTTACCCCTTCATTCATACTCTGGAAAGTTGACTGTGCATCACAGTCAATTAGTATAGAAGGACACTTTCCGTTTGATTGACACGGAGTTGAGATCTCATCCATTGCGAGCATTATCGCATATTTTATTCTGTTCATCTTTTATTTTTTCATCAAAGTATAAAATACACTTTACTTTGATTTACCCACGTTCTCAGAGCCACAACTTTAACTTTCGCTGTTCGTTTTCCTTAAGGTTTAATTTTGTTTATTTCTTTACTTTTCTGTTTTGTTTTGTTTTTTTTCTTTTTCGCGTTTGGTCTCACTTATGATTTGTTTCTGTTTAATGTTTGTTTTCCACCGATTAGTTAATAACATGGTTTTTTTATTGTTTCCAACAACTTTTCAGTTTTTCATTTAGTGTTAGTCAGTCGTGTGTGACTCTCTGCTGTAGAATAAGAAGCATAGTGGACATTGAAGATCAGTAAGTTATATGCTTCTGGTCAAATGCTTGTAACAGTAGCGCATTATTCTAATAAACTATTTAATGAATGCATTTAATGAAAGCCGCTGACTTTATTTCTAATTATATAAATCTGCGTGAGTGCACTAGTACTTTTCTAAGTTTTTTCAAGTTTAACTTGGCATTTTCGTTGTCAATTGCGACTATAAAATAATTATTTCATAACAAAACTGATAGTCTTTTCTTTTACCATTTCGGTAAATTAAAAATATGCAACTATAGTTCAGTACTCTTCAGCTTTGCTTCGCTAAGTAGTCTGTTCTCGAAATCGTAAAAAAATATTTATAATAATAATATTACACGGTGCTTTCTATACATCGACTTTCCCTCCTTTCATGGGATCCGGAAGATTTCTGTAGAACACCATCGACCTCAACTTCTTGAGGGAGACTGCGCTCTAACATTCGCGGTCCTGCCAAAACGATTCCAATGGCGCCGATGGGTGAGGTGATAAGAATAACCAGAACAGCAATGGTCAGAATCTATCATAACAAATATACAAACAGTGGAAGTATCTTTTAGCTTGAAGATTAATAGGTTCCTTCCAACATCAAATCCATAAACATAATCATAAAAGAATTCGTGCACTCTAAGAAAGCAACTCACCTGTATTCCAAACTCCTCTTCAATTTGCCCTGTGAAGCCCTTCTGTCGAGCTAAGTCCAGCGAAACAGAACCAATGGCGGCCTAAATTTCGCACACGGTTCAACAAATAATTAGAACATTCAATAGATTCGTTCCGTCCTTTAACCTTCCCCTTCCCCTCCCCTCTCTCTCCCACACCCCTCCCTCCTTATCTCCCTACCTCCATCTCTCCTTCCCTTGCTACCTCTGCCTCCACCTATCCTCCATCTCTCCTTCCCTTGCTACCTCTGCCTTCAGCACGCCTCCTTTCTAAAGGAACTCCCGTACTCTGCCAGATTTAATACCTGTTGATATCCTGTGTATTTTTTACATACCTGAACCGTAGCTTTTGGTGACCACGCTATGGCAATAAACAGTCTCTCCTTCAAACTGAGGTCATTACCAAGCAAGCCAAGATAAGTGGCGAAGAGCCGTATAACCAGACTAACAACCAAACTTGCAATACCCGTTCCTACCAGGAAAAAAAAGGTAAAAAATCATTTTTAGGGTTAGGCCAATTGAGATGATCAGCTGACTGTATTCAGTAACTCATACGACAATGAGCCAATACTGACACTTTTTATCAACTGAACTCATCGGCAATTTGATTCAATCAGGACTGTATACCTCCTGTTTAATTATGACATAATAATAATAATAATAACGTTAGTGTTTGACTCTGGAATACAAAAAAGTCTATCGCCATGCGACAAGTAAAAATCACCAACTCTCTAGAATATTACCACCACCAAGTGATACCTAATAATTTGATAATAAAAATAACCAACAATAATAACTTTATTTGTTACTTCTTCGAGGGGTCTTTCCCTAGCCAATGTAAAGAAACATTAAAAAAAAAGAAATAGACAAAAATTTTGTCATAGCCCTTGCGGGCACAACGTGAACCAGTTGGGTTTTGACAAAGATAAGGAGTTGACCTTGGGGGGACTGGGAAAAAATCCAGATTGAAGGTGAGCAACAACCATACTAAAGTTTCAACACCCCGCCTGTAGATTATTCCATTGTAATAACTCACCAACAACCTTACTGTTCATGTATTCTACACTGACTTCAGCCCCCACAAGGCCAAACAGTAGTGGTTCAAACACTTGCCATACTAGAGACATCACCAGGGCTACAGGGACCTACAAATGAAAATAAAGCTTAAAATAAGGATCTCTTATCCCATGTCCAATTATTAATAAGAATTGTTTCATAACTCCTTCAAAATGAACTTTTTTTTTCTAAAGGAAAAAATAGGGGAGTCCTTTTCATTGAAAAAATCAATGCCATCCATAATGGTAATGGGACCAAGAGGAGTCCAATTATTGGGTCTGTAATCAATAATACTAGTGATTAGCAATGCCCTATTAGTGCTCAAATTGGGCTGGCAATAACCAATCAAATTCAAGAATTTTGTTATTAATAGTTCTGATTCATATAATAATAAAGTAAGTCAAGTTAACCCAACCCTTCACACATTTATTTTTTTGTGAAAGGAATTTCATTTGATGAACAGATAAATATTAAGTAAATCAATGATCCTCACAGGCGAGCTGAAATTTGAGCAGAAGAAGCCTTCAATGGTACTCAGACTTTGACATGATTTGCACCCCTGCCTCCCAGATAGTAGTTGGTGCTACCACCAACTGAGCTATGAAGCCACACATTGTATGGAAGCTGGGCACATTTTAGAGGGTGCATTGTGGTTGACAATGAGGTTTCCTATGATTTTGGAATTTACTTTCAACTGACCTGCAGCTACTAGGTTTAAGATAGAGATGTATGATATTCAAGAAGACAGGATAGACTGGCTGGTACACTTGATACCTTACAAAGTCCACATTTCATTTTTCAAACCATTTACCTTCCCATCAATTCTAGGCAGTGTTAGTTGACAAACAGTAATGTACCTTCCCCTGCTGTGTCCAGCCATAAGCAGCAACAGTTGACATGGTTAGGACCCCAAGAGCCCCAGCACCAGAGGACTTTGCCACATTACTTCCAAATACTGATAACAGTGAAAGTGACAGCAGAATCACTACTCTGTTTTGAGCCAAGTTAGTCTAAGGAAACAAATGCAGAGATGGTAAAGGAAATCAGTTACAAATTAAAACAGCTAGGCATTTATCAAAAAGCAGTGTGGTGTATTCTGCGATGGTACACCTTGAAAGTCAGCAAAATTGCAACAAACTTAGTAATACATACTTAAACAAACTAGGCCAAGTCATCAGAAAATGTTTAAATTGTGAAAAAAAGAAAAAGGGGATAAAAAGGCTGTCAACACATCTGTTTTAAATACTATTTTTTCATCCAAACCAGAGCTTAACCACAGAACAAACACAGAAAGAAATAACACTCTGGTAGTTTAAAATAATTCAAAAAATTTTTGAATTTTCTATTTAAGCTCTTCATTACTGTTTACCTCATTCTCATTAGGAAAATACCAGCAAATTAAACCAGCAAGGCATCCAAGAATTATTCCCAGAGCCAACTCTATTGGTCCTCGGAATATGCTGAATACGAGGTTACCTTAAACATAATGAAATACGAACTGAGTAAACTGTGAGAGTAAAGTCAACCAACATGCCTTGAAGTAAAGAAAGATCCTTGCAGGAGAGATAAATTGAATAAATTAAAAACATAGGCTTTGAGGGGCCCAGTCCAACCCATCCCTCCCAGATACTAGTTAGACAGTTAGGTCTCCTACAGCTATGAAGTGACCTGTAGGGAGTGAGGCAAATTTTACAAGGTTATTCATTACTATAAAAAACTCTGAATTTCAATTAATTAAAACCTGAAAACCCACAACTGATCTGACTAAACAGATCATTATTTTTACCTGAGCCAAATGCTATTCCTAAGCAGATCCCAAATGCACTTATGCAAAGGACATTGTCAAAGGAAGCAGCAGCCATGACAAGGGTTGGTATTCCTTTCTTGACTCCATAATGCTGCTCTTGTAGCTCTAACAAACAAGGTATTACAACAGCAAGAGAAACAGCTGCTTGAACAAATCTAAAAAAATGAAAGTAAATAAAAAAAATCATTTCCATGTTGAACATGGAAATATCAACATTTAACCAGCTTTAGAGGTCAACATAATGCAGGAGCCTCTTATGAAAAGGTATCTCTTTTTTAACCTGGAAGAAAAGTGTTTTACAGTACTGTTCAATCAGAGTGTGCAAGAAAGATAACTGTGGCAACCTTTCTTTCTTTTTTTTTTCTTGTTTTTTGTTTTTTCCTTTATCAAATGGAATCCATTGGTGCTTCAAGAAAGAAAATGAAGATGCCATCCTTGCCCAATGATTCTTGCTCTGAGCCCTTGGAGAGTGAGGATGGAAAGGATGTGTTTCAGGGACAAGGATACAGGCTTACTGATCTAGAGAGATTCTCCTTGATGTTCTCTGAAGGACATGTTTGTAAAGAAGGTGTGAATTTACTTGGTTCTGTGTAACCAACTTAAAGAGCTCTTTTAGAGGTTTTCATTTCAATTCCCAAAAACACTTATTTTGTACCTCAGGATGTATTAGTTCAATTAATCTGTAATTTTCAGGGCTGTATCCTCTCATTGAGTTGAGTTGGATTAGCAGACAATTTCTCCATAAGTTGAATTTTAAGAAAGTTATTGTGAACTCACCTAATAATTTTGGTGAACTTTGGACGGGTACTGTGCCCATAATATAGATGACTCCCAAAATTCCCCACCTCATCCAAGAGAATGACCCTAGTACTTTGTTTTGACACTAAAAGTACTTGATTTCATGCAATCTTAGTACAGTTATCTTTTCTCAAGTATACCTAGGTTTTTCACACCATGAGGTTGACAGATTGATCTGGTGTCAAATAACAAATTAGTTTAGGGCAACATATTAGTTATATTCATTGTCTGTGATTCCTAAGCTTTCCTTTGGTTTATAAGTTAATATGGTTCAGAAATATAGTTATTGAGGTAATCTTGTTTGAAAAGAGTGTCTTTTTTCATGTTTACCCCCTCCTTAAGACTAGTCTGAGTCTGATCATAATCTAGTCCTAGACAAGTTAAACACATATATTTTGGTCCTCTTATCTTTGAGCTGCACTGTAGCTAGATTTTTTGGAAAATGAAAATCTTAATACTAACTTAAAATCTGAAAGGAAAATTTTTTCTCCCAGCAGAAGTAGTCCTACTAAAAGAGGATGGGTAATTCTCATTTAGCAATACAAAAAAGGTTTTATCATCATTTTTTTAGGTTTGGTTCAGTTTTTCTTTTTAACTTACTATGAGGTTTTTTCTTTTGGCCAGAAACCCATTGTCACCTGTGTTGTTTACACCGAGTGAGCATTTAATCTGACCTCTACATCCATTCTTTAATAGTTAACATCTTTGGTGGTTAAGATCATGCTTCATCCCATAAACTTTTCTTTAAGTATGCTTATTTTCTTGTCAAAATTTTGAAGGTGCCATAACATTCTTGCCAAGATCTTCAACAATCTTCCATTTCCTTGCCAGGATCTTCAAGGATCACTAACATTCTTGTCAAGATCTTTTAGGATCTTCAAATCTCTTGCCCAGATCTTTATTTTGCTTGTCGAAATCTTCAAGGAACCTACTTTTTCTTGACAAGATCTTCAAAGATCTTTCAATTTCCTGCCAAGATCTTTAAGGGTCTTTTATTTTCTTTCCAAGATTTTTAACTTTCTTGCCAAGATTCAGGATCTTGGCAGGAAAGTAAAAGATCCTTGAAGATCTTGGCAGAAAATGAGAGATCCTCAAAGATCTTAACAAGAATTCAGAAGATCCTCAAATAATTTTCAAAGATCTTTATAGAATCTTCAAAGTTCTTGTAAAGATCTTTGAAGATCCAGAAAAGATCTTCAAGGATCTTGACAGGAAAACGAAAAATCCTTCAAGATCTTAGCAAGAAAATGAAAGATCCTTAAAGATCTTGCCAAGACCTTTGAAGATCCTTGAAGATCTTGGAGAGAAAATGAAAGATCCTCGAAGATCTTAGCAAGAAAATGAAAGATCCTTGAAGATTTTGGCAAGAAAATCAAGGATCCTTGAAGATCTTGGCAAGAAAATAAAAGATCCTTGAAGATCTTGGCAAAAAAAATGAAGGATCCTTGAAGATCTTAACAAGAATTTTGAAGATCTTCAGAGATCTTCCAAAGATCCATGTGAAGATCTTCGAAGGTCCTCATGAAGATCCTGTAAGATCCTTAAAGATCTTTGAAAGATTTTCACTAGGGTTGGTTAGCATGACACAAAACTTAATGGAAGGACATGGAAGAAAAGTGGAGCTTTAAAAATGGGAGGGGGAGTTGATAAGGAGTTGGTATGAGTAGGTAAACTAATCGACTTTGTAATTCTTTAGCAAGAGAATTAAAGGCATGTACATACCCAAGTTGAAAAGCCCAAAGCCATTTCATGTCTAAGAGAAGATGCACGAGTACGGCAGCCATAACAGCTTCTAGTATACAAGGGAGAAATGCTAATCTAGCTAGAGTAAACTTCAGTCTTCTCAATGCAGCTGTGTTTAACCCGAGTCCTGAACGAACAAGTATCACAACTAAAGCCATACTTCGTAAGGTAGAGGACCAGCGTTTGTCGATGTGGCGAGCCATGTCTATACCGCGCACGTTTCGCAGAAGAAATCCTGCCGCGAGCATGCCCAGCAAGGGAGGAAGGTGAAGATAGGGAATTTTATTAACGACGAATCCACACAAACTTGCCGCAACGATCACTATAAATATTCCGAAAATATTTCCACCAGGTAAAGCATCGGCACCAATAATGGACCATAGCACTGCCCAAATCAAAACAACTATGAGCCCTCGTGTCAAAACCCGTCCGAAAAATCGGCTTGTAGGTAAAACGAGTCCTGCTGAAACAATTCGCTTTTTTAATTTTTCCATGTGAGTTGTTGACGCTGTTTCATCGATCGAGGATTGTTGGGCAGCTGATTCATCATTTGTATTCCCAGATTTTGAATCCATATCTTTTCCCCACTTACACTGAATTAACGTTGATCTGGTGTGAAAGAAGTAATTCACTATATGTTATTTGCTGCCCCAATGTGTTTTCTTTCGAGCATCTTTTAGCCAGGCGCTCTCTATTCCGTCCCAGTTCTCTGCTGAATAAAAGTTTTCGCTGTGCACAGGACACAGAACAATGCACATGAGATGTCCACAGGACACCCGAATCGACCGTCAGCGACTAAGGAAGAATTCCTCGTTAAAATACAATTACAATAATAGTGATTACAATAACGCGAAGAATAGTGATGAGAATATCATTTATTAGTTGATCCAATACCAAATTATCAGAACATGATAAGAATTATACATGGCAGACAGGAGAATTCCCTATGAGACCTGTTAGAAACAGTTCTACTGCCGGACAAAAAAAGTTCTTTGGCGCTAGAAAGAACTTCTAATTTTGTCTGCATATTACTTATAAACTCAGCTCTTAAAATTGGTGGAGATAACACTCTAATTGTGTAATTCCAGTTAAACTCCTCTCAAATAAACGCCTTCCAAAGGTGACCTAAGCATAAAGATCCTATTAAACTAATTCTGCCCACTCTTTTGTAATAGTCATAACAAAAGCTAAGAGTGTTCAAAACTAGGTCGAAAATGCACTGTAGTGGACCATACACTTGTAGTACTCTTGGGCACTCTTCGATTTTGTGACAAAATTGGGAGCGATTTTGGGACTAAATTAGGGAGAAGTTTCACGATACAATTTCAAGCAAAAAAATGTTTTTTGGAAGATTTTTTTCAACTAAAATGTGCGTTGTAAATCGCATTCGGGAAGTTTCGTTATGTCTAGCAAGTTCATGGTCCAATCTCGTTCCTAGAGGTCCCTTAATGCCTTGCGGGCAGGATTAGGGAGCGAATACAAACAATCGATAAAAATAACCAATGGATCCCATCAAATCTTTGAGAAATATAGTCTTTATTGACGCAAAAGAGATAAAATACTCTGTATTGTACAGCAATTGACAAATCTTCAACTACATTTGCACGATCGTCGACGTTTCTTCGGAATAGCTGTCTTCTGCTCTTCTGTAGTTTGAAGATTTATGACATACTTATCCACCCTTTCCTCGACAATATCCACCTGCAGATCACGTTCTCCATGCACTCTATTTCGTCTTCGCCTCTCCAGTTCTTTGACCAACATTTCTTTTGCTATCTTCCTGAACAACAGCTCTACATTATATCCGGTAAGAGCACTAGTCTCCACATAGGGCACACGAAATAATTCCGCTACAGAACTGGCACAGTCGTAAGAAATCTGTGAAAGAGAATTTTATAGCGTAAGGCGCTGATTTCAAAAGAGAAGCCTAACTTTTTACACTGGTCTTTACTACGATTTTAATGAGTCGGATAACGAAATTCATCCTTCTGTATGACTAAATACAAATTAAGTAAAAGAAATAAACGATTTTACTTTTCAGAATTTTGTTTATTTGTTATTGTTATCACTATGAGGGACATTGAAGCGTATTTTTCAGGCTAAAATGGAGATTTTGGCGGGCTATACACTCGCACGTTTGCGTTATTCTCGAGACTAGTTTTTTGGCTTTCTCTTTTTTTTTCAATTTTTGTTCCTCTATGCCTTTCAAAGTGATAATACTTGCAATACGATTTACGCCCTTAGCCACAAATATTTTTTGGGCTCTTTTTCAGAATCATTTAAACTTAGCATTAAACTTAGCATCAAACATTTAGCCTAAAACACAATTATGACCGCAAACAAAAACTCTATTGTGTTATTGATATTATTATTATCATCACTATTTTTGTTATTATGAGTATTATTATTATTATTATTATTACTATCATTTCATTGCCTTTCTACGTGAAATCTCATGCTCAATTCCTCCTCTGATGCAAAATCGTGCTAAAATTTTGAATAGAACCTACCTGCCGATTAGTTTTGTCATCCACTTTATTTCCCACCAGAACAATCAACGAATCCTTTGTTTGACCACATTTTTCTTTCAGTGCCAGCTCGATCCAATCGGGCACATTGTCCAATGAGCCGCAATTCGTCACATCAAAACAGACCAAGATCACATGACAGTCACGGAGATAAGAAGGTATGAGACAACGAAAACGCTCTTGGCCAGCGGTATCCCAGATTTGCAGACGGACAGCAATTCCATCTGAAATTTCGAGAAATAACTTTTTCCTTTGTAATGGCTTAAGGCGTCCAAACTGTTATTTTTACTGCTATATTACATAAACTTGCTATTGTGCGCTTTTGACATATACCGAGAGTTACTGCCTTGTGTGGTTGGTTAAAATTCTGCTGAGATGAATAGGTTCTGACATCCCAGAGACAGGAAGCATATACTTTACACTTCAAAGTTTGCGCATGCGCAAATATTTGACGAGTGTGTCTTTTCGGCTGTATACCCGGCTGGGCAAAAAAAATTAGTGCTGGTCTCTCCTTCCCTCGCCCGGTTCGTCTTCATTATTGAAATAAAGCAGAAGGTTGAAGAGTTTGTTTCTAATGGGAGTTCTACTGTTGGAACCAACACTGTTAATAAAGAAGCGAGCGACACAAAATTAACATCTCCCCTCCCCCTCTCCTCCTACGCAACCCACTCTCCTGTTCGTTCCTCTTCGAGAGTAGTGGTCTTAAATCTGCAACGAGAATATCTCATGAAACAAGCTTCTGTCCTTGCGAAAAGAATATGCTTACTTCGGACTACAGAGGGCCGCTCCTGGCTGATCATGTAAATGAATCCACTTTTGCAGAAAATTTATTACGTTCAGCCCTTTGGAAGTACTCAAATCAAAATTAATATCTACATTGTTAAAATCTATTCACCTAGATAGCATGTCTTCGTGAAAAAATCTATTCCAATGGTTGGCAGATATTTGTCTTCGTATCCTTTGTAAACGAACTTCCACACCAAGGCTGACTTTCCCACACCTTGATCACCCAAAACAACCACTTTGAACTTGCTGATATTGTCAGATGGGGAGTCTGAGTCGAAATGGCGTCTCGTTTGCATCTTCCCTCACACTTCTCTCATATGGTATAGTTCTTTATGACGTCACACAGAGTGTGAAGCGTGCGCTTGAAGCACGCGCATAAAGACTGGCACTAGTCATGCGTCCTATAGTTATAGCGATTGCGCACGAAGATCAGTTTTGGCCGGTCACGTCCCAATCTCCCACGGAAAATTTCAAAGGAAAACCACCCGATTCGCTCGTAATTAACCGCTTACATGTAGATTTAATTAGTATCAAATGACCACTTGTATGCGTTAATTTGATACTAATTAAATCCGCATGTAAGTGGTTAATTATGAGCGAATCGAGTGGGAAAACATGAGAAAAGATCGTTGTCACGCACATTTTCAAAAAAAAGAAAAAAGAGATAAAACAGTTCATCGAAATCTGCAAAAGGAAAAGAATTTAGGGAAAGGAAGACTTCAGACTTTTTGGACACAAACCTTACTTTAATAATGAGTGTCCTTTTGATCAGCCATTACTTTTGTCAAAGATGCAAATCCTTGGTAACGAGTATTTCAGACTAGCTCACCTGTTATCCACGGACTCCGTAATTCCTTAGTCGCCTCAGGCTTTTCAGCTGAGAAAACTTCCTGGAGAGACTGAGCACGATAATGACCTGAAGTACAGCGGATACCTTTCCATTTGTCACGTGCTTCATTTATGACACACTTAGTTTCATCTTCGTCTGTGAATTCGCCACGTTTGGTTACTGGTGCTTCAGAGTTTCTTTTGTATATATGATAATTTCTAAATACAGATAAGAACAGTTCAACAAGGGATATTGCTAAACCAACTACATGAAAGACTTCAAATATGATGACCAGATCTCGATCCGCTGATGCTGCTAAAAGAAGCGTTAGTTCTTCAACAAACGAGGAAGAACTTGAACGAAACAACAGCCATGTAGACTTTCGCTCAACGACAAACGGTGTGGACAAAAAGACAGCTGGCGAGAAAAACATGAAAACTCATCAGGCAAGCCTTAAGGGAGACAGAGGGAATATAGCCGTTCTTACGTTTCTGTATGTTCTTCAAGGAATCCCTCTAGGGCTGGCCGGCGCTATGCCGATGTTGCTTCAAACACGAAAAGTCGCGTACAAAGATCAGGCAACGTTTAGTTTCGTATTTTGGCCTTTTAGCATGAAGTTGTTGTGGGCGCCTATCGTAGACACTCTTTACTTTTCGCGATTTGGCCGAAGGAAATCATGGCTTGTTCCTGTGCAATATTTGTTAGGAATGTTTATGCTCGTACTTTCAAAGGTAAGTTTCTTATGATTGGACGCGCATTCATGCGGGTACTTATTAATTAAATGCCTAGTCATTCTGCTGATGATACAATCTGTACAGAAATTTGTTTCAAACTTTGCTTGTTGATTGTTCTTCTTAAAGATAATTAAATTTGGAATGAAACCAGAAGATCTCCTCGCCCAATCCTGGGGATGGTGTCTTGCTGTGCTTAAGGAATTTGTCTTTCTCTGTCTTATCACCGAATTTGAGATTTACTTATTAGCTGATCCTAGCATTATTCAGGATGAATGTCACATATGAACCTAGAAATCAATAACCTGGCTCACCACAGAGTTTTCTGTTGCTCAGATTACAGGTTCAGTTCCTCATGGGGAACCAGAGTTTTTTACTTGTCTCATGCTCATTTCAAAACGAAAAACATCTGGGCGAGATTTCCATTAACCTTCATACATCATTATGCATACAGTTCGCGAATGAAATAAACTATGGCATAAACAATACATTCCCCTTAGGAGTACAGCTTTGTTTTAGTATAGTATGGAGTTGTAGTGGAATCTCTCTAACATCTTTCTTTATTTCATAATACCAAGTTTAAAATATACCTTCTCTCTTATACTATTTTCCCACAAAAACTTCAATATTTGTTTTTTTTCAGCACATAAATGAACTGTTGGGTGAAAGTAGTGAAGAAGGGCCAAGTATCATCTTTTTAACAGGGATTTTCTTTTGTTTGAATTTCCTTGCTGCAACTCAAGATATTGCCGTGGATGGTTGGGCACTGACAATGTTGTCCAGGGAAAATGTTGGCTGGGCATCAACTTGCAACACAGTTGGCCAAACAGCAGGATTCTTTATGGGGAATGTTGTATTCTTAGCTCTTAGCTCTGCTGACTTCAGTAACAGATATCTTCGATCACAACCATCATCAGATGGAGTTGTCACCTTTTCAGGATTTTTTTACTTCTGGGGAATTGTTTTTTTAATCACCACAACACTAGTTGGGTTGCTGAAACGGGAAAAGTCAGAACAAGAGCTCCATGGAGAAGAGTCTGTGGAAGGAGTAGTTGATGGGTATAAAACATTGGGCAAAATTTTGCGCTGTCCCAGTATTTTGAAATTGATCGTTATCTTGCTAACATTTAAGGTAAGATTTATTATCCACTAACACCTTAACATCAGTATGTGCATTCTCCATATCATTCTTCAGGCAATTCCTAAGGTGCTGACAAGGAGAATGTGTTAAACAATCCTGAGCCTGTATAGTTGGTGATAATGTACTAAATTCCCATGACCTTAATGTGTGATTCAGGCATAATATTACATGCAGAATTTAGGAGCTAGTCACTCTTGGTATTCGTGTTTCAGGGTTATCATATCATTAGAAGCCAGTTGTCGGCACAAACCTGCTGGCTGTCAGACCATTTTTACTTTGTAAATTGTGACAGAAAAGAAATATATTTTTGAACTATTTTTAACATCAATGTCTGCCAAAAAAGTGTTACTCAAATATGTCCCAGAATGCTAGAAAACATGGCTAAGAGAGTTTCGATTTTCATATTTCATGGGGATCGCATGCCCCTGGATCTCCCTAGAACTTGCAAAACACGTTGCGTGCATAATCTAACTCAATTGAGCCTTCTAGTGTTTAGTTCAGATCATACATTTTCTAAAGACAAGCCTGCACTTTCTCTTACAATGGAACCCCACAGTGCACTGGAAAATGTTTTCTTTTTCTTTGATTTTTTAGTATCTAATGACAGATGTATTGTTTTGCATACTTTATGGTTACAAAGTACGTTTATAAAGTAAAAATTGATACTGTTCTATTCATTTTTTTTTTCCCAGAAAAATAGAAAGCACCACTCTATTTATTTTTTTTTGTTTCACAATGAAATTTGGGGTAGAAGTGGATACATTCTGATAAGGGCTATTCTTGTATTCATCTTCTTTATATTTGTGCTGTATCTGTGTTTATTCTTCTTTTGTCTTTTGTAATTGCTCAATTTTCAGTTTGTTTTTTTTTTAGACTAATTTTGCTTAATACATGCATGCATAAGTAAGTTACAGTAACATTTTAGCTCGACCAACATTTCTACTCTGCCAAGGGTCAGTTACTCTTCTACCTTGAAACTGTGAATATAATATTATTAGGGGTGCCCATTATATAAAAGCCCTGTGGTTTCTCATGTTTAGGATGTGGAATACATTAGTAGATTCTATGTACTGGGAAAATACTTGACTTAAATTCATGTGCAAATTCTTGACATTCAGGTGGGCTTCTCTGCAGCTGACTCTGTGACTGGCCTCAAGCTGATTGAAGCTGGAGTTCCCAAAGAGAATCTAGCTCTTCTTGCTATTCCCATGGTTCCAATACAGATTTTATTGCCACTTTATATCAGCAGATACACAGCAGGTTGGTAAATATGAATGTGACTCTTCAAAAAAATGTGCAGATGACAATACTTATAGGAATGTTCATAAATGCATGATACTTGATGTTTATTAATTTGATTATTTTGAGATGAATGCATACATATCAATTAAGTAATAACAGTTTAATTGTAAACAGTTTTCATTGTATTGAGGGAGATCTCAAAATTAGTAACAGCTGATATGAAAACTAAAGGAAAACATGCCCCATAAGAGTGACGAGCATCTAAATTCTCCTTACAATGTTACCCTTAAATCGCTTTTTAATGTCCCAACAATGAAGGAAATGATCACCAACTAAAAAGGCTCTAGGTTGTTAAACAAATTCTCCTTGTCAGCATCTTAGGAAATACAAAGAGAACAGTATGGAGAATATGCATTCTGATGTAAGAGTGTGAAGGGTTAATGGTTCATTCTGATGGAGGGGGGGGGGAGGGGGCAGGTGGGGTCTGAAATTGTTGTGTTCTTTCTTTTGTGAGAATCTCTGTTTCTCTTCACAGGTCCACGTCCTCTTGATTTGGGTCTTAAGGCCTTTCCTTATAGACTGTTTATGGGTGTGGTCATCATGATGTGTGTCTGGTGGGCCAATGTTGTGCGTGGGCCTGGGGAGGAATTCTTTCCGTTATACTTTTACTTAACAATTCTGCTGGTGTATGCAATCCATCAGGTACTTTTCATTACTGTTTGTTTTCATGAATTTTCTTGAATAGTTTCAAGAAACCTTTGATCATTTATGACGCACTCTAAAGAAAAAGGGGCCATCATTGGAGGTACTTCGTGTACTACACAGGATTTTTCCATGGAGCAAGTACGGGTGATAAAACATTTTTAAATGTTTCTTTGAGTACTGGTGTTATAGAGAATTTGTTTTTCCTTTGGGCGAGAAGTGGGTGAAGCTACTCATTCACACAAGTTGGAACTTACATTAGGCTCTTTCAACATATGTTCTTACTGCGAGGGTATTCAAAGTCTCGTGTATACACGTGTATGCTGTTTAAGTTGCTTGTTTGACAGCAAACATGCAAACTATCTCGGTATGTCAAGTTGATTTCGTTTTATTAACTGAATTACATGTAGCCACTGCAAATACTTTATAAAGCTGACGTTTCGGGCCTTAATGTCAACTTTTGTTAGCCCATTCGCTCTGGCAAAGGGCTAACGCTCGAAACATTATCTTTAGATACTCTTGACGGTTATCACTTTACATCATCATCTCAGTTGTCTTTTAATAACCCCCCTCCCCCCCCTCCCTTCACTGATGCAGCACCACAGTTTCTGCAGAAACTTACATGTACCTTCTTTATTTATATATCTGCTTGTCGCGTGATGGCGTTGAAATATTGACGTCGTTATATGTCACTTATCTCTGATGAGGGGAGTAAGTTTTTAAAGAAACTGTGGTGCTCCGTCGTTGGGAGAGTATAGCGGGGTAATTAAGTATTAACAATAGAGTTGATAACGTAAATTGACCACCCTTAAGAGCTTGAAAGCTGACGTTTCGATCGTTCGCCCTTCGTCAATTGTTCTGACAAAGCGCTAGCGATCGAAACGTCAGTTTTCAAACTCTTAACGGAGGCCGATTTACGTGATGTTATCAACTCAGTTGACAATAATAAATTACGCTGTATCTCTGATGAGCCTTAGTCTCCTATTCTGAGCTCTCGTCCTTTTCCTCTTGGACCGCCAACAGGTGTCCCTGTATTGTATGTTTGTGGCCTTCATGGCTTTCCACGCCCGCATCAGCGACCCGCGGGTTGGAGGGACGTACCTAACACTTCTTAACACGGTGACGAACCTGGGAGGAAACTGGTGCCAGACTCTGGCACTGTGGTTGGTGGATGGGCTTACCTGGACAAACTGTATTGGTGCTTCTGTGCCGGGACTCCACTGTAGCGGCAAGACAAATGCAAAGGTATGGGGAAACATCCCGCGAATATTTCTCCATTAGATACATTTTATGATGTCGCATTTTCTACCGAAAAGTTTGAGATACTTTGCAGTGCATGTAGCTTCTAGGGAAAACCAGATTTACTTTTCCAGACATACCGTTATCAGCATCACTCTCTGAAAAACGAGCAAGTATGGTCTCTCATGATTGTTTAAATAATTCCAATCTGAGACGTATAGTTGTTTATGAGCGACACATGACACAAATTTATACTTCAGCCTCTAGCCACCTTTGAGAAGTTGCTCACAGGTCGTGCCTCTTACACAATGAACAGCAAACAAATATAAGTGTGGTATTGAGTGTTTTGTTTTGTTCCTCCTCTTTTTGTAGGATTGTACGAATGCTGGAGGCGTTTGCCAAACTGTGGTTGACGGCTATTACGTAGAGTCCATCGTTTGTGTCGTCATTGGTATTGTATGGTTGAGATGGAAAGGTCAGAAGACAAGGTCTCTGCAAGATTTACCTGAATCAGCTTGGAGATATCAGTAAAATATGGAAAGCAACGAGCTGTATGCATAAAACTTAGGTTTAACTTTGTTCAATACACCTTCTATTTAAGTGTCTAACATTTTGCGAAAG
The DNA here is from genome assembly GCF_036669915.1 of Pocillopora verrucosa. Classification (NCBI taxonomy): domain Eukaryota; kingdom Metazoa; phylum Cnidaria; class Anthozoa; order Scleractinia; family Pocilloporidae; genus Pocillopora; species Pocillopora verrucosa. The sequence continues at coordinate 1,152,592 of NC_089320.1, read as the reverse complement.
TACGGAATATTTTCAAGAACTACCGGAAGCTAACGAAGAAATATAGTTGGTAACAATTGAAACCATGCGCAATATTAATGAAGTGGAAAATTTATTTACACTTCTTTGTTACATAATGATACACTGAAACTTTAAGATAAAAGGAAGACGGTGTTGAATGTTACCAATATCAAAATATTAAACGCACAATACTACATTTAAATATAAATTAAATGCGACTACAGACATATATGCACGAGTTAAATTGATAATTCAGCTGAGTCATATCTGCTTGTGCTCGGGCTCTGGCAGTGGTTAATTCTGGGCTCTCGCTTCATACGATTTCCGAACTTATTTCAATTGGAAATTTCATGGGGCATATGAAAGATGTCATTCCCTCTTTACTCTGTTTTCATATGCTTTTCTTATGATGTTTCAAAGGATTTATACGTCCAAAAATTCGGACTCACGCATGCGCTCTACAGTCTCAACGGTGTTAAGTGACTTATGCCGAACGACCCTGAATACTTCAGTACCCGGTTGTCCTATGAAGCGATTGAGTTAAGTAAATGTATTCGTAAAGAAGATCATCATATGCAAACCTTGAAATATGGTCATTACGAATTATACGCAACTAGTAATTTTGAAATGACCAGTTAAATACAACGTACTGTAACATATGCGTTTGCTACCAATCTCTGGCGCAAACCATTTTTGGCTATTTTACATTCCGTTAGACTAGTCATAAAAAAAAAAAGGAGAGTGAGGAGATTATGAGAATTGTAACCCCAAGTGCCACATAGGACTAAACATACTGTTGCCCCGAGCAATGCTTTTGTTTAAGATCGTTGACGAAGTAGATAAACATAGTCTAAATTCTGTGTGGTTCTGAAGAAATAAATGGATTTCCAGATTTCTTTATCAGTGGATTATTTTAGGTGATTAAGTGACTTTCCTGCGTTAGCAAGAAGCTATCTACACAACAGTCAAGCGTTTGGCTAAATTTAAGATGGTCTCGAACTCGGTTTTAACTTAGCAATGGCGAAAGTTTTTCTTAATAACTGGCCTATTGTTGGTTTAAGTATATCTCAATATAATGTACATTTACATGGCATGCAATACGTTACTTACAGCTGTACAATACTTTTATCACTACGCCTACCTTTCATTATTTATTGCAAAAAGTGAAAAATTGTTGCTTTAAACGATCTTGATTTAGAGGGACTTAAACCAGTAGCATCACACACATCTGATATTAGGAATTATTTTTGCTATGATGATAAACATAAAAAATTTCTTTATATTTGCTTTTATTTAGTACCCTCTAACTAACTAGGGACGCTGTTATCATCTTAATAAGATACATGAAAAAATTACTCAGTTCTAATTGGTTAAGGTGGATGTATTTTTCAGGTAATTCAGTGCAGAAGAGGGTTAATTCGGTACAAAGAAGTAACAAACCAGGTTGAACAATTCCTTGAGCTGTTTAGCCGGACTATGAACTTTTTTGCGCCTTTAAGATGTAAAAATATAATTGTAGATTATTGTTTTGATCGTACGCTGTTGTTTTGACCGCACGCACAAATGTCACTTGCAGGGTTTGAATAAATTATTTTTTCACTCGATGCGCGGGCTTTGCTTCTGCATAATTATGATAAGCTATCTCTTATTTTATCATGTATATCATTGATACGTAATCACATAATTTTTCTCGTACAATTTGGAATAATTAAGCATTTGTAATCATTTTCAAAGACCACAAATTGCACTCGCCCTACGGGTTAGTGCAATTTTTCTAGTCTTAGAAAAAAAATTTTAATTTAAATCATACCTAAGTAAATCACATGTAAAATGTTATGAATCTCAAATATGTAGCAGCAGAGAAGTAGAGGAGAAGTTCAACTAATGCCAACCTTTTTTTTTTCGCGAATGTCTGACTGTTTTCGAACCAAACGGTCTTATGTTGTCAAAATAACGTCCCCTTCATGTTAAACTGCTCATTCAGGTAGAGATAAAAATACGAAAACAGCTGTTCATTCAACGTGTATAATGAAGAAAAGTGAATGTGAAAGTAACTCCATGCGAATTTCTGCGTATTTAAGGAGAAGCATTAACCGCTCAGATGTTAAAATGGAAAATAACTAAATATCCATTCATCTTATCTGTAATATAAAACAATGAAACATTTAAAATATCCTTAGACAAGGGAAACGCTTTAACATTTCATTGAAGTTAACGTCCTTGTCGATTTAAAATTATACGTTACCGTACCTGTAACTTTTCTCTTATAGCGAAAATATTCCACAGAAAGGAATTAAACTGATACGCAATCAGCAAAACTACTCCTCCAGCGTATTTTGTTTGGTTTGTGCTCACCAGTTTCGTGGAACTGAAAAACAACTTTGCTTGTAAAAGTTTAGCGTGGTATTCTTGCGAAGATGAAACTAGCTTGTGGTGTTTAAAAGATGAGCTGATCAGCTTCGTAGAACTAAAAAACGACTGTGCACGTAATGGAAATCCTTGGAAAAACTTTAACTGGAAGATTTTGGCATGGCATTCGACCTAACTATTCCCTTAGCGGCCTACCTCAAGTGTGAAATTAGCTTGTGGTGTTAATCAGATATGCTGTGCCTCCTTTCAGGACGATCTGAAGCGAAAGTCCATATCAATGCGAGTACTTAACAACTGCTGACCTTCCCTTCCCTTAACCGAACATATAACCTAACTTCTCATCATCTGACTGTCGTTGAGTTAGGGGAGGGGTAAGTGGGCACTTGCTCAGGTACTGAGATTGGTCTGTAAGTCCTCAGCCTAACCCTACAGCCTACATCTTAATAGATATCGTCTAACTAGCTATACCTTTTAACTTATGTGGCTATTCATGAAAAGCAAATCTTGTTATGCAGAGAAGGTGTGCCTGTTCAGATAAGTTTTGAATTCGCAGAAGACTTCTGAGTAAGGCAGACAGGAACTTGTGATCTCAGACAAGAAGATCTCATAATTGATTCCCCTTTCAAATCATCCCAACACTCTTGATAATACAGTACTCCTCTCTGTAGGTAATAGACAGACGAAAGGTGACAACCTACCTTCAAATGCTCTTTGGTATCGGAGACTTTGACATATTGTAAGATGTTGCAAAAGTTATGAATCTACAGAGGGAGAAAAACTGAGAATTTCAAAATGTTTGTCCTTTTTCAAAAGGGGGTGTATTTGCTATCTGCTTACTGTTAAGAAGATATCAAGTCAGAACACCTCTCGAGCAGTTTGCCAAGGCATCATTGATAAAGGTGTGTACATGGAGTGAAGAAATAGGCTGGAGAACTTGGCCTTCAAGCTTGCGGAACTATGGCAACCACATTGTGCTAGACTGGCTTTCTTTTGTAATGATCTTACCCTGAGGTAATAATAATAATAATTATTATAATAATGATAATGATAATGATAGTGATAGTTTATAAAAAATTGATAAAAAAAACTGTTCGAGTACAACTTGGCAGGTGAATTGCTTGAAAAGAGAAGTTTTTTTAACCAATCACAATCGAGGTAATTTTTTTTAATATGTCTATTGCTTCCCAAATGCCTTCTGTTTCGACTGCATAAACAAAGAATAAACATACTGAAGAGTAGCAACGCCAATATCCTTCCCTGATAGTGATTTTTTAAGCACCATGATAGCAAAAATCACACTGCTTCGAACTATCTTTTTACACTTGCCGCAACTGGCAATGATATCCATTGAAATTTTGCAATATCATAATACTACAATTGCATTTAGAAACTTTGATGCCATCCCTGGTTCACTTGAAGCAAATGAGAACGATTTTAGTTACAACAACCATATCATCAAGCTTTCACTCATTTACACTGTGTTGACCATATTTATTTAGTTTACATATATTTAATTCAGCATACACCGTAAGATACTAAAAAAATAAGTATGCTGCGGCTGCCATATTACTCCAGGGAAGTCGATGAAACAGATATCATTCCTTTATTTTTACCTGTGCCTGTTAGTTACTACCAGTTAAGCTAAGGAGCTTAACGTGCAAGGATCGAAGCTAATTTTAGTGGGTTGATCATTCCTTGAAATGTTTGGGTTTTTCTCAACAGTGATTCAAGACTTCATTATAATATCACAGTTTTGTTCAATTGCCACTTAGTGCAACATGCAAAAATGCAGCAAAAATGTTTCCAAGCAATTTCCAAAGACACATGCAAAAAGCGCTTAGTTACGTGAAGAGTAAATGATCAAAAAGTGAGTCATGTAAAATTAACAGATACAAAAAAAAAGGTCTTACGTTCAATAACTAACAAATAAACAAAAAGCTGGCTTAGACCAGCTTCTAAGGGTAGCTTGATGATTCATCTCAAAACGACCGATCTTTCACCTTTATCCACTTTAGTTTTTTTCTTACTTATGAGCCCGATCTGGGTGCCCCACAGTTAGCTTTCAATTCTCAGTTACAACAGTATTATCATCTGAACCAGAAGTCTCGTTAAGAATAAAATGTAAATTTTTGTGAAAATGAAATCAATTTGAACTGGAGGTCTCAGCATGACCTAAACTTTAAGGTAGTAACCAAAATTAATGGGATTTACCACGCCACAAAGATTATTAAAATTTTTGAAATGTTTTGCCTTTAGTAAATCACTTCACCCGGAGGTTTGTTAAGGCCTCATATGATGCGAAATCAATAAGGCGCCCAAGCACATTGCCTTCTTAAAATTTTCATGAATTATCTCCCGTGGAAGATAGCATTATTTAATGGTGCTTCTGAAATGCAATTTGTCCTTTGCGAAATGAACGTCTTGTTGTGAGGAGATGTGGTGGACGTTTGAAAGAAGATTGCTCTGAATGGTTGATTGGTGCTCCGTAATTAGTACTTAAAGAAAAGTTGCAGAATAAATAGCTGGTTTAATTGACAGAAGAAATGGATCATACTGCTCATTCCGAGTGAATCAAGACACAGAACCTTTTAATCACTATTGACTCACTGCTTTAATGTAAACATGAGTAATGTAGATTTGCAGCTGTTGGATTTGAAAAAAAATAATAAGTTAAACAAAGTGCTACATGAAACTAAAATTGTCGTGTTTTTGTGAGAGAAAGGGAGAAAAAGGAAAGCATTCTTAGATGTCCAAGCTTTTTTGAGAATAGTCATCTAGCTTAAATTTCTTTTAGTATAAAGTCAACTAGTTCGTCGACTTTATTGAAAAATAGGCTCATCGTTTTCTGTCGTCTCGAACAATGCTGGATGTAAATAACTCTCACCTTCAAGATGTACCTTCCGAACAATCACAAGAAAACGAAACTGGATTGAGCGAGTCTAGAAATGCGTCCGGAGATCACCATCCTCGCCGTAAAGAAATAGCTTCAAGGCTTCGACCCATTATATATTTGATGAAATTAACCGGAGAGTGCTCTCAGGATGTTTTGGTGCTAAACGAGATACCCGCAACTGGTTCGCGCCTCTTTTCTCGTCTGTACCGCGGAATTGCAACTCTTGGTCAGTGGGGTGTCGTGGTGCAGTGCATTACAACTGTTTTCTTTGAAGGTTTTGCAGATTTGAAGAGATTTTATTTTCTGTTGATCTTCTCCATCTGGGCTCTACAATGTGCAGTAGTTGCAACAATATGTCTATATGTTTTCCCAAACAGGCAAACAGAGTCATCCCGTTTTTCGCAATTCTTAAGCAGCTTGTGCAGTGCAGAAAGTAATGAAAGAAGGTCAAAGAAATGTAAGGTGAACTTGATATTGGCTTTCGTCACTTTCTTTGCTATTTTCAACACCCTCTTCGTTATTTCTTTAGACCTCATGTATGGCTCGATAATCTCTTTTCGTCCTTGGAACGGATTTCTGGTTTATCGCTTGAACTTCTTTGCGTTTATCTTCTGCAGTTGCTTTTCATGGGCACTGCCATTTTCGTTGTTTTACGTATCTTGCGATCTGCTGCTTGGAATTTTTGAGGATTTGGAAACCAAAGTAAAAGCAGGCGATCCTGATGCCTCCGATATCAGATGGATTCGGCAGGAACATCGAAAACTTTGTGTGCGGGTTGATCTCGCAAATAAAGTTTTTTCTCATCTTCTTTTGGCGGCAGTGGGCTTAGATGTTCCTTTGATGTGTTTCAACTCTCACCAGCTGGTGAAATCGAACGCATCTACGAGTTCAGACTTTACGTATCTTGTCTCACTTTTGTACTGGTCTGTTTGTGTGGTTGTTAAGTTAGCTTTTATCCTTTTGGCAGGAGTTAGAGTCAACGAAAAGGTAAGATTTTTCCTGTTGCATCGTTGGTTTTCAACACTTTTTTTTTTTTATCCTTATCAAGTAAACTAAGCAGGGCTCCAACCTTAAAACAGCTTTGCGACAGAGTTTTTTGTCTGTGTCAAGATTTCGACATCTGTCCGGTGGCAATTTCTAGTGTTCTCAGTTTGTTTACAAAAGAGCCTGTTAAAATGCTTCATCTAGGCTGAATCTGTATCGCAAGGGATTTCATGGCAAAATTTCGTAGATTTCTGCCTCCTTGATAAAAAAAATAAAAATAAAAAATAAAAAATAAAAAAAATAAAATATATATATATATATATGTCTAGGTTAAACAACTTTACTAACGATTCCAAGAAATTTAACATTGCTTCATGTAAAAACAGTCAATCTAGACGACACAGCATGTCTTAAAATTAATTGATTCTAGCTTAAATCTATACGAGAAATGTTCCTTTTGTAAAAATCCTAGCAGGAAACGTCGAAGGAGTGAACTAATCTATCATATTTACATGCAAATTATTCTTTTTTGTGCGTTTCTGTCCCTTTTCTTTCTTAAAACAGGAATGACGACACGAATAATGATGACAGATTGTTCCTCCCTCTCCTGGGCAAAATGATACGAAATTTATTTGAGATAGTTTGCTACAAATATGCATTGCTGAACATCCCTTTTTTGCCTAAATGGTTGCTTTTCAATGTTCAATTTTTTCCAATCTTTATCTTTCTCTTCTTTCTTGTAAACACGCGCGCCCTGCCAACCTATGATTAGACTATGATCCAAAGTTAAGGATTGTGAAGAAGGTAAACTAAGGAAACAAGAATTTATTTAAGGCCTAATTTCAACACTGTCGAAATAGTATCATAATTACCTACCTTCATCCTTTCTTCTTCCCTGCAGATTCACAGCTTTTATGACATCTTACAAAGTTTCACTGTTCCTGACAACAAGGGTCACTTAGAGGTAAGAAGTTCTTAGTGTTTTGGAGAAATTTGATGTTTAGGAGAGCCATTTGAGTCACCAAACCGATAGAGGCCAACTAAGTTGTGAACAAAAGAAACCGTTAGCTGACAAACTTTTGTAGACGTGTGCTGTAAAATTGGTAGAATCCTTTCTACCCTTCGCAAATCAACTCTGCGAAATATTTAAATTTAGCCCGTTTACTTTGGCTTGAAGGGCTGTGGTCACGTTCTCCAGATTTTATTGCAAAATCGGAGAGGTATTTTCTTCTTGATTCATTGGTATTTTATTTATCTTTTTTTTTTTTTTTAACCATTTATTATTTTTAGCTTTTACATTTCATGATGCATCTTCGGGGAGAGCCCATTGGATTGTCCATTGGTGGATTGGTGGTGATCGACAAGTCCCTGGTTATCTCGGTATTTCTCTTGGTTTCTCTTCACCGTTATGTCATCGATTTTACCTCGTTTGTTGTTATTTCTTTGCTTTTGATTTTATTTGTATCCATTTAATTACTTGAAATCTAACCCAAAGTCACCTTCTTTCATCTCCTTGCAGCTCGTAGGAATAATCATCTCCTACTTCGCAGTATTGATAACATTGCCAAGTTGAAGAAGAGGAAGGACATGACCAGACATGAAGCGGATGTATTTTCTGCTCTTACTGTTTCTTTTGCTTTAGTTTTCATATCATTCATGGAATTCTAAAGAGTTTTGAGTCAACACTTGTGAATTATCAAAGGAACATTTAATCAAGCTATACCAGTGATGTCTTTACCAGTAGTTCCCATACCTTGAAGTAATTAAAGAGCCTAGTCGTATATATACCCTTGCTGCATAGCTCAAGTTATTTATTGGTGAAAACTTCCTTATAATAGTTAAATGACTTATGTCGGAAACTTTGTTGATTCTGCTGTAAGCAGTTGATGGAGATGTATGCTGTCGCTCTAATCTATCATCCTTTAAGGAGAATAACAGTTTTGGTGTATGCAAATGTACGCTTGTTCCGTATATAATTCAATTTAGTTTTAACCTCCAACAATGGAATCCCTAGTAAACCTTAATTATTATGTCACGGATAGATCCTCAAATGCCAACTGTAAATAAAGAAACTGTAGATGGCTTTTTCTAAGCCTTTCATTATAAGACTCCTCTTATTCCAGGATATTTATATAGTCGTTTCCATTTATAATCTGCAGTTAAACTGACTTATTTCATACTTGCCGATAAGTGAAGACGTGTATATAACTACTTTCTCTATAACTATGGTAAGACAAATCATCTTTTTGGAGCTAAGAAAAATGTAAACTACGTGAAAATGCAAATTCTTTTTCCTTTTAGTCCCAATTTGTTTTATCGTAATATTGATGAAAGCCAAGCTAATTTATTCAATGCTGTTGGTGAGTCGTGGAGAGTTTCAAAAGTCACAGATCATATCATTATGAGCAACTATTACGAGCAACAGTTACAAAAGTTAAAAGCTTAAACTTTCAACTCTTTGAAAAGGAATAAAAGAAAGCTTTATCGCATAACCCTTTAAGCGAAAAACGCACTTTTATTGAAATTTTTTCTATCCAAATACCTGGCTGAGAGCCGCACACGATGGAAGTGAAAAAGGCCTGAAGGAGCTGCATGGTCCCTGAGATGCGGGCTGAAATAGCTCTTTAATGGAAACTTTTATGTATTAAAATGCTTATTGACTGAGTTAGGTTGTCAATGCTCGTGCTTTTCGACACAATGGTGGCGGAATCGCTGAAATTGATATCCTTGTACCTTTGTTTACTATTTTACCCTTCGCCATCTTAGTTGATGTTTATGGGGCGTACACTGTTTCTTTTCTTAATGTGAAGGCACTCTTGTAACGATCGTCGAAATTTTGGCACCCGCCAAGCATACATAAAAGGGTTCGCAAACGAAGATAAGTAAAGGAAAGTATGACTTATTAAGTCGAACCTTCGGAAAGCCATAGTATCCTGACAACTACAGAAATTTAACAGCTGAATCTTAATGTAAAAGGGCAAAAAAGAAGCACAGAACAACTTTAAAATGACAAACGAAGTCAGCGCCATTTTCCGCTCTCTCTCAAGGGCATGCCGTAGAGTTATTGTGGAGAGCGATGTTGTTAAACGTTGAAGTTCGTATCTTCTTGCGGAGAGTGAGCAAAAAATTCGACAATAAACAAACAGCAAGACAAACACGGGAATTGTGAAATGTGTGTGGGAGAACACCAATAAAATGACTGCCCAGATTTGTCCTGCCAAAGGATAGAACGCAGTCAACGTCGTGGCCATTACCCAGCTAACAAAGATGTATGTGTGGACTTTTCGTCCTGTTATTCGCTCGTTGTAATGGAAAGGATCGGTAACTGCTATGTAACGGTCAAGCGCCATCGCAATAACTGTCCATATGCCGTTGATAATGGATGCCCCTCCTGCGACGTTTATAGCTAAGTTAATCCAAGAAGGTTGGGTCTCGTCTTTATACATGAAACATCCAACCAAGCCACGGCCATAACCAATAATAAGTCCGACAAATAAGTCACTTAGAGATAAGTTTGCGATTAAATAGGTGGCGGGTGTTCGAAGACATCTCACAGGATCTAATTTAATGGTGGTGAGAAGAAGAAGATTTCCAAGAACGGTAAGAGTCGCTAAAATGAAGTCTGCAATTGTCAAAGCAAGGAGGTAAGAGTTGTACTCAAAATTAACCATTGCTGTTTTCAGAATACTCTGACTGCTTTGAGGAGCAGCTTTGAGGAGCAACAATATCCGACAATAACAAGAAAACCTATCACTCATTTGCCCGAGAAACCTGGATTAACATTTATGTTTAGTCACCTGGTTCAGAAAATGAGTGTATTAATAAAGATGAACTTTCTTTAAACTCCTTTCTCTTGTGGACACCAAATAGCAATGATAGATGACAAGAAAAAATAAAATTAAAGGTAGAATAAAATGCAATGAATGATGAAGAAGCACTGTTCCATACTTATATTTCCCGTAATACCCAATGCACTTTATTCCTCTGGGAAAAAAACACAACTATTTACTTAAGTTTTAATTAAATGTCAATACGCTGTCCGCTTTTATTTCCTTTGCTTGTATGTTATTGTACATAATTCCCCCACAAATTAGGTTTTTCTTTTCCTAAACGACACTAACTTACTTGTTTCTTTGTTCAAAATTCCTTTCAATAATTTAGCCTTTTTCGCATTAGATTTATCGATTTCTTTCAAATGTCCAAACAGGAAGTTTTGTGTTCTTAGACAGGTTGCATAAACATCATTCCATGCTATATTAATGTTAGAATTATTAATCTAGCTTAAGTCGATCTTACTGGTTATCGTTAAAGAAACAGTCTCTTCTTTAGCAATATCAGTCGAATGACTGGCTTTATTGGACAAAAGAGTTCTGAACTTATCTGCACTTTTTTCAAGTTGAAACAACATTTTTTGCATTAGGAAAAGGCGCATGTCAATTGAACCAGCATTTATTTGCATAACTCTCGATATCAGATATGCATACTTGCAAACCCTTCTTGCATTTACATTAAATACAAACTGGCCACCTTAAAAAATTTGGATAAAAGGAAAAGTTAATATCTTAAACGCATGTCAAAAAAAGCCTATCTGTAAAAAAAACTGTTTTACGAAATACTCTCATCCTTGAAGAGCTAAATAACTGCTCCTTTCAGTAGAAAGACTACGTTTACAACGGGAAAGCTAATCATACTTGGAAATATTTTTAAACGAGTAATATGACCACTAGAATAAAAGTTTCGGTTACGACTTTCTTCCTTTCAATTCGAATTACACAAATTTACAATCTGGACTCTCTCCTTTCCGTTCCATCTATATTGAGCACTTGCTGGTTGCTCTATCCTATCTATACCTTCAGGCAATTAACCATTAAAATATGCGCCTATATAGTCTACGGCGTACATCTTTAAACCACTAATATAAAACCAGGTAATTCCATTTTTCATCTTTCTTTCTTTCTTTACTTTTTTTTTCTGCTCAGCTAAGGAAATTATGGCTCAAAATTTTTGACAGTGCTGCTGATTTTTTGTTTATCCAGCTGGTCCAATCTAGGGCACTGTCCCTCAGTTTCAGCCTTAGAGCTTCGACAAGGACGAATCGTTGTTGATTTTCCGAGTACTGTCTCGTTCTATAAGTCATCTACACACTACCTAACATAATAAGCTACAGCTGAGGATACCAATCTATCTCTAAAAAACATTAACTTAAGTCGCATAACCGTTTACAGACTGATAAACCAGTGGTATTATTGACGTAGCTCCATGATTGCTGTTAATTCGGCAGCGACAACATAACAGCGAAGTAAGAAATTATCACTCCGGCGATCTGTCAAAAAATTAAAATAGTAATAAATTGCAAAATTAGCAGATTTTAACCAAAATTGTAACTCTTCGCGTAAATCAAGCTGCCTTTCCCGGAATAGACCTACCGTCAAAGACAAGGACTTGGTGATGACCACAAGACCACCAATTGACAAACCCTGTGGGTCTCCCTGAAGATCAAGCATAAACATCACCAACTGAAAATAGATAAGAATCGATAAATATAAATTTTTGAATCCATAGGAAAAACTAAGTCACCATTTTTTATTATTATTATTGTTATTTAAACCGCCGCCTGGTTAGCTCATGTCGTAGGGAGCACCGGACTGCCGTATGGGAGTTCGAAGGCTCAAGCCTAAGGCCGAACGACTCAGTGTCCTAAAATGACTAAGGAGAATGTGCTGTCTTCGCTATGGTTAGTTATTTTAGTCTTCTCGAAGATGGACGAAAAACCGTAGGCCCCGTCTCCTGCATTTTATACGCACTGGTTAGAAGGGCATATTTAAGAACCCGTGCATTTCTCGCAAAGATTAGGGAACGCATCTCCTGGTATTGTGGTCTGGCCTTAATTCTGAAACTGGAGGCATCTCCAAAAAATTTCCTTCAAAAATTGTGAACTGCTCAATGCAGTCTGGCCAAGGTCCCCCGCAAAGTATTGTAAAGCGCTATGAGCCGATCAATTTGGCGCTATAGAAATTCTTCATTATTGTTATTGTAATTATTATTACTACTATAATTTTTTTAAAGATAATAGAAAGAGAAATAAAACATTTCAGTTCACCCTCCCTGGAGTAAAAGTGGATGACGAAATTTATAGGGAGAATTAATGGTTTTTAGACTGAGAAGAGGAGCTAGAAAACATAATAATACCGTGAAGAGATAGGGGGCCATGTTGAATCAGCCTGTCACCTGTATTTACAACTGCTTCTACTCCCAAACTTACTTTATCTAAATGGCAGCTAATAATTTGCTCTCTTGTAGATCGAAGAGCCTTCTACACGAGCACAACACATTGTGACACCAGCTTTAAAAAGATTTCTTGAATTTATTTCACAGCTTATTTTTCCTGGGCGGCTTTCATTGCGAATATTTATTTCAATAAAAATATATGAGGAGATTAATCTAAGTTAAGAAAAGGAAAAGTTTCTCTTAATCGCGCAAATATGCAATTACCTTTCCTTCGTCTTCTTTTGAAACAGGAACTGTTCGCAAAATCTTTTGAAAACTGTGAATCTGAAGCATATTGGAATAAAAATAACATTATCAAATATTGAAATTAAAGAAAAACAAATAAGAACTATACAAGACAATAACAAAGTCAACAGGCCCTACATTGTAATCAATTCAAAAGGTGGAAGTACTTTAAGTGGAACATATGTTTTGCATTTAATAAGAGATGAATGTAAAAGAATAATAAAATTATCCTAGGAAAATAGGATAAAAAAAACAAATAATGATTCAAAATGTACACGTACCCCTTCGCTCACTTTGGATCCAAACAGCATGATAATTGTTAAAACACAAACTGACGCAATGAGCCAGAAAAAGTTATTTCCCATGAACAAATATTTCTTTTCCTCAGTTTTCCCAGGTGAATGAACAGCGAGGTACAAATTGAAGCAAATCAAAGGAATGTATAGAGACACCATTCCGAGAAGTAGAGGAGAAAACATCGCAGCGGCCAGTTCCACAACCTCGCACAGTTGGTGATGCTCCACCTTAAAAGAAGCTAGTTGCACTGTTGTTGAGTGCAATGACTGCTGTTTCATCCGCTTACTCAAATCATCAAACAGTTCCGCCAGTATGAGACACGTAATACAGAAAAGGAGTACTGGAAGCAACCACGAACCAACAGCTATTATCAGAAAGATGACGGAAACTATGGCAAAGACAGGTGATTCGCTTAAAGGCTTAAAGTCGGCAAGTTTCATATCAAGCTTTAGATATGTCATCAACGATCCCACAGTAGCACTAGCAAATACAAGGAAAAACGCAATTATGCCATTTCTTGATTTGACTGTTACCTTTTCCAACGTAGCATGACTCTTATTGTCGATTAAACCACGAACGAAGTGCTGAAAACGTGATTTTCTTGTTCTTGTTACTGGTGACACAATCAGGGTAATTGTTGCATTCAGTGCTCCCATAAGACACCATAAGCAGAACATTAAAGAAACATAGATCCTCTCAGGGACAAAAAAGCAACTGAGAAAAGCCAAAAAGAAATTGAACCAAAGGCCAGTAGCTACCAGACCACAATACATGAGTGAAACATACGCTCTCCTCGACAAACGACAAGAATCATCTGTCAAAGATTTCAGAGTGTTATCCCCGTAGTACATTCCAAACAATTTCATCAGCTTGAGTATAGGCCTGAAGATGTCACTGATTGCCTTAAACAGATGTTCGTTCACTTTTTTTGCCTCGGGAGGCGAACCAGTCAAGTTTGAAACTTCGTTCACGGTAGCTTGTTGCTCAGAATTGGAAGAGGACATTCCGTTATCTAAAGGCACTGTACATTCGTTTGGAGATACTCTAGCAGGCATAATCATCAGAAGATTGACTCTCAATTAGTTTACAAGGAAACTTGATTATTACCTTTAGTTCTCAGCTATCGTCTTTTAAATTTGTTTCCAGTGATGTCGCTCAATTTGAATTTGGGGAGATCCGTATTCATATTCAAATCGGAAAATACCCACTGTGATCAAAATGACATTTCTTTTTAATTAAAAAACAGTCTTAAATCAAACAAAAAAACTAATTACATTTCAAATCATGAGAAGGTGAGAGAAGCTAGACAAAAAACCACGCCTAGGTGTTAGTAATTCATTGTCAAAATAATGGAGTTTGAGAAGCTACCAGTTGTTCAAGCTTGGAGTGAGACTCATAACTAATAATTTTAGCAGGCAAATAAATAATGTATTTTCTCTCCAAACATTTACTTAGCTTTTTTTCCCGTTTCGCTACCTTATTACAAATTCAGATAAAGAGAAAATTTTTTTGAATATTAAGCGCGAGGCACAAAAAGAGTTAACGACAGATAGACGAAAACCCTTGAAGCAGTGTGAAGCAAAGTAGGGTTATCATAGTTCTAGTCTGTGTAACGTTGCTTTAAAACTTCAATACATTATCCTTTAACCTTTAAGACTGAAATTTCATGCTCGTCTAACGGTTTATAGTAACAACATTTTGATTATAACAAATAGACCGACAAACAAATGAAGCAATCAGGTTTATTGTGATCTCCTCGATCTTTTGGGATGCAATCAAGAAAGGGCATTAGCAGAAATTAACGAGGTGTGAGGCACTTGTTTGATGAGTTCTCAGGAAAATGATGAAGTTGATAATTAAAATTTCGTACCAACTCTGCATGGTATGACTCTTTATTTTTGTTTTTTGCTTTTTGTTTTTTGTTTTCTCTTTTTACTCGGGTATGATTTTGAACTTTTACAATTTCGTAATTAATTTTCTATATTCATATCGATATTGTTTCCTCTCTTCTAGTATGTAAATGATTTACGCGATCAGTAGAGAGAAAGTAATCCTAACGTGTGGTCATGACAATTAAATTTTGATTTTTTTTTTTTTTGCAGCCACAGTAACAGTGCCTAAACTCTTTTCGTGAAAAAATTCCCCTCCCAAGGCTTTAACTTAAAGACTATTGGTAAAGTGAGTCAATTTTTGGACAAAGGACATCTTGACACTGAAAACATGCTGGTTTTTGATCTTCATTTCCACTGAAAACGAGCCAAGAAAAAAATCAATGAGGGAAACCTGACATTATCTATGAATTTTTTTATGTCCCACTGTGATAGAATTGTTATTTGTATGACATAGTATCTCACAACCAAAACAATAAAATTATAAACTTAAAATCAAACTAAAAACTAAAATCCCATCACATTTTCCTAGTTTTTAATGAATTTTATTGATATTTTATTAGCTGTTTCAATCAAGATGGGTTTTTAGTTAGCAGGTTTACAATTTTAAACTAATGAAAACGTAATGATTATAATAATTCTCTCACGAAATGCCTTCTATCAAGTAAGACTTACTTGGCCCCCTATGAAAAAAGTACTGATATCATTACATTAGAGACACAGCTACTAATATCACGCAAAATAGAACTTTTCATTACAGCGCCAAAATGCTAAATGTGTTGAAAATACTTTTTCTCTACTAACAGAAATACTATCTACATGGTGTTCACTAAACCTATCATGGGATATCTAAAATATTTACATCATTCGCTACACAATGTAAGAGTTATTAAATTTGGAAGTGTGTTCTTTTTTCTTTAATCACAATTTCCTTCGGTTATTGGAAAAGTGCCTCTTCAGAAAAAATTATAACTTAAGGACGAGCTCCAAAATAGCAATTACACTGGAGGTTATAGTTTCCACCCACATGGAACAAAACAATAATTAAATTTTACTTCAACATGATCAAAATTTTCAGTACTTGTGATTACTTTTCGATGGAAGTCTGAGAATCGACACATCTTTTAATGTATTTTGCATTTCTAAAGAACTAAACAGTGTCATATCTTTAAAGGTCAACGCGGTAAAGATAAGAGAACTGCAAAGTAGGACACTATTACCCCAGCAATCTGAAATGAGAAGTAGATTAGTACGGTGAAATTTTACAGAATGTTTAGGCGTTCAGTTAAATTAAATCACAACTCAATCATAAGCTAATGGAAACTGGATATGATGAAGATAATGCATTAGCTTACCGCTAAGGACGTGGACTTGGTTATGACAAGCAGTCCTCCAATTGATAAACCCTTCGGTTCTCCTTGAAGGTCGAGTAAAAACAACAATACCTGGAAAAGATGGGAGAGGAAGGATGAGAGTTTTGAAAAGGATTGGAAAGGCTGTACACAAGAGTGTTGCCTTTGATTCGCGCAAGTATTTTGGAAAAAAAGCGTTAAAAAAATAGAAGTTACCTTAGCTTCCTCCGCTGTAGAGACGGGCATAGTTTGCAAAATGCTCTGAAAACTGTGAATCTGAAAGACAAATGTTAAATTATGAAATTTAAGTACATGCACAAGAGCATAATAAAAAAACACAAAAAACGAAAGGTCTACACCCACCATCTCTATTAGGATAAAACTTCAAATCCAAAATGTTTCACAAATAGGATAATCAATAAAAGACATGTTTCCCCTGACAAACCTTTTCGTTGACTTTAGATCCAAAGAACAGGACAGTTGCTAAGATTCCTGCCGCAACAAAACACCAGGAAAGAGTGGTAGCAAGGGCCATTAACTTCATATCCTCTCGGAAAATGACGGAGTTGTAAAAACTGATGCACAACATTGGGATGTATAACGCCACAACTCCGAGAAGGAGTGGAGCGAGCATCTTGTCGGCAAGTTCGACCACCTCGCATAACCTGTGATGTTCCATTTTTAAAGATGTAAAGTTCGCTGAGAGCGGAGGTAGTGATGACATTCTCTTATAAAGCCCATCAAAACATTTTAGAAGGATTCTACAGGTTAGATAGAAGAAATACATCGAAAGTAACCAAACAGCACTCCCAGTAAATAAAGAGAACTGCGCAATCACTCGAAAGCCATACCACTCATTCCAAGGCTTACAACAAGCAAGGCCAAAGTTCAATTTCTGATCACTAACAATAGAAAACGTAACAGTTTCCACATAAAGTAAACAGAGAACTATGAAGCCTTTTCTCGACTTTTTCTTCACTGAATTTAAATTAATACCTCTGCTGTTTTCTAATAAGCTCAGAAGATATTGTTGGAACCGTGACTTTTTGCCAATAGCCAGAGGAAGAACAATCAATGAGGTTATTCCACAAATAACTATTAAAAGGTTGCCAAGAGTAAACATCAAAAACACGAATACTGCCCCTGAAGCAAAAATCCCGGAGACAGCCATAACGAAGTTTAAACATAAAAGGGATATCATCAGACCACAATACATTTTCGAGCATATATTCCTTCCTTGTCGACTGGTCGGCGTGCATTCCAAGTGTTTTAAATTGGTTTGTCCATAGTACGCTCCGAAAAGCTTCAACAACTTCAGCACAGGGCTGTATAATTCGTTTAATGACTTTAAAATCTGCTCGTTGCCAGTTGTGTCTTCAGGGATTGAAACGACGAACGATGATACACTCTTTTGACGAGAATGGAGGGACCCCGACATCTCCTTTGTTATTGATACTTGAGACAGCATATTTTTGTTATTTGAAGGAATTTCGGTCTAAAATGCGGTCCATTCCAAACTAGGGTAACCACTGTTGCTTTCCAAAACGCATCAGAATACACAGCTAATGCAATGTCCCAACATGCCTTGAGCAAGCTGCAGTGTTTTCAATCGCATTATAGAAGAAACGGAAGAAATTATTGATTGACGCCCAGAATTGGAAAATTTGAAAGCAAAACAAGGAGGTTCAGTTCCCGAAATGGCGCCACCGAGGCTGAAGTTCATATACGTAGTCCGGGTTGAACCGGGCGAAATACGGCAGAAATTCTACTCGAAAAAACGACCCATTATTGACTAAATTCTCTCACTTGTTACTAGGGCCGCGTTAACCAAGTCGAAACGAACTGTTGACTCGACAGTTCTAGAATAATTGGAAATGCGTTTGAATTCACTGCCCACTATTTCATTATAACTGGTTGCTCGCTTTATTGATAGTAGTTGGCCTTGTTTGTTTATAAAAATGATGTTAAAATTACTTCAGTCAGGCATGTTGCTTATTTGCATTTTTCTGGCGTGAATTTGTTCCTTTGAGACTAAGTCATGATGTCCTCTGTATTTCTTCTCCAGGAATGTTTCGTGTCAGAACTTTTAATGTCATATCGAAAGGCATCGGCTTTTAACATGGAGGGGAAATAATTTTTTCTAATTATTTTCTTCTTCCTCCTAAAAGATATTTGGAAGTAAAGTGATCTATAATTTAATAGCTCTTGCTCTGAATATTAAACATCGGTGCCGTTTGCTCTTTGCACGTTTATTTACGCGTAACAAACAAAATTAAAGTGCGTAGCTCTCTTGTGTGTTGTTCAAAGGAAATTAATCCCAGCCTGTTAAGGGCTCATGTGTTTTCGGCGATATTTGACCAAATAATAGTTTCAGCGTAGAAGAGTTTTCGACAATGGGCAATATATTTCGGGCAGAATTGTTCCAGAAAAATTAATTTGATCAAATTTCCATATCGTTCTTGATTTAAACATTTCCCTACGAAGATCGTACCGTTAGCTTCCGAAATGAGGAGGGAATTGTCATTATGCGTGCGCGGTAATGTGGCAATTCTTTAATGAACGATAGATAAATGTTTCATTTTAAACGCGCTCGAACTCAGTATTTAATCAAGAGAAATATTGCGGTTGACACAAATGCGCATGACAGAACAACTATTACGAGAAAGATAGGGAACTGCCAAACTTTAAACAAAGTAAAACAAACAATGAAAAAGAATTGATATCAGCTTTTTGCAGAGACACAACAGTTCATTGCACAATGTCGTAACACACTTTGTTAAATGTATATCGTGCTTAGAAAGCAAAAAAACGAAAGGATAAAAAATTATGAATTGTAGTTAACTAAAGAAAAATACATCACATTTTCCCAGTTTTGAGAGAATTTTATCGATTAAGACGTGAATTTTCTTAATCAACATGGTTTTTAAGCAACTTTTACAAATATCAATGTGAACTGATAAAAAATTAAACACTAAGCAATCTCTAAAGAAATTGTATCATTTGTTATAAGCCTAGTAATATTACTAACAAAAGCCGGTTCTTATTATAGCGCCATAATATTACAAATTTTTACAATCCTTTGTCAGTACAACCTACAAAACTATTATCATGGCTTACAATAAACCTATCAAGGGCTATCTGAGCATAATTATAAGGATTTGCATCAGTCACTAAATAAGACTAATTATTAAATTTTTACATATTTCATTTCTATATCACAATATTTTCGTATAAATGAAAAGCATGCTCCAGAGCACAAGTCATAACTTTACAACAACCTTTGAAATGGCAAGTCTACTGAAGGCTGCATTGCTACCAAAAAGGATAAAATGTCACAAGGCTTCTCCTTGACATCAATTTTTACCTCGAGAAAACCAACAATTTCAGTGATAGAGACTAGCCCTCGATTGAAATCTGAGAACCATCTCTGTCATTGACATAACTCTAAACGATGTTATATCTTTCAAACGTCAACGCGGCAAAGATAGAAGAACTGTGAAGTAGGAGACTATCATTCCAGCAATCTGAAATAGAACATTATCAGACAGTGAAATTTCGCAAAATGTGTAGGGTTTTCATTAAGTTCAATCTCAATTCAATCATAAGCGAGAAGAAACTAGACAAGATGAAGATCACAAGTCTTACCGCTAAGGATGTGGACTTAGTTATGACCAGCAATCCTCCGATTGATAAACCTTTCGGTTCTCCTTGAAGGTCGAGTAAAAACAGCAATACCTGGAAATGGTCAGAAAGGAAGAAAGCTTTAGGAATTGCTAAAAGCATGGGAAAGGCTTTCGATAACATTTGTTGCCTTTGGTTTGCGTGAAGCATTTTGCGTGAAGCATTTTGCGTGAAGCATTTTGCGAAACAGGAAATGGGGGTTAGAATAAGGTAATAAATACATAGATAGAGAAAATGAGAGTTACCTTTGCTTCCTCTGCTGTCGAGACGGGAAGCGTTTGCAAAATCTTTTGAAAACTGTGAATCTAAAAAAAAGAATCTGAGGAATACTAAGTGTATATAAATAGGAACATAATAAATATACTACACCAACCGACGGTACAACAATAAAAATGCAAACTGGTAAATCAAAAACGTTTAAAAGGCAGATCGATCAATGAACTGATATGAAATTTTCCCGGCACACCTTTTCGCTGACTTTAGATCCAAAGAACAGGACAATTGCTAAGACGCCTGCTGCAATAAAGCACCAGGAAATATCAGCAGCAAGGGCCATCAACTTCAAATCCTCTCGGAAAATGACAGAGTTGTAAAAACTGATGCACAGCATTGGGATGTACAACGCCACAACCCCGAGAAGGAGTGGGGAGAGCATCTTGTCCGCAAGTTCGACTACTTCGCATAACTTGTGATGTTCCATTTTTAAAGATGGAAAGTCTGCTGAGAGCGGAGGTAATGATGACATTCTCTTATAAAGCCCATCGAAACATTCTACTAGGATTCTACAGGTTAGATAGAAGAAATACATCGAAAGCAACCACACTGCACTGCCAATAATTGTAGACAACTGCGCAATCACTCGAAAGCCAAACCACTCACTCCAAGGCTTACAACAAGTAAGGTCAAGGTCCAACTTTTGATCACCGATAACGGTAAACGTAACAATTGGTACATAAAGTAAACAGATAACTATGAAGCCTTTTCTCGACTTTTTCCTCACAAAATTAAAATTGATACCTTTGCTGTTTGTGATTAGGCGACGAAGGTATTGTTCGAATCGACATCTTCTGGGAGTAGTTAAAGGAAGGAACGCTAATGAGGTTATTCCACAGATAACTATCATAAGTTTTATAAGAGCAAACATCAAAAAGACAAATTCTGCCCCTGAAGTAAAAATCCCAGAGACAGCCATAACGCAGTCTAAGCATAAAAGGGATATCATCAGACCACAATATATCTTCGAAAATATTTGTTTTCCACGCCGACTGGTTGGCATGCATTCCAAATGTTTTAAATTGGTTTGTCCATAGTACGCCCCGAAAAGCTTCAACAACTTTAGCGCAGGGCTGTATATTTCGTTCAATTTCTTTAAAACCAGCTGGTTGCCATTTGCGTCGTCAGGGATTGAAACGACGAACGTATCTGCTTTGTTTTGGCGAGAATGGAGTGACTCAGACGCCATGTTTCTAGGTGATACTTGAGAGGACATATGCCTGTGATTTGAAGGCAGTTCCGTCCAAAATATAATGCAGTTTGTCTTGAGTTTTTGGTGGCGGATCCAACAACAATCCCCAGTGCGTTTACTATGTTCTGTTTGTTGAATAAAAGGTTGTTATTTCAAATGCATTAGTAAACACAGCCGAATGGCAAAGTGCAATTTTCGAGCACGCGCACAGCGGGCCGCAAACGACGAACAGCGGGCTGTTACTGCACTGATAAACAGCCCAATGAGAGGAAGGCCAGTGATGACGCAGAATCGCGGAAAAACCGCTCTTTAACAGCGCTTACTTTGATAAATGACTTTACCTTTATTTATATTAAGCAATGAAAATGACGACATACTGTCCACAGAATAAGAAGGAAACGAAGAAGGATTACTTTAAACAATGTAAAATTATACAGATATAAAAAAGCGAAGAAATTAAAATTAACAATGATGACATGATGCAATTCCTGGAGATGGGCCACAAACAAACCAGTAATCAAACATTGATGACATTTTCTTTTATCCACATTAAATTACACGTTATTGAAGAACTTAAAATGCATAAACATTTTTTTCTTGGGAAGTTAAAATAAATTTAATCCCAACTTGCTCAGTTTTAATGTGCTTTCTAGGATTTTTGAAAGGGAAAGCAAACAAAGTTAATTAAATTTCACACGCTGAGTTAAAATACAAACTACTGATTCTGTCAAGAGCCGAAAAGAGTTTTTAATCAAGAGAAATTTGTTGAAGGTGGATATTTTCGGGGAAGACATGATTTATAATTATTCTCGCTGCCAATACAAAAACTTGAATATACAAAGGAACAACATTTACTTAAGTCAATCTCCACGAGGGTTAGAAATACTAGTTTTGAAGGTTATACTTGGATAACTGTGCGATGACTTATATATACTTCAGCTGTAATATTTCTCACGTCTAATTAATTTCAATAACTACCTGTTCTTCCTTTAGACCGGATTTTATGTGATGCTGGAACAAACTTTGAGTCTCTTTGTCTTAACTCGTCGGGATAGCTATTCCTCTTGAGATGAATGAAAATATAACGCAAAAGCACATTTCTCAAGAAGACATATGAATAATTATGGAAGAATGGCAGCAGTAACCCAAAATTTTTCACATGCAAATTTTCAGAACATTTTCATCAACGACTTCTTTTATGTGTGTGTTTCTAAACAGCCTGCTCTGGCAAAGAGCCTATTTTGCAAAGAGCCTGTTCTGGCAAAGAGCCTGCTCTGGCAAAGAGCCTGCTCCGGCATCTTCTTAAAACTCTTTGCCTGGAGCATATTCTTGACACAAAGATGACTCAAATCATTCACGAACAACAGAGCAGGGACACTGACAACTTTTTTCGGTGTATGTTACCGTTGTTGTATTCTTTTGGTCTGTTTGTTTGTGGTTTTTTAAATTTTCTACAATGTTTCTTTTTTTTTTTTTGTTTTTGTATTTTTTTTCTTACTTGAGTTAAGTCTTCTTGGCTCTCTTTTCCGTCTTTTCTCCCCTCCTTTTTATCTGTTAGTTTATTTTATTTTGTTTTGGTTATTTTTTGTTCTTTCGTTTTGTTTTGTTTTGTTTTTGGTTTTGTTTCCTGTTTTCTTTTCTTTCGCGCTAGTTCACCTCGTAACTTCGTTTTGCTTCTTATGTGTGTTCACTTTTTTCTTTTTATATTTGTACACTCATTTTTTTTTTAGTGTTTTGGCTTTGTTTTTAAATGTTTATTTTCAATTAGTTGTTCTTTTGTTTTTTTTTTATTTTGTCTTGAGAAACTAAAAACTGATGCGTTTACCCTTCAACGCACGAAAATAGTTCCATAAGGGTTTTTTACTCCTTCAATCTGATTAGCTTTAGAAGTTCCACATGGATCGTGGATGGGTGCCATGGAACCTGTACAGATATCGAAGAAATAAACCAAACTCCGTACACCCCTGTCAGTTCTCAGCTTTACACCACATTCGTTAATTCCAATTATAGCTGGCACAACATCAGCACATTTTTGAGTCCAACCGTTTATCATTCTGCAGGTAATATCTCCTTTAAGTCTTTCAACCAAACTACCTTCAGCCGGCATGCACGCAATCCAGTTATTGATGTTGGATTTGATAAGAAATTCACTTCCCAATAATTTCCAAAGACTGAAATTCATAGCTCCAAAATCTGTCTCACTTAGAGGCACCTTCGTCAAAGACGAGGTTTGCGACACGAAAGGCCAGTTGGGGATTGGAGTTACGGCATTGGTGTCACTCAGGAAATTGTTGTAATCAGTGAAAGTATAGCTGTAAACAAGAGTCCAGCCGCCGCCATCAGTTTCCATATCACAATACGCTTGGAAAGCATTTGGGTTATCCTCATCTGGGTTAATCCGGTAAACATCTGTTGGATAACTAGGTATTAGGCGCTTAACCTCCTTGCAAGATTTAACAACGGTAGTGTTTTTCATGCCTAGGAGAAACAGGAGAATGCAGCATATGTTAGTGCGATTTTGCTTTATTTACTGACTGCTTGTTTGTGGCTTGGCGTTTGGTACATTGCTTCATAAGCATACTTTTCACGTCCTAAAGTAAACTTTCATTCAATAGTTAGATCACTGTGTCTCATAAAGGGATCGCATCTCAAGGCTTACTTAAAACTCTGTACATTAGCTAAGGTGCTGACGTAAAGAATTTTTTACCGATCAAGAGCTTCTTTATCTGGTGATCATTTCATTTATTATTGTAACCTAAATGTGTGATTAAGCGGTAATATCGTAAGGGCAAATTGGATGAAAATCCTTCTTGGGGGTCAACGGGTTAAGGGATTTGCTGATGGGGGCTGATTGATCGATCGATCGATTGATGAGGTCTAACGCGATCACGCGTTCGATATTTGGTGATCTATCGATATACCGTTTAAATGATTGGATATTTTATTATTTTTTTGTTTGTTTGTTTGAAAAAATTATAACAAGTGTAATCAAACCTTCACAATTCCCTTGAGTTACTCCAGGCTTACAAAAGCATCTTTCTCTATTGGAACTGTCCCGTTGGCAAACAGCATATGAAGGGCAGAAAACATCACCACACATTTCCTGTCAAAAACCACACGAGGAAAAGAGTTCGTCCTCTGTTCTTCCTTTCTGTCTCACTGCGCTCTATTTTTATTTCCTAGTCTTAAGGACAGCTAGGTTAAGCAAAAGCAGACTATACAATGTAGAGCCCACTGAGATAAAATACAGTGTTAGATTTCATTCCTGACAAACAGAGTTCCAAACTTTACTCTTCAGCCCTCGTCCTCTACTCTCAAAATTGATTTGAAGAAATGATGATATTTACCTGAGCTGTTTGATACACGAACCCGTCTCGAGGTTGTAAATCATCTGGGTGGGATGATGCATCTACGTCGTTCAGTTCACAAGTGAAGCCATGTACTCTGGCCAAGGAGGGACCATAGTTGTAAGAGAAGCAAGTCTTCTCCATGTAACATTTCAGCCGGCAATGCTCCTCGTCTTCAACTTTGAAATCCACAATCACGTGGTTTGAAAGTGCAACACCAGATTTAGCATTTGTAAATCGGAGACTTCTGCAAATATCTTGAAAAATGAAAGAATGCAATTATCATTGGAAAAATGATGCTTTAAAGGTAAGTTTCCCACAAATACTGCAGTCTGTGTGATGTTCTCCAGTGAGAAAGCAAAAAATGTAAAAATGAAAGAAAATGCAGAAAAGAAAAATGTAAATGAAGTTCACGTGACCAAGTGACAACATGAACAGTCGAGTTGCCACGACAACGTCAAAGGAATTCAATTCCTAATTAACATATTTGATGAGGATCTTTACCGTCACTAACTACAAGAGTATCTTAATTTGTTTCTTCTTAATTTCCCATTGAGGGATTTTAATTTGTCAAGGTTGATTGCTGGTCGTTGCAATTCGTGTGGCTATGCACAAATGCCGTATATTTTAAAGAAACTTTTAGACTAAATAAGCCCTAAACTCCACCATTTAAAGACGGACATGAGAGAGAACTGTCTCTGGACCTTTTACTTGGTTTGCCTTTAAACAAACAAATACCATAAAACAAACCAAAAATTGCACAAATTCACTAAAATGAATATAAATCATAATTTTAGAAGTTCAAAATTTTCTCAAATACTTATAATTACTTGATGCAACAGTAGTTTCTAGGAGGCTATTTCGCCCATCGCATCGCCACTCGACTAGTGTTCTGATCACTTCTCTTACATTTGGACATCATCGCAAGAGCTGCATAAGTGTATAAAGTGACATACCACTCACGAAACCATATTTTGGCAATAACCAAAGAAGTAGTGATACCAGAAAGACCTCTTTCAACGCCATCAGGAAAGAATTGTCGTTAAGAGTCTTAAGAGAAACTATATCATAGCTGTTACCATTAACCGGGTAGTGACACCTTTCATGGCAGAATTTTGACAATTTCTATTTCAGTGTTACAGCGAAGATGAAAGGAGTTTTGATGGGGTCAGAGTCATAATGAATGTTATAATTACATCATTAGTTACTATGGCTATTGGATAGCAATCAAAACTAAGCTATCAATAATTTATTACTTCTAGCGAAATTGCTCATTTGTATACGTATAGGACGTCCTTTCAATTGAATACTAATTAAAAACTCTCCTTTTTATTTATTTATTTTTTTTCGTTTTCGTTAATGATATGACTTTTGTTTGAACATCTGCTAGAACTTAGCCTCAATCCGCTTTGGAGTTGACTGCTGTTCTTCTCGCTAGGAATTATCAATGTGACAACATTCAGTTGAGCTGTCAACTCAAATCACCATACTTAATGACGCACCCTTATACCGAATCCCTATGAATCTCGTTCAATCTCATTTGGGCATATCTTAGAGCAATTTAATTTCTTTCACACAGCTCTTTCGACAATGAATTTCATCTCATAATCTTTTTTTTCTTTAATTTGAGAGATATAGTCCAGCTAAGACAAATTAAATCAGAAATATCAAAATCACGAAAAGCGTGTCAGCAGAAAGTTAAGGAATATCTCTCAGTGAATGTCATCTTTATTCCCAAGTTTTTGGTGGGGAGTATTCGATCAGGCTTCGCGTTTCTCGAATTCAGGGGATACCTAGGGATTTCGTTTTTGTAGCATGAATTGGAGTATGCAAATTTGCTGATTCTCTCAAACCTCCCGCGGTATCTAAGCATGTATTGTCTTTCTTCTACCTTATCCAGACTTCAAATTTTCTAACTAGAAAACCGGACAAGTTCTTCGAAAAACACTGACATGCCACCAAGGCCCAACGAAGACAAGAGTTCTAATCCCCAATTAGAAGTTTTAGCCCACCCGGCTGTCAATGGTATCTTTTACATCTGCGAATCCGCTTAATTGTTTGCAAAACTTCGCAATACGAGTATTTTCTTTTCTTTTTTGAGCAGATCCAGTGACAAGCAACTGACTGCTGATTTCACCCCTCTTGGTAAGGCTTCGTTGGAAAAAATTCTGTATGCCTTTTCTTGGGCACGATGGTAGGAAAATCGGTTATGGTCGATGGATTCCGTTGGAGAGTCGTTCCATCGGTCATGAAACTTAGCAGTTTTTCAGTGAATTTTCTGAGTTCTCATTTTAGATGAATTAACAAAAACGATTCATTGAGGCATTAGCAGGTAGAGAAATGTTGCTTAGAGCTTGTGAGACTTCAAGAACCGTTCATGGGTCTCTTAGTCGACAACTTTAAATATTTCCAGAGAAGTCTTTTATCTATCATACCAAGAAATTAACAACAAAGTGAGGATTATTTTGACTTTCAGACAAAATTATTTGATAGTAGTAATCAGAAGGATTATGAATGTATGCTCAAACCCCATAAAGAGCTTTTCCTCCATAACTTAGGAAAAAAACTGGCTCCCCGTTGATAAAGAGTTTTCTGTGCGTCTATCGATAAGCTTATAATACCTCTGACTTATAAAATTACAAAGTTGATCAATATTGCCTATATATTCCTCTAAAGGATATGTCATTATTAGACTAGTTTCAGTCGAGATTAATCATCGGTATTTTTCAATGCACATTTTGACATTACCGTAGGAGTAACAGCTTATGTATAATTCCGGCAAATCCGCAAAGATAAATATCACACCGGCTGTCATGTCTGATCTGCTAATGGGTAATATTCATACCTGGGCCACCAAATAAGAATGCTGCCCGACAGAAATATATCTTTAGTCTCTAAATCATTGAATTTGTCCTATGAGATTCTCCGTTTTACAACCATCTTTATGTTTTACTGAGGAAATTTTGGACTCTGCCTCAATTTTTAACGTTCGTAAACCGCTGTGAAAGACTCTTTTAACAATTAAAACTCCCCAGCGATGCTGTTCGTCATTCCAATGTAGAAACGGCGGTTGTTAAAAATAATTCTTCAATCCAAGAGTTAAAATTCTGTGTCTTCGATAACAAGAACCTTAAACGTGCTATTGTCGATCGTATACTCCTCTACCGTTAATTCTTCTTGTTTGTGAAGAATTTGCAACAAAACGTTGACCATTTCGAATTTCGATGTAGTTCGCCTCAGTCCAGCTTCCGCCAAAGCCTTTTTCTCCTTGAGTTTTTGTTCCTCTTCACTGTCCAGGTAATTTGTTTTGCTCTTTCTCAGGGCACACTCTGTTTCTTGAAGGATTTTATCCAGATTTGTTTGGACTCTTGATATAGCATCGTGTTGGGCCTTTGAATTTTCCATAGCAACCTTCAGGATTAACTGTTACACAATTGAACGAGATCTAATTGCTGTAATTGTTTGGTAATCGAGTCCTCGTCGTTGAAAGATGTCTCTTTTCTCCTTTTTTCCCAACGTCTTTGTCTACTGTTCTGTATCAGGCTAGATTCGTTCCACGAGAGAACAAAGATTCACTTGAAGAATAATTCTACCCTTGCTGCTTGCATAAGCGACTTTCACGGAAATTTTATCTGCAATCGCCATGTAATCACATCATTATAATGATCATATACTACACCCTTGAATATTTTCAGGTCTTAAAAAGTTTTCTCCGATCAATCAGCATTCCACGAGTGACAGCTAAGGGTTGAAGGGAATTTTTTGCCGATCACACCAGGCTGTAGATTAGAAGCCGCAATTCAACCAAACTGGCTACAGAGCTTTCGAAATACCGCAAGCGCGAACAATGCAATGTAGCTGTGTGTTAACTCGCAACGCTTCGAGATGAATGCAAATTTTTTTTTCGCTTATCGGCAAAAATGAAAAAGCTTATCAGACAACGGAAATATATTTAAGGGATAGAGATATGGAAGAGATAAGCCTTATTGTTATTGCATTTATTCTAAAAATACCCAAATAAATGACTTTAGCCGGATTAAGGTGTACGCGTCTTATAGGTATCAAATTTAGATTTTTTTCTGTGTCTAAATTTGATTCATACGAAATCCTGTTTGTTTCAAAACATGTACGTGTCGCAGCAGGCAAACTCAAAGTAGCTGACCCAATATGAGTCCTTTTCCTTGCTGGATTATGATGATAAGAATCTAAATGCAAATATCACTTTGCGCCTCATTATAGGGGGGTAAGGGGAGGGAGGGAAAGGTTAAAAGTGAAATAAACAGACCGGCCATGCAGTCGGACACGTCTTACGATGTTTCAAGGAAGGGGTGGAGGTACACTTCTCCGTATAAAAAGTTAAAGAAAGTACTTTGCAGAAGTAATGAAGACGATGATCAAGGAACACCGTGCGTTGTTTGTGGTTTGTTCTTGATCTTTTGTGTTGAAGATGGCATTTGTCGATCAAAAACGGGGTCAGGATTTAAAAAAAATTTGGTGTCGCACCCCTATCAAGAATCTGAAAAATTCTCCCTCTCCCGAGGCGCTCTGTTCTTTGTGCCTGGAAAGAATAATGAAACGATTTCAAAAGAAAGAAGGAAAGAAAAACCTTGACACTAAAAGTCGTACACGGAGATCGTACAGCAGAGCATTCTAACACTGGGACCCTTCTCCAAAATTAGAATTCCCAACCATTCTTGAAATCACTAATTTTAACCCAACTCCTGCAGTTACAAAAAACGCACAAATTTGTCCACATTCAGTTTTTAATTCATATCTCAACAAATATTTACAGGAATAACACCTACAATATGTCATTTTAAAGTGTATAAAATGGGCTTCTCAGGAAAAAAAAAATTCATCATTGAAACCCAGGACTTTCCTAAAAAGTAAAATTTAAAACACAAAATAAGTAAGACATAGTGTAAAACTTGAGGTAAAAGTCACTTTTCCTCATAGGTATAGATTAATCAAGATTAATTGATAGCAGAAGTTAATTAAACTGAACAGGAAATTTAAGTTTCATACATACCCACCCTTAATCTTGGTGGTTTCAGGAAGTTTCATCTGATCAGGCATTTCATTCGGGAAACTTTGGCTCTAAATTTAAAGTTTACAGAAGGACGTTTGTATGTTTAAGACAGTGGGGGGGGAGAGGGGTGCACTGTATAGATATATTGAACGCCCCTCCCACTAAATTAACAAGAGGGGAAAAAAAAAAGGAGAAGATGTCTAAGAATTTCGAAGAGGTTAGGAGGAGTTTAACTATGATGGATGTGATGTTATTGACGTCAAATATCGCCCATCTACCCGATTAAGGATTACGGTTCACGGTGGGAATCCCTGACAAGAATAAATCTCTTTCGTAAAGCCCTTGATTTTGAACTCAATCCACATTAATGTTTGCTAGGTTTTATTTACTGAATCTCTACTCTTCGACATATTTTTTCTTCCTCGTTCGTTGTGAAAGGTAAACAATATTACTATAGTTCCCTAGTGAAAGAGCGAGTGCTCGGCCTTCTTCCGGGAAGTATGTTTTCGCTCAATGATATAACATCCTTCGATTCTCGGCAATGTTTTGTAGAAGACCTACTGGCAATTGCAATTTCAGACATTCCGCCTTCGTCTTATTATGTCTGGCTATTTTACCATTTCACTCTTAAGATCTTATTGCTTATTCTTCTAACTGTCTACCACATAATTCTTAGGATGTTAGTTAGAAGAATTTGATAGTAAATAATAATCCCTATTTGGCATGCATATTGACGAAATCTCATTGTGTTATTTTTCACTATGACAGTGCAAGGTGTCGGTTAAACATAACTATTTACAAGAGAATATAAATCTCTTGCTATCTATCAAATCCTAAAAACGTCTCCATTGGAACTGAGTGCCGTCACATTCAGCCAGAAGAGAATTATTCAGCTATTATTTAAAATACCAAGAGATTATGACCTTTTCTCTTCTATGTTAAATTTTCTTGAAAATGGACATCATTAAGTTAAGATTTGCTTCTCCATCTCTGGTTAATCCATTATTAAAACCTTTTCACAATGAGCGGGAGCAAGTTATCCCATACTCTCAAAACATCTTTTTCGACGTTAGCACGATATACACTTTAATTATAGCCCTGGTCTGTTCCTGGCTGGTCCAAGAAGAAATTTGTATTCACGCGCATCTTAAGAAAAACGAGCATTAATGGCAACTCATAATGTTTAGGGCTTCCTGCAGGAGTTTGGGCCAATCACACCGGTCGTGGCAAATGAGAGTTCCGTTTTAAAATAACTGATCTGTTCAGTCAGTTCTTATGAATCTGACTCAACTCAAGTCGACTGGGACGAGTCAGCTGACGAAAGGCAGTTTACACTACGGTACATCGCGTGAAGGACTGAAACGAACAGGTCACGCTTTACGTCATGTCATATCGCAATGATAACACAACTTTTAAGATCCACCATATGGATTTTTAGATTGCTTTAAGGACCCTTAAGCCTTTGGAAAGTTTATCAAAAGTGACCGATAAGTCTACAAGTCTCTGGATAGGATGACTTGCATCTTTGAAATACCGTATTAAGCATAACGTTTGATAACAGACAAATTTCAGTTTGGAACCAAGGGTTGCCGCAGACTTTTCAATCAAGGTCTCAACATTTTTTATTCAACCGAGTTTTCTCGTCGGAGAAAGGCTTGCGTTGGGGAGATATCTTTACTCAAGAGGAAATGCTGACATGAGCAGCACCTTTTAACTTTTTCTCAAAAATCGTTTTGGAAAATATTAAAGAGAATCTAGCTGTGGAAACGAGATGCACAAGTTATCATATAATTGAAACTCACCATTATCTTATAGGCTTAATCTGTAAAGCATAGGTTCTTTAACAGATTGATGCAAAAAGTTTCGTCTCTTCCCGCACACACACGCACAAACAAATACGAGAATGAGCTACAATTCTTACTAATGACAGCTTAAGATAAACAGAGCTTGTTTGTGAAGGTCAAAGTTGAAACATAAACCATCTGTAGCGTGTACATTCGCATACCACAGTCAAAATCCACTCAACCTTGTATTTTCCTTGACTTAAGCGCTGCCGTATGTTTTGTTTCCTGAAGCAACACCGCTGTGTTGTAGATGACAGGTTCACTTGAATTAAAGAAACGTTTTACCACATTTACATGGAGTAGATATGTAACAATTGAAGGTTACAGTTTTTTCGGGGGGGGGGTCTTTTTTTTTGACTGATGATAACCAGAAGTGGCGTGACAAAGTGGTTACATCAGTATATTTCCAGAGAGTATTAATGCGAGAAAAATTCAGAGTTCCATTTGATATCAATCACTCATTCTGCAGGGTTAAAAGGCCTTATGATACTCTACTTATTGTAAACCGCAAATAACTATCATTTCGTGTCTGCAAACTTTATCCTCCCCCATTTCTTTTGTTATCAATGTCGCCGATATCGGTGCAATGTCCTAATTTCAAATCGCCATTGTTGTCCTGAACGTATATACAACTATGCAGTAAATTCCTTATTGCAAGATGATGTCCCAATTCTCCGCATGTCATAGTTCCGTGTCCTCCAGAACGTGAACCTTAAATGTATATCCGTTCATGGTATACTCCTTAACAGTTTGGACTTCTTGAACTTGTAATATCTGCACTAATAAATGGGCTACTTTGTCAATTTTTGCCTTGTTGTGTCGCGGAGCGTGTTCGTTGTACAGTTCTGTCAATTCGTTGAATCTTGAGCTGGATAATTTGGCAAATTGCTGTTCCCTGCTTTGTCTTGAAGAGCCGATCTTTGATAATCTCAGAAAGAAAGCCGCATTTTCTAAGCTGGTCTTTAAGTTCGAAGAGGGCATCCTTGCCGATTACATATATAAGAAAAAAAAAACCTTCTGTTTCTCAGAATTGACGGTGAAAACGTCCTTGTCCTTGAGATTTTGCTCTGCTTGAATCGTTCACTCTAGTCGTTTGCTTCGACGTCTTTCCTTTGTCAAATTTGAAAGCTATGCGTGCATTTTTCCCTGTCTCTGTCTCTGTCTCTGTCTCTGTCCACTTATCTCGTGCAGATCATCATACGTTGCATCTTGACAGAGCTGAAGATTTGATCTTGACCCCTGTCAAAGAAAAGGAGCTTTTTAGGTTTTACCAAAATCGATTCCCTCAAGATTTGTTTTTCTCGAGATTGCTATCACTACATGACATCGATAATTGCTTTGTAACACAGCCGGAAAATTCCGAAATACCATTGAAACGTACCTTCTTGTTTGCAAATGTCGACGACCTGTTTTCAGAATAGGCACCTTAATTGTAAGATTATACGAGTAGTTGCGTGAGAGCTTGTAACAAGATTCTGTGGCTTACCACCAATGAATAGAGCTTGTTTAGGAAAACAAAACAATTGGAAATTAGCACTGGCGGACTTCAAAGTTCAATGATATCATTATCCAAGCAGAACCCTTCATTAAAAGTCCAGCTGGAAGTTCATGTTTGACTTTGTTTGTTCCGTTACCCTTGACATCTAATATCAGGATACACGTAGGCCACCTTAGAAAGTCTGTCTTCCGAGAATATAAGATTACTACAGCAAATGCGTTCACGGAAACATCCTATAAAGGAACAGAAAAAAAATGAGTGGAATTTTTTAATTGATCGCGAATCATTGTGTATAGTAATAATAAGCTATACATTAATCAGTACAAGCATTATCAAAACATACCTCGAGGCATTGAAGCAATCAGTGCTGCTGTGAATTTGGAGCAAACACAAGCTAGGTTTTTATAGTTTTGAAAAATTCAAAGGCAAACGAAAATCCTTAAGTTTTTGGCAAAAGTATAAACGTCATATATAAACGATAGCACTGACCGACTTAAAAAACTATATTAGTCAACTTGTTTACTTGAGTTAGAATGCAGAAACTCGCTAAATATAGTTTTGAATTAGGCAGGTAATTATCTTTATATAGAAAGAAATACAATAGGCAGAGTTCAAACGTAATGGAAATTTTGGGAAGAAGGCGGTTGTTTACGATGCACAACTTTCCTACTTGCAAAGAGATATGAAAAAAATGTTCTCTTTTCTTTTCTTTTTCTATAGGGTAAAATCAAGACCTGTTGAATTTTTTGTAGTTGGGTGGACTAAAGTGATGGATCGATAAGGGACATAGAAAATAAAAACCACATGTTTGGGTCAAAGGTTTCCATGGCGCATATGCATTCGATGCGTTTTTGCATGTATGTACGCATGTTCGCTCGTTTTCCGGTTTGTTGTTGTTGTTGTTGTTAATTTTTTTAATTGACATAGTTAAGAATGTACCTTTAAAAATTCCTTTTCGTGGAATTAATTGCTTATAATTTCCAAAGAGGTCTCCCTCTTTTAGTTTAGACTAAAACTCTATTTTCTCAGTCTCACAACTCTCGACATTTTCTGAAGTGTTCTGACGAAGCTCCATCGTACAACTAATGGTATTTCTAAGGATTTTTTTTCTTCTTTTGTAGGAAAAGAAAGCTAGACAAAAGTAGCTAAACTGCCAGAAAAAACGCTTTTTCTCTTTTGCGATTTTCTATGGTTAGTCTTACCTGGAGGCAAGACTCGCAAAAATATACTCGACCCAGGCCCTTAACTACGTACTAAAATACGCGATATCAAAGGATTTAATTACTCTCCCTTGAGACGCGCGAAAATACTTCGGTGGCATGCTATTCTTAGGATGGATTTGTGACGTGTTAAGGCCTTCCGCTGTAAACATTCGACTTATCTTACCCGTCACTCCCTTGCACAAGAACCGTCAATTTTAACACGTACGGTCGAATACCTATGAAACGGCAGTGAAATGGCAGCTCTATCGGTGCAAGTCAAAACCAATCTGGTAAGCTTGACGCCGTAATAATTCCTTTTAGATATTGACTTTCCTGTATCAGAGACTGTGAGCTTTAACCAGCTAGATTATTCTCAAATATAAACACTAGCAATAGCAATTTGGTTTAAACAATTTACTTGTAGGATTGTCAAAAATAGTGCTCTGACTAAGAAATAACATCACAGATATCGATAAAAGTCGACTTAAAATGTCAATTATTAATGTCCTTCTCTTACTCTGTGACATTGCACGGCGACTTTGTCATGATAAACTCTAAAACGTTTAGGGACGTGACCTCGGCTAAATAAATAAGTAGAGGACTGGATGTCCTGTCACATAAATTAGCTTTCCTTTGAATTACCCGCCTGTTTTGCTGTTTTCGGTGTCCATTCGTTTCCCCTCTTTCCGTCAATTTGCATATTTACTTTCGTGTCCTTGAGTGTTCAGTCGATTGTCGGCAAAGCGTGACATGTGTGACTTCCTATCTCAACTTGGCATCACATGTCAACGCTGTCTTGCTTCACACAACATTTTTAAATGCGGAAAAGCTATAACAAGTATTCTTGAGTAACTCTACTTTCTGTAGTGCAAGTGCCGGGATACTATTTAGGAAATATCACTCTCCCAGACTACACCCCTTGTCTAGTAAGTAACACAACAAAAATACCCATCAAGCAGAACATTTCAAAATGTCAAAGGAAAGTTGCAATCGTGGACAAGTGTCCTCGAAGTTTTTCATCGTTATTGTACTACATTTTGGTTTAACTCACTTCCTACTCAATACAACAATTCACATGAATGCAGGAACAAAGGGAAATGTTTTTGAACCGAGGATAAAGTAAAACAGCGGCATACGTTATTTAAAAATAGAGGTTACAACATACTTTACTAATAAGTACTTATAAATACGAATAAGTTCGATCCATCAAGGTTTCTTTTTCTTTTTTTTTTCCTTTTTTTTTCGCAAACTAATGCACATTGCAGTCTTTGAGTTCTGAAACTAATCCTCTCGATGCTACGGGCCACTTCTCTGTGACAAGATCGAGTATGGCAGCCCGGCTAACATTTTTAAAACAGCGCAAGCAATCGATCAACTTTACTACTCTATTTATTTTATTAGGGGCATATAATCTAAATTAAGAGAACTCATTGCATCAGTGATCGAGGGCAAGTGCTGGAAATTTCGCAGATTCAAAGAATCATTTTTGAAGACTACAAAATACCGTTAGGGAATTTTAAAAAAAGTCAGTGTGATTTCCGCTACAATTTTACTGTTTTCACATATTGTGATCGCTGCAACCTGAAATTTCTTTTTCTCGATCAATTTTAGCTCTGTTAGCATTTGTACTTTAGGTTCTATAGGGAATGTGCTGGGCTCGTATCTTTTTGTGTCCTCATCGGCTTTTAGAGGACCTATTTGCATATGACGTCACAATTGTCACGGATCTCTTTGATGCTGCTCTGCATTGCAAATATATTTCCTAGAGCATCGTACAAATTATCATTCGCGAAGCGACGCTGTAGTTACAAGCGTTGGATCAAAGGAGCACGTCACTTTGTCAAAGAAGTACCGAACTCAATCAGTCCAGTTGAAGAAAATGGTGAGTTAAAGATGATCAAATGCTTTCCTTTTAGCATTCAGGTGTTCTTGTGAAGTGAAATTATATTTCAATAACATTTAGTACATTAAAACGAGACACAAACAGCGATCATTTCGAAACGCAGTCCATCGAATTCTTGCAGCAAAATTTAAGAATTATATTAATCTTTCCCTGTTTCAAAAAAAGGCGACACAAAGCTGACTTAATCGAGAGCATTTCACAAAAAGTTAACGCTTCTTTCGTGAAAATTTTGCCTCCTACATCTTTATGTGCTTCAGTGGTTGCTGCAGAATTTTTATCCACCATTGAAGTAATATGCAGCTAGAAGCAGAAGATGAAAAGACAGTTTACGGCGTAAATTTTGCTTCTGAAGATATATAACTAGAAGCAAATGGTTTTGAATCTTTAGAGTCTTACAATTTAAATGTCCTTTAAATTCGTGAATGAAAGTTCGCCAGAATATTCGAGAGGAAAGGGCGTTCAGACGCTTGTAAACAATCAGAAAAATCCCTTGAATATGTACCAATATTAGCTTTAACTCTTTTTGTTTCTACTTGTTTCATTAATTAATCTTAAGCAAATTGCAGGACGAATCCGCAAAAATAGTTAAATTTGTACAATTTAGATGGATAAAGTTTGTTTGGCGAAGTGAGTTTGTCCACTAACTACACAAAATATTTGCATAAGTCGGCATCGTTCGTCACGCAACAGTGCTTTTCAATGCAGTTAAAATTGGTTTTTCAAAACAGAACCCCGAAAAAACTCCTATATATATATTCTATTCACGCCTCGTCGATTCGCACCTCATATTTTCTGCTTATCACTTCAAGGTGAAGAAACTTCGAGACAACTTCAATACTGCTTGCAGTTTATGCAAAATTTACAAACACACCCATTGCGGTTAAAAAGTCTTGTTCAATCAGGCATTTATTTCTCTGCTGAATGATTTCGGCTTTCCAATATTTAAAAAACAAAACAAAATTTCCACTTGATAGCACATGAGTCGTGCAAAACAAGGCGGGGCAAGAGTGTACGACTCTGACAAATCGATGTCGCATTCTTAAAAGCCATTCACATAGTAGAATCAAATAGACTGTCGGGTAATGACGAATATTAGCAAGGTGGCACTTTCCATTCTGGCCTCGCCGACATTAAAATATATAATGTGGATGTATTTACATCTACCTAAAATCCAAAATGCGGAAAGGCAGGGAATACTTCTGCAGTTATTTTTGTACTTTTAATAATACTAATGATATTAATAATAATACTATAATAATAATAATTTTAATAATGATAATGATAATAATACCTATTAACCTGTAAATATTGAATATAAGTTACTGTAATAATACTTTAAGTGGAGATTCTAATTCTTGGAGCAGTAATAGAAGAAAATGAAATTATTGAAATAAGTAAAATGTTCCTGAATACTTGACTTCATTGATTTTCATGCACACTTAAGGTATTCATGAAATCATTAACTATCACTCAAGTGTTTCCTTACACTGCGGCAAAACGTGCTATAGTCATTGATGTTAATTCCTCATGGATGTTGGGATTTCATTAAATCTGCAGTTGAAAATCTGAAAAACTATTTATAAAGTTTGTACGGTGACAGCAATTAAATCCATTGTTTAATAAAATGGGATTTTTATTACTTCAACGCCTAAAAACGTTTTTTGTATTGAAATAGTCGTCAAAGTATGAATTTTGAAAGTAACTGGTGTTTCCTTTTGTATCATCTCTCAGGCCAAGTTTAGCGAGAGGGAAAAGAAACGTAAGTAAAGTAAAAAACTTGTTTTAGACAATGTAAGCGCAAACTGCAAAGTTACTTTTACTGTCATTTCTATCGCAAAACAGTAATTTAAATTCACTTTCTTTAGATAACACTTCTTGGCTTATCTGTTCAACAAAAAAAGTTTTATTTGACTCATTTTGTGTATTTTTTCAATCACAACCAGATTTCCGTGAGGCCTTTGAACTCTTTGATCACGATGGAAGCGGTTTCATCACCACTGACGAGATAGGAGTTGTCATGAGGAGACTGGGACAGAATCCGTCCCCATCGGAATTGGAAGACTTGATCAGGGATGTGGATGCCGATAGTAAGTGAAAATTTTGATACTCTAGCTCTGTCTAACACATTTGCAAAACCAGTGACATGATACAGAAATAAAGACAAAAGAACAGTCATGTAAAAAAGAACATATTTCCATTTTCAACGCTCAAAGCTTACCATCTTTATTAATCCGTTCAATCTCGACGCTGTCGATATGGCTGATCCTAGCATTACTAATACCCTAATTCACCCGTCATAGTTTTTAGAAAGTGTATTTAAATATATAAATATTTTATTTGATTTCTTTCAAAGAAACTCCTGTCGGCTGAAACCCTTTTCTATTGTTCTTGATTTTCCTCGAGAGGGCATGTTCCTCAAATCGCTTCTCAGCGGACTGAGAAATGTTCTGGAATTACTTATTGAAATTCAGGAACTGTGATTGCGACCAGTAAACTTGCATTTTAAAAGATTAACCAACCTAGTTCCTATTTATGAATTCATTATCAACCAATCAATGTATAACTTAACGAGTCTTCTCATTCATTATTATAGACAGTGGCCACATTGACTTCAACGAGTTTCTAGTCATGATGTCTCAGACAAAAGAGAAAGGTCAGCAGGCGGAATTGCGCCAGGCCTTCAGGCTCTTTGATGCAGACGATGATGGTTTCATCACGTTCGAGGATCTGAAGAGAGTTATGCGTGTCACTGGAGAAAGTTTGTCGGAAAAAGAATTGAAAGACATGTTCACAAAGGCAGATATTAACAAGGATAGCCTTGTTGATATGAAAGGTAAAGTTTGCAATTTCTGAAAAAGGTATACACAGATAGGGTTCAGAAATAGGAAGGTAGTATTTGGTCACTTAAGCTTGTGAGCAGGCCGTCATTATAAGCGTAGCAGGCTGCACGTTTCACCGCCTGTGGGAAGGTTTGAGTCGAGTCGGGAAGAGGTTTTGCCGGAAGTCTGGAACTAAGGAGTAAGTGCTAGACCCCTCGCAGACCTGTCAACTGTTCGCGTTGCTTTAAGTCTCATAATTTCCCGCGGACTGAGAAATGTTCATGCTGAAGCGCCAATAATGGGGGTCTCCTCTCAGGTTAGACAGTATTGTCTCTCGTGTATCTTACAACCTTACCATGCTAATTTTGCTATCTCGCTCAACGCCAGAACGATAGAGTAAGGCGTAGATCACCAGAAATAAATGTATATCATTTCCTTTATCGAGACCACTTCGATAACTGTATGCTTCATGTATCTGTAGATGAGCCCTCCTCGACGTTTGAGCTTCGATCAGGCCAGCTATACATGGTGCGTAACGCATTCCAAATCACTTCCCTCTTGCGCGAGATCGATATAGCGAAGCACAACAACGTCGTTGCTTAGCAATGTTTTTCATCATAGTTTTTATTTATTTTCATTTTATTATTTTTCCTATCTTTCTGCAGAATTCACCAGGATTGTGAGCAACGAATAAATGGACTTCTGTGCCATAAATTTGAATAAGCCAATGAATGATTTGCAGTTTTTGTCTTGCCAAACTGCCGAGTTCAAATATTGCTAAGGTTTAACATTCGTTTGAATGCATACGTACCTTTTGTTTTGTAATCAATCAGGCTTTGCCTGTTTAGAAAGCCGGGGTTAGATGAAATATTATAAAGGCTTGATGTTAGCGATGTTAAAAATAAAATACTGCTTTGTGTTCCCATTCTGGTTTCTTTTATCTTAAATAGATTAATCGGACTTGTATGTTCAGTCCTAGTGGCGGTTCGTTGCTTAAGTTAATGAACCCTAACTCCCAATCGAGATGGATTTTTTAATTCTCCTTACAATTTCGATACATTGTTCTCCTCTCCCTTCTTCGCTCTATTTTAAGATATCAAGGTGGTAATTAAGTGTGCGACAGGCGCACAGCGGAAGATGGGAAGAGCTTCTCCGTCGCCTTGGTAGTTCTAGTCCTAGTCTCCCGATCGAAGCCCCAGAGAGGTCTGAGGACGAGACAAATTATCCATCAAATACATGATGCACGAGAATTAAAAAAAACGAAGAAAAAAAAATGATGAAACTTATTAGCGAAAGAGTGTTGTCTTGGCAAAACAGAAAATATTCCGAGCTGGTTTTTCGAGAAAAAGAAAAAATTTAAGGGAGAGTTACTAGTCAGATAGCGAGCTAGGAAAAATTGAGATAACACTTTGACTGATTACTACTAACGTGAATGGCAGCTGCGTTTCCTAAGCAGACTAGCTGAGAAGTCTTAAATCT
Source organism: Pocillopora verrucosa (assembly GCF_036669915.1). Taxonomy (NCBI): domain Eukaryota; kingdom Metazoa; phylum Cnidaria; class Anthozoa; order Scleractinia; family Pocilloporidae; genus Pocillopora; species Pocillopora verrucosa. The sequence goes on along the minus strand of NC_089320.1, from coordinate 1,112,027 downwards.
GCATAATTCCACGTCATTTTTTTAGTGGGAAAACCTTACACTGAATTTGTAAAGAAAATGTGTTTTACAGACACAATGCCCAACACGAAACTTTAAAGAACATATTTTTTCTTAGTTTGACTTACATTCTGTCAAAACAACATTAATTATTCAACATGATATTGTTGAGTTACAAAAAAAAAAAAAGGAAAAAGAAAGAAAAAAAGAAATTGATGTAAGCGAAAGAGTATTGTCTTTGCAAAACAGCAGATTATCCGAGCTGGCTTTTCGAGAAAAGGAAAAAAAATAAGTTTTATAATTATCCAAGCATGCATGCAGTGAAAAATTTGGCAAACCTATGAATGCAATAGACGTGTATCAGTAAATTTCCGGAATTTCATTGCAACTTGAAACATGTTCGAGACAACCAGAATGGTCCCTTCTGTCGACGTTTCTAGAACCGCAAATTACCGTAAAAAGATATGGATAGAAAGAAAAGAACAGCGATTTTTTCAAGAGATCATCGCACCGTAATGATGACTTAGAAAATTTTGGCAGCGAACCATCTAACTAAGCATTTAAACAAACTTTTTGTCATATGGACGTGTGCTCATTAATATATTTATAATGTCTCTTTTTGTGATTATCAATAAGACAGATATCAGCTCGATTTCCATTTTGACACCTGCACCCAACAGTTACTGACCACAATCTGTTGTACGGAACCTACCTCTTCCCGGACAATTTTATTGCAACATAATGGTGAGTTGCTGAATTGTAACATGCCGAGTTAGATTTATTATTTAGTGCACAATTGTGGAGGCCAGGCAAGAGGAATATTTTTGGCGTGAGCATTTACGTTCCTCCTTGCGTTTTGTAACTGATATGGCTGGCGGCTAGCACTATAGAATTTTTTCAGAGCTACTTCCATAAACGTTGAGGGTCTCTTAGAACTTTTTTTTTTCTCTTTCACTGACGCGAAACGAAGACAACACCATTTTCCCCTTCACGTTTAGAATTGAGTAACAGAAGTGCTGTGTTAGCGGAAATGGACGCGTGATGAAAACCTTACTGCTTTGCAGCAGAATGAAAATAATGTAATTTTTTTTCTAAAGAATCTGTTGCCGTGTTTCAAACTTTACCTGGGTCGTTTTTAAAGGATTAAGACATCCTTAAAATCTGCATTTCTCGTTTTATGTATGTTTAAATATGATTTTATGTTAACTTGAGACGGACGATGTTTTTTAGTGTTAAAGTGGATACTCGTTTGATTGATAAGTTGTTTTCAATAACGTCAAATAGCCCCTTTCGCTATATGCTTTAATTAGAAAGATTCTCGAAAAGCGCTGCTCTCAACCATATTATCATAGTTTGACTTTATATTAAAGACCCAAATTAACGCTTTTTGCCTCTGACATACAACAATTCTGCTAAACACTCACTTTAAATTATTTAGCAACAATCATCAAGCCGTCTTAGGAAAAAAATTATGCGATGTTTATCAATTATAATTGTTGCTGTGGCTGTATTGTATCACTGTATGTCCGTGACACAAAGGGAACTTTATAGGATGTTCTGGGCATCAGTTTAACTAAAAAAAAAAAACGTGAAATTAAACAAAAAAATCGATCTCAACGGACAATTCCATCACATGTAACTTGTAACTTACGGTCCCTCGTTTTACATGTCCACACTTATAACAACACTAGCTGTGAAACGTAAATTTAGTTGGATTATTCAGCCACAATATTTTGGCTCTGCCTTATCTCCAGGTTGTGACACTAATTGCGAGTTTGTTAGAAATTTTAACCGGTTATCTCATCAGCGAGTCACGTTATCTCTTTATCGAAATAGTAACCATGCTGTTAGCCGGCTGTTGGTAAAATACTGTAATTAGCATGCGATGACAATGAAAATTTTAGAACTCTTTTTCCAGCCTTAGGGCGAATTCGAATCCAATGGCCCATACAGCAGGAGTCCAATGAAATGAATTATTTAGTTCATTTGTTTTAATCCCTCTTTGTTCTTCTGTTTGATTTGTTGTTGTTGTTGTTGTTGTTTTTATTGTGGTTTGTTAAATTTTCTTTTCTTTTCTCATTTTTCCCCTTCTTTTCATTCGCTATTTTTCGCGACGCAGAAGAGAGAATATCTTTTATTTTTTTTTTTTATAAATCAACTCAGTCTTTATTTTTCATTTTGCCATGAAACTCTATCGTTTTAAGGGAGACGAAAGCTGAACTTCACAGAATTTGTTTCCATAGAAGTGTAAACAAACGTTTTGCTTTTCTCTGGTAGGCTGAAAATTTTACCGAGGAGGAGGTCCAAGGTAAGTTCGCCAAGTGTTCATTCCCGATCCATTCATCAATCCACCCATCCATTCATGTATCAATATGTCTGCATGTATCCACCAGTCTGTCCGGCCGTCTAAAAGTATGTCTGTACATCCATCCGTCTGCCTGTCTACCTGTCTGTCTTTCAACTTATCTTTTTGCCTATTTAAATAAATTCATTGTTTTGTTTGACTAGAGTATAAAGAAGCATTTCAGCTGTTTGATAAAGATGGCGGTGGTACCATTAGCATCAAGGAATTGAAGCAAGTGTTCGATGCGTTGGGTCAACATCCTTCTGAAGAAGAAGTGCAGAATATGATCTCGGAGGTCGATGAGGATGGTAAGGTTAAGTGACGTACATATATTACCGAGAGGATTGGGGAGAGGGTTGGGAGTTGATTCAGTTGACACTTACAATCAAGCGACTGTGGAGCGCTTTTCCTTGGTACTTGGCTCATATTAAAGTTATCCGGAACATGACAGTTTTGTCTTCGATGTGAAGCGTAACTCTTTTGATTTAGTCTAGATTTAGTCGATTAGGGTTTAATCGGCAGGATCAATTTCTAGTTGAGAGTCCAAAGTAATCTATGATTGCTTTGGTTTTGCTTAGGTTTTGATAAGTATTCAAAAATAAGTATTTGATGAGTATTCAAAACACTTCACGCTTTTAACCAATCGGGTTTTGCTTTACTAGATCCTTTAATTGGTTAAGAAAATAGTTGCCTTTTATCCATTTCGTTTTCTTTCTTTCTTTTTTACTTTTTTGTTCTTAAAGTACCATTGTTTTTTGTTTTTTTCACTGCGTTCGTGTGTCCAGACAAAATTCATCGAAGCGTGCTCTAAATTGCGACGGGCACGCTAAAGAATCAAATACATTTCAAGAACGGTGGCCTAGTAACAATGTATAGTTGAAGTAGAACTTAATTATATGCTATGTACTTGTACATTTGTCTAAGTATTCCTTTCTATCCTCCAGGAAGTGGCGAAATAGATTTTGAAGAGTTTCTAAAATTAATGGCAGCCAAGCAAGCAAACATGACAATGGAAGATGAACTAAGAGGTGCATTCAGTGTCTTTGATAGAGATGGAAGTGGATACATCTCATCACAGGAGCTTAAACAGGTCAGCGAAGAGCCAGCCTCTTTCTATCCATGAGTTACCGGAAATTGTATTTTCTTTACTTTCTTTTCAGCCATCAACAGAAAAAAAAAACTTTTGCAGCAGGAGATTATCATAGTTTACAATTTATTGTCAACAATTAATCTAGTCACTTGCTAAGTCATCTCCACTGACTCAGCAAATGACAAGGGAAACTAGTGTACGTACGCCTTCTCGTACGTTGCTATCCGAATACGTCAGTCCAATCAATTTTTCTTTTCTAATTCTATTAGTTCTAATTCCTTTGGCTTAGTGTTACTTATATTAGCCTGAATGTCACTAAGGATATCCTGTTAGACCGAATTACATCAATAGGTTGGGTTACTCTCGCAGCATTCATTTGCACATCTTCAAAACGATTTTTAGGTCTTAGAGAATCTCGGCGAGTCACTGACTTATGAGGAGGTTGACGAGATGATGAAGGAAGCCGACCTGGACTGCGACGGACAAGTCAGCTTTGACGGTAAGAAGGACTTCCTTTTGACAGGAGCGTACGGTGAAAATATCAACTATTAAGCAGTCATGTCGGTCGGTCATGCGCAAATCATTTTAGCTTGGTTTACCATTGGTTACACAAATACGTGAATATTGTGTATTGCAAATGTGTTTGAATTATGTCAACTCTACTCGTATGAGCTCACTCACTGGAATCGAACTCAGAAATACATTTCAAGCTCCAGTCTAAAGTTAAAACCAACACCCAAAAGTCCGGCGTTAAAATGGCCAATCAGAACTAGCCAAAATATTTCAAGAAGGTAACGCAAACTCGATCAATAATCAAGCAAACCACAAGAAACGCGGGAAAACGCACGTGACCCAGATGCCGATGGGTTTCAGTTTTGCATCTGATTGGTTAAGAGACATGGTGGCGTGAGTTTTCTCGAACCAATCACATAGCGAAATAAAACATATTCGATGCAATCATCGATTACTCGCGACCCTCATTTGATATTTACCCAAGGTTCTCTATCTTGGCACAATCAAATTTGGGAGAAACTCAGAATTGCTGCTGCAAAGTACCACCTTAAAAGAAAAGAAATGAGTCTCATTAGGTACGCTCTGCAGGTCGTTAAATCCAAGGTCTTTCTTATCTTGAGGTAATTGACTGCTTAACTGTAGGTTACTTTAACTTAGCTTTAAGGCAAAGCGTTTAATTTGTTACGTTGTTTCTTTTCATTTCAGAGTTTGTGAAGATGATGAGCAATGTCAACAAATAGAAACAGATGATAAATTCTTTTCTTGTCAAATTTCTAATGTTTGCCTCATATATGTGTGTGTGTGTGTCTTTTGTTTGGGTGTTCTTGTTTGTGTTTTCACGTGTATGTGTGTATGCAGGGGGGTGGAGCGGAAGGAGGTGCTTTTACCCTCTCTTCTTGTCTTCTATTTAATGGCTGGTCACAGTGCACTGCAGCTGTTATACTCTCTTCTACAGATAATTATGGTTTAAGACAATAAAGAACAATTTGCCCAATGTGGTTTTGTAAAAAGGATGAAAACTTAGTAGATAGTTGTTAAAAATTTAGACGCCTTTCGTGAGACACGTTGTCCTCGCTTCTGACTTGGGCGGTGACCTCCCGAAGGAAAGCACATTATATGAAACCTTCGATTTCAACATCGAAGATAAGTCGAGATACGGTGCGTTAGACACGATTGTTGATTCATGCCTTTTAATATCTGTCTTGATATTCAGAAATTGGATTTTTCCCGAGAATTCTTTGAGCGAACTTGAAAATTACAGGTTTTTGTACGAGCTCTTGATTGAACACTTTTAGCAGTGCCAGGAATAAAAAAATTACCTCAAGGAGTTTACTCGATGATGTCAATATCTTTTCCACATGTGGAGGACTTTCTCAGGAGAAGGGTTTCACAATTTTGCAATTTTGAAAATGAGGGGCTTGGGACCGATGGACCATTTTCAAATTATAACAATCCTCACTTTGAAAATGAGGCAAATTGCAAAACATATCTTGAGGAACTAGACATAAACAAAAAAAATCATTTTAATATCAAAGGCTTTACAAATTCCCTTTAGAAGCTTTCAAACAGAGGTTTGATTGCACCCCTTCAGAGATGGCCCATTGCTAAAGAATGGACAAAAACTTTTTGTCTGACAGCAACATTTGACATATAGATTATTCATTCATTGGAAGGTCAGAATAAAGTTAAATCTCATAAACATAACCGAGAATAATCTGATATGGAAATATACAGCCAACAGTTGTGCTGTTTCTGATTACAAACCTAAAAGGAATAAAATGTCTGGTCATGGAAGTTAGCTCAAGTGCCCTCAATTACTTGAGTTAATGAGGTGTATGTGTTTCCAGAGATAAAATGAGTTTTACAAAGCCTCAGAGAATATTATTTTTTGTGAAATAGAAAGAATTTGCACACAATTTCTCATCTTGGTGAAACATTAGTGTCACTGAAATCCACTGAAAAATTGAATGTGTGCCAGTGTACTTGAACAAACATAGAACCCACAGAAAGCAACCTTATGCCTGAGGCTCTCACTGAAAACCACCTTTGTTAATTGGGTTCCCTCATTCAATATCATTATTACTGTATTAAGTTTACAACTCCTTTTCAATAAGGTGTGTAATATTTATTGTGACAAAAGCAGTTTGGAATAAATAACCATGTTAATGACATTTTTCTTCACCCTGGTAACACAAGTGAATAAAAACAGGAGTTTTTAACTGGACTGAAAAAAAGGAGAATTTGTGCATTTTTTTTGTTTTGTTTTGTTTTTTGTTTTTGTTGTTCTTGTAAGTTTCTTTTCCCCTCTTGAAAGAACTTGTGTTTGTGAATCTTTTGAATAATCAAATACCCATAAAAAACCTACAATTTTTTTTTAGTGCTATGGTGTAATATTGATTACTCACTTTAACACCAAGTTCTAAGGACCACTTTTTAAATAAATTTTCCTGGTCAGTAATATTATGGGATAAAAATTCTTAAATAATTTAATGGAATAAAACTTACAGCTCACAGTGATAATAAATTAAATCACAATTAAATGTCCTCCCAATGTAGTAAGGAAGCAAAAATGTAATGTAGCTGATACAGATATTGATTGACTGATCAAACACTTCCAGACAATTGTTTAATCCATTTTCTTTCATTGCTTTTAGGAAAAAACAATGAAGAATGGTCAAAACTTTACTTGCTTGTCATCATCTTAACAAACTCTGTAGACACAAAAAAATGAGAAAGGAGTATTAATAGCAAATAACACTTTCATAAATATTTCATTGGAACCATTACTTTTAAATTAAAAAAATAAATGTATTACAATAATAATGATAAACACATCATTTATTTATAAAAGGTGGGTGTATGGATGGCAGTTAGGGGGGAGTGAGTGAGTTATTTAAATGACAATGTCAGTCTTCATCATAAGCTTCTATTTAAAAAGTGAAAAACCATAACCTTCATAATTGACTTGTCCATCTCCATCAATGTCTGCTTCTCGAATCATCTCATCAACTTCTTCATCTGTAAGTTTCTCTCCCAGGTTTGTCATCACATGTCGCAACTCAGAGGCACTGATAAAACCATTGCCATCTTTATCAAACACTCGGAAAGCCTCTCTGATTTCCTCTTCACTGTCAGTTTCTCTCATCTTCTTGGCCATCATGGTAAGAAATTCTGGAAAGTCAATTGTTCCATTACCTGAAAAAATGCAGTCATATTTGTGAAATTCTTTGGTGAATAACTTTAACTGCAATAGTACTGAGAGAAACATAACAAAATAACTTAGGAAAGTTAGTCTTCTTTAATCTTTTCACTAGAATCATAATATGTCAGAATTTGAAAGGTTTCCATAGGAAAAACTGTCTGAACCAGTGACAAGTATATTGAACATACTTGTTACTGGCTTAACATGATGTACCTTTGTTGAATTCTTTAGATCTCCTAAGCAAGATGTAGCAATGTAAACATCATACCTACACTGTGTTTATCTAGTAGCAATTCAAAACTGATTAGAAAGAATATAATATACAATTTTATTTTTGATATTTATTTATTTTCTGTTTTTTTCCTTCTCTGAGAAATTAGCTATACAACTACTCTTGTAAATCCAAGGTGAAATAAAGGTGATGTGTGTGATCTGGTAAACAGAACAGTACTGGCTCAAATAGGTTTACACATGCAAATTCTCAGTTAACCTTTTAAAAAGTTGGAATTTGCTCTTCTTGTTATTTGTAATCAAGAGATCCAATGTCAAACAATTTTTAGGAATACTCTTACCATCTGCATCTACTTCATTAATCATATCCTGAAGTTCTGCTTCAGTTGGGTTTTGTCCGAGAGATCTCATCACTGTTCCAAGTTCCTTGGTGGTGATTGTGCCATCTCCATCCTTATCAAAGAGTGAGAAAGCCTCTTTGAATTCTGTTTTTTTTAAGAATAAAGAAAGAAACAGTCGAAAATGTTGTGAATAACAAGCTGAAGCTTATTGTTTAAAAAAAAAATCCCTTCCCCTCCCTCAGAGGGTTTTCTTGGCCAAATATCTCAGCCCCTCCATACCCCCTACCCCCTCCCCTAGAATTTACTCAAGACCCAAGCTCCATCTTATCTAGATCATAAATATTTTCTGTAAATAGTGCATTCAAATCTGCAAAAAAATTCAAAATAAAAGACAGTCAAGTTTAATACCTGCAATTTGTTCCTCTGAGAGTTGATCAGCCTTGAAAGGAGAAAGTTAAAACAAAGAAAACACTCTCACTAAGTCAGAAATGTTGAACATGCCATTAACTTTTATTTTAACCAAACTGAATGAGATTAAAATCACTGATCTGAAACATTATGCAAGGATAAAAGGATTACAGATGTGGGAAAAAATTCCAACACCAAATTATTCAGACATCATGTATGATTTTTCACTCCCTCGACTACATGATTTGAATTAATTTTTCATGGCTGTGAGATCAAGTCAAATATCACATCTGTGAGAAACTGTGAATTCAAATAAACCTCCATGATGCTTGTCTAGGATTGGTCAATAATAGATTGACTTATTGCATTTCATTTCATTTGCCTAATCTCTCGTGTTTTGGTTATCGGTATTGTAATAGGCTCGCCTGAAGAAATTTATATGAACCGCAAACTCGCCAAAACTGAAAATGTGTTTTTAAATAGATTAGGTTTGTTCACTTGTCGACAAATAACAATGCAACTTTATTGCTTTCCAAAGATGAAAAATTCATTGGTGTAAAATGAGATAAAAAAGCCATCGTAATTATGCGGAGGAAAGAATCAATATGAAGAGAGAATTGAATTAGCTGAATCGACGTGTTTCGCGTACAATGCAATAACAGAAGATTTCCTTTAATTTTCTTCTTTTTGAATGATGACTTGAAGATGTCATTTTCCAAAAACTAAGAGCGCACGATAAAGAAGGGAGAATAAAAATTTTGTATCATATTCATAAGGATATACTCACTTTAGCATTAAAATAATACATCACTTTAACAACAATTATAGATCATCGAAATATTCTGTATATTCTGCTTGCAATCATAACTTAAGCTTCTTTAAATGCGGCGAGACTAACTGAGGTTCTTAAAGCCACGATCAGTCGGCTAGAAAAGGTTTCAATCTGACATCCACGGCGCCGAAGAGACGACAAACAATGCTTTCAGTACACGAAAAACATCTGGTTACGTGCCGGAAAAGTCTGACCTGTGTTTTTTTTTTTTTTTTTTTTTTTTTATTAGCTTACTTTGATCGTGTACTAAAATAGTAATAATACTAAAAGAGCGTTCGCTTGAATTTCACTGGAATAAAGCAAGGACACGAATAATTTCATATGGAATATTCCTACCATTTTTTGTAAAGTTCCGCTGTCAAATGTTTGATTCCCCAAATCAAATTCTCAAGAAAAGGAAAACCCTAATTTTTGTACATCCCAATTAGTGACATAAGGATCCCTATTCGCTTTTTTGAAACAATAGATATCCTTATTAGGTTAAACATTACCAAAAGTGCGTCGGGTTGCGGATAATGCGGCTGTTTCTTTGTTTGTTTCCTTTTATCTCTCTGTCTTTCTTCTTTTATCTTTGAATTAAATTTGCAATTTTCCTGAAACACCAGCCGGATGTTTTTGTTTAAAATTCAATTTTTTCATTCGCGTTTATTCAATTTCTTCTAAACATAAATGAGTTTGCTATTACGTTACCGAATTGTTGAACGAAATGTTCGCGTGACTCTTTGCCACAGTCACGTGTACCTTGCGTCTAATCGTGAGAATCAAAGAGACCAAGAACTCGCTATCAAAGGATAGATCATGAACTTTAGAACTTGAATGCAAAAAAGCCAAAATTTCCATTTTCCTTCATTTTAAAACCGAGTGAGCCTCAGATCACATAGCATCCAACGGCACTAGCCTCCTGTTTCTTGATCAGTATCGATTTTAGATTTCATGACAGCGGGTAGGTAATTCAACACGTGACCACCCGGACGGTAACCATACCGTATTACGTACCTTATTTCTCCAGGACTTTTATCAGTTTATTTCATAAAAATTGTCTCAGTATTAATTTATTTGACTTCTCGTACTTTCTAGTCTCCATCATTGCTGATTTATTTTTATGTTGATTAAAAAAGGATTCTCTGGGCAGACGTTGTCAAATTCTAAGAAAAAGAGAGAAGCTTTATTTGTTAAAGTTCATATCTCAGCTTTTTTTAGGGAAAAGGAAAAAACAAAATTTAAGATTCCCCTTATTTAAAGAAAATTAAAGTTTGCGTGACAAAAGAAATTTACATCCCGCAGTCGACGCAGTCCCGGAGCGCACGATCCAAATTTGGAGTGACAGGTTAACCAATCAAAGACTGTTACGCCTATAACGAGCCTTTCCGAATCCCGATAAAATACTTTATAATTCAAGAAGTTTAATTACATCGACGTTTGAAGTTTCTTAGAAAGCCTGAGTAGTTTTGGAAAATCATCGGAAACCTTAGAAATATGGTAAGATTCAACTATTCACGTAACATTTTATCAATCATACTCATTTAGGTAGCACTGATCATTTGCTAAAGTGGAAGATGAAGTTAACTTGCCTTCTGTACATTATAAATATTTAATATTGGTTCGCTTTTGATTTTCGAATTGGATGCCATATTTTTTGAACTTTTTGATCTTTGGGCACGTCTAGAGTTCGGGTATTGTAATAGCCTATCTAGCGTTGAAGCAATTTGAGACGGATTGATTACTTGCAAGAAGAAAACTCAGCGAGTTTCGTTTTAGAGGTGATTCCATGCGTGACCGATCATGCCTTCGAATTCGAAATAATTTGACAAGTGTGCGTGCTGAATATACCCACGCGTAGTTCAGTGAAACAAAACTGTTTGTAACACGGTTACCTTGATTTGTTTAATAGTTTTTGTGGGGAATTTTTAAAATATTCTGTACAAGTTTATTTCATTTCCGAACATGCTAATGGCGCACGTAGTGTGAAAACTTGCACATTTTGTTGCTATCGCAACCCATATTGATTTCCTGCTGGCTAGATGGGATTGATGAAGGGGCGTCGAGTTGAAAACATAGGGGGGATTGTGAAAGAGTTACTGAAATTGAGGGGAAAAGGTAATAATTTTGACTATGACATGGATTTTATACATGAGCCACTGTCTGAGATGTAAGGGCAACTACAAGCCACATCATGACATTACTAAATTGATTGATTGATTGGTTGACAACTAATCTAATTAGAAGAAAACTTCACAAATGGAAAAAAAAATGTATGTTTGCATTCTCAAAACATAGATGTAAATGGGAACTATTAATAATGCAGGGTCCTTGTTGTAACAGAAGGGATGGAGAGTAGTTTTCAAGCCTCTGGATTTACTTTACATATTTCAATTGAAAATGTCTTATGTTGTGCATTCACTTCAAAATGTTGTCTAATATAGCTGGCTAGCAAAAATTCCCCTTATTAGTATTCCTTGGTTTATAGACCTTGTGAAAAAAAATTGTTCGTTCCAAGAGATCCATTATATAATGTTTCTCTATTTTCTTCCTCTTTTAACATTCTGTGGCAATAATTTCAGGCTGATCAACTGACAGAAGAACAGATTGCTGGTAAGTTATTTGATTCCTTGAAGTAATAATTGCAATAAAACAAAGAAAAAAATAACTTACAGGGATGTAGATAATAGCCGGAAGCCGGGAAAATTACCCGGTTGTGAACGCAATTTTTCCGGCTGTAAAGCACTACTTCTTCCTCCAAAATGTTTTTAAATGTCGTCAGAAGATTGTTATTTATTTATTTCGTTTGTTTACACCTTCATTGCTGTCTTACCTGAACTGAAAGGATTGTAAACACTCCATTTGGTGCGACAATCGCATTATTCGCATCGCTTTGTCCATTTTGCAGGCTTTTTGCCCTTGATTTTGCCCCCAAAATTAAGGAAAATGCATCTCCGAGAGTATGCATTTTCAAAATTTCCCGGGGAGGGCATGGCCCCAGACCACCCCTAGGTATAGCATGCCAAAGGCATGCTAGAGTGGGCCTTTGGCCCAATTACCTGCCTATAATTGTTAGATTCCCGCCTGTTAAAGACTTAAGCTACATCCCTGAACTTAGACAAAATCAAGCCGTTTTTGACATGATGAAATAAGTTTCACATATTTTCCTTGCTTTTATTTTACTCTTAATCCTTAAACTACCATGAGTGACCAAAACAGAATTTCTCCTAAGAATATCAATACAAAACCAGGCAGACAAGTGATGGCAATAGAGAAAAACATCAATTAGGGGATTATTAGTTGATCCAATAACAAACTCTCAAAACTAACATCATAACAATTGTACAGCAGACAGTAAGGAGAATTACTACCAAATGAGATCGTGGGAGTGAAAGGGTTCCATACTTTGACTTGTTGAGAAGTCTAGATTCTTAGGTACCAGTTTCTAGCCAAAATGTGTAGCTGAGAAAAGTGATCAAAATTATTTATTTTTGTTGACAACTTTTTGTTTTTGCAGAATTTAAAGAAGCATTCTCGCTCTTTGACAAGGATGGAGATGGTACAATCACCACCAAGGAACTTGGAACAGTGATGAGATCTCTAGGACAGAACCCAACTGAAGCAGAACTTCAGGATATGATCAATGAAGTTGATGCAGATGGTAGGCAAAATATCAGCTTTTCTCAGTGTGCGTTCGATTGCACATGTACCTGACTCACTAACCAGCTCAAAAGTGATGAATAAGTTACATGATTCTGAGATTTTTTATAAATTTGGAATAATAATGTCCTGTTGGAGAAAAATTCTGCATCATAGAAGACTTTAAAAATTAATTGCCTCTTATTCCATGAATAACTAGCATCTTATTTCTCTTTATATTGTAACAGCTGAATCACCAAGATAGAATTTCTCCCTACAATATCAATACAATACTTAACAGACAAGTGATGAGAATAAAGAAAAATATGAGTTTGGGGATTATAATTTGATCCAATACCAAATTCTCCAACTAACATCACAAGAACTGTATGGGAGACAGTAAGAAGAATTATGAAGGAGATTACTGTTAAATAGAAGGATTTGATTGTACAGGAGGTGTAGATGGGGAAAGGAAGGTATACATGGTATGGTACACCTGCCTGTGATTTTTTTTTTAAAATAATAATTTTTTTGGCCCTGTGCCAGACTTTTCTGATGGTATTCAGTTGTTCACTCTCTCTCTCTCTCTCTCTTCTTGGTGAACAGGTAATGGAACAATTGATTTCCCAGAATTTCTCACCATGATGGCAAGGAAAATGAAGGATACCGACAGTGAAGAGGAGATCAAGGAAGCCTTTAGAGTGTTTGACAAAGATGGAAACGGTTTCATTAGTGCCGCTGAACTACGTCACGTGATGACAAACTTGGGAGAGAAACTTACAGATGAGGAAGTTGATGAGATGATCCGAGAAGCAGATACTGATGGAGATGGGCAAGTAAACTATGAAGGTGAGTGCAGTGTTTTTTTTCTATGTGGATGTTCAATGTCATTCCCTTTTTAAGATTGTCTCTTGCAGAAGCCAAAAGAAATTGGTTGGTGTGACACTGATAAGTTGAAATGACTGGTTCCTTTTTTCCTCTTTTGTCTTTGTAGAATTTGTGAAGATGATGACATCAAAGTAGATCAAAACGTAAATTGGAACATGTGTTAACTTGCTGAAGCTTTGATGTAATATACCTTTTATTGTGATTGCTCAGTTCGGTTTTTTTTTTTTTTCAAAAGAAATAGTGACTTTCTTTCACAATTTAGCTGGCTTTAGAACTAAGAAATTAGAACTTACTCTAAAAAAAAATGTTAAGTTAAGATAGCTGTAGGATATTTTTTCTTGTATGAAAGTTTCTGTATTGTTTTAACACACGCGATATACGCATGGATATCTTTTGCGCTTCTTGGGTTACTAAAGGTTTATGTTTGGAAGTTCATGTGTGTGGTGTTTTTTTCTCTTGCATTTACAATTTAGAAATATTTTTGTCTAATAATTTGTTGATTCCAGTGAAATTATTAGGTTACTAAATCGTATTTCTCTTCCCAGCCCTTTACATGACTATCACTCAACTATTTGATGTGACGTGTGTGTCGTAGCGTGACAATTGGCCCCGAACCTTCATGTATGAGGCCGATCTTAAAAAATTTACCATTTAAAATATGAAGCTTGAATCATTTGATATTTTCCCAAAAGAGCGGCGTGGACCTACTTCACTGTTTGTCATATTCGTCACACTAAGACTTGCTCGTGTTAAGAGGGATAGGGAAGTTTGTGATTGACGTTTCGTGACCCTTGGGGTCACGCAATCTTTTTGCACATGACAGTCGCATGGTAAGAACGCCGAAATATGTTTCCCCTCAGTAGAAAGAACACTTTCTGAGCGAAATCTGATTTCAGTCGTCATCAATTCCAAAGCCTCTCTTATGTAATAAACCTAGAAATGGATAACTCGCTACAATGGGTTCTTTTCGACATTATAAGCGGTCGGATAACAAGCGATGTGCTCTGGAAGTAAGGCGAGGTACTTTTAATCCTAGGAGCAGTCGTATATATTCCCCAGACAAACTCGTATAATTTTGCCATGACTCTTACTTCGCCAGATGATCATTTCACAGTTGCAGCTTGGGCCTGTGGTCTCTCCAGCTCCGTGTTACATAAATAATCTGTGATAAATTGTCTGTCACACCCCCGCTTACTCCCCCCACCTCCCCCCATACAAAGGAATCGCCGTGAGTCAGTTAAGGTTTCAAGAAAAACTGAAAGTATTATTTTACGTCCAAGTCACTTTATCTTCCAAGCCTAGTCGGATTCTATATGTTTACAGACATTGATGTGGTGCTCAGACGAAACTAAATGATCTCCAGGTTCCCCGAGAAGAAGAATCCGTCGGATAAGCCCCCTAAAGATTTCAAAAAAATTGACGCAGTTGACGCAGCCGACGCAGTTTTAAAAATTCGCCGCAGTCTGCACTTGACGCACTTGACGCACTTGACGCAGGCGACGCAGTTGACGCATTTAATGCATATGAATGACTTAATGACGTCAATCAATGCGGCTTGAAAAACATTCATTCCGGCTTAATCATTTGAGGACTTAATTTTTTGGGCTGAAACTAAATCCCAGCTTTAGAATAAATTTCTTTTAATACTGAATTGATTTTATACGCTGATTTCGATAAAATCTCGCTTTTGTGGTTTTGTTATTTGAGGAAAGAATACTTGATTTATTTTCTAGAAACAGACCAGCCGCAGGCGACGCATTTTCCGCATCAGCAATCCAAATTTGGAATGTCAGTTTCATTTGAATGCACCAATCACGTGCCGTGTTTTTTTCACGCGGCTTCCGAAGATGCTTCGAACGTTTTTACAAGCAATAAATTTTCAAAGTTCTAGAAAGTGGGATTTTTGACGGAGAGCGAACAGAAAATGGTAAGATTTTCATCAATTTATGACATAAAAATTAACCAACTGATAATATCTAAACTTGTCTGTTATAGGTCAGCGCAAAGAACTTTCCTTCAGTCAAATTTTAGCTGTTATTATGCTCCTGAAATCTTGTCTGCTTAATTTCTTCCGCGATTAGATGTGAATACGTTGTTTTCGTAGATTGTTTTTAAGATCTTACGAGTTAAATCAGCAACTATTTTAATTATAGCAGAATGTATAGTTTACAAAGGATCGCCTTGTGCGTTATCGTTGCATGTCTTGTGTTTAGTGTCGTGACAATCCTAATTGAGTTAGCTAATGGAATCCCCACATGGTGCAGAACTTTAAGCTTATGGTCGTGGGTTCACTGCCAAAAAAATCCGCTTTGAATCTGTAATTTTAAATCAGAGCTGTCTTTGAAACCCTCTTCATCGATGTAAACCATTCTGGTTAATATATTATGCATGTTTGCTTTTGTGTAAATATTTCTTTCCAACTTAATTGACCTTTTTACAAATATACCATTCTGTTTGTAAAACGGAAGTACTAAGAATTATTTTTTGCACAACTTCTGGGGAAGTCGTTTGGCATCTTTGCTCCAAAAAGAATATGAAAATTTTCACTTTAAGTTAGGGAACCATTGAATTATTGATTAAGGGAGTGATTTCAACTGCTGTATGCAGCTGCCCCAGTCAAAGGCATCCTGTTTACAAATTATTTCCATGTTGTGTGCTTTTCAAAGGAAGAATTGATCAGGGTGCTACAAACATTGAGCCAATTCTATACCTTAAGGTCGTCTAACTTGTTGGAAGAAAATATGAAAAGCATAATTGTCCTTGCCTACAGATGTTGCATAGGTATAATATATGCAGCCCAACACCTGCACACATTGGTGTGCTAATCTTTGCAAGAGTATTACTTCAAAACCTCATATGTTCACAGTAAATTCTTGAAATTTTGCCACTGATTTAAGGGCTGCCAATTTCTTCATATCCAAGATCTTGGAAAACTGTTGTGTGTTTGTGCACCTTTTTTGCTTGACCAATTTATTTTTGCTTTATGTAAGCATGGTCACCTTGGTAATGACTTACACAGAGACTACAATTGAATTCTTAAGCTGGGATTTTATGGTTCTTGCAAAGGACTGGTGCAAGACCTTAGTCTTAAAACTTATGGCATCCTTTAAGGAACCTTGGAGGCAATTGGTTAAGTTCAAATGCTCACAGTGCTCAGACTTTCCTTCATCCGAGGGTAACCAATATGTACAAAGAATATAAAAATATATAGCTGTAGCAGTCATTCAGAATAAGTAGACGTATTGTGTTTTAAAGCAAACCAAAAATTAAGAATTGTAATCAGCTTCTTGATAAACTTTTTTGTCAATGAAAAAGAATTATTGGACTGCGATGTTAGTTTTTGAGAGCAGAATATTTCAGCTGTCAAGGATTTGTACAATGCATGATATTTCTGATGTGATCAAATCCTATTTTTCGCATACTCTCCTCTTGAGCAGTGACAGATCTGGCGATAACTTTTTCTGTTGTTATCTCATTAGAACTAATATTTGTTTCTTTTTCAGGCTGATCAACTTACAGAAGAACAGATTGCTGGTAAGTGAAGACTATTTTTTCTAGCATTTTTGGTGTTTACTCTTTCTTAAAGGTGGAGAGAAAGATGTTTAAGTTTTAAGAGTTTCCTCTGATTTATTGTGCATTTTGCAATATCACATGGGATAAGTGCCCACTTAGATGGTTCAGAGCCAAAATCAAATGTTTGCAAATACATGGCAAATAATAAAAAACCAAACTGAGGGGAAAAAATATATAAGAAATTGAAGAAAGTGATAATTACTAGTTTTGGCTGTTAGGTTTCACTTGCATGGTACTTCCTCTATTTCAGAACTCTCTGTAATTGGTAGTGCTGTATTATCTCCTTTGAATTCCAGTTGGCTTGTCATCATTTGCACCATACACAAATTCAAAAGAATTAATCCAATGGATCCTAAGGTGTAATATGAGCTCTGTTCAACTAAGCAAATTATCATACCCATAACTTGTTTCTGCCTTATCTTCAGAATTCAAAGAAGCGTTCTCGCTCTTTGACAAGGATGGAGATGGTACAATCACCACTAAGGAACTTGGAACAGTGATGAGATCTCTAGGACAGAATCCAACTGAAGCAGAACTTCAGGATATGATCAATGAAGTTGATGCAGATGGTATGTAATGATTAACCTGGGAAATTTCCTTGGCAAGAATGCAGCTTTGAATTAGGCACAATAAATGAACAGCAAAAAGTACAATGACTCTTTATATTGGATCAAAAACTGTAGTTTCAAAATTAAGGATTGGTGAAAGCTTGGTATACATGTTCTGCGACGAAATGTGCATTGGCCAGTGCCTGATGTGTTATTTCTAAGAGTGGTTCCACAAACAAGTTACTAGCTAGACTTTTAAGATCTAATTACTAATTCTATACAATTCTTGTGATGTTGGTTCAGAGAATTTAGTATTGGATCAACTGATAATCCCTAAGTGATTCTTTTCTCCATTCTTATCACTTGTCTGTTTAAGATAATATTGATACTGAAAGGAGAAATTCTCTCTTGGTCACTCAAGAGAATGGGAGGATTTAATACAATTCTGATCCCTAATGAAACTACAGCTAGTGATGACATGCTGGCAAATAGTTGAACATCACTTTTGCAATGGGTGATGGATTCCATTTTATTTATCATTTGGTTGATTTCTGGGTCATGGAATTGACCAAGAATTTATATTTTTTTGAAACAGGTAATGGAACAATTGATTTCCCTGAATTTCTCACCATGATGGCAAGGAAAATGAAGGATACTGACAGTGAGGAAGAAATCAGAGAAGCTTTCCGAGTGTTTGACAAAGATGGAAATGGTTTCATTAGTGCTGCTGAGTTGCGACATGTGATGACAAACCTGGGAGAGAAACTTACAGACGAGGAAGTTGATGAGATGATCCGAGAAGCAGACATTGATGGAGATGGGCAAGTCAATTATGAAGGTAACCCTTACTCTGCAGAGTGCAGTTGTCATAAAGAGATATTTGTAATACCTCTCTCCAACCATGTGGCTGCAGTTCAATTGAACCAGCTCTTCCGAAATCATGGTTAGTTAGATCCTGTGTGCCTTAAGAGTGACTAACATTTAATATTTCCTCACAGTATCACCCCTGAATCACACATTGTCACAAGAATAAAGGAAATGATCATCAACTAAACAAGCTGTTGATTTATGTCAATAAATACAGAATACAGTGTGTATGCAGGGTGTAAAGGTTTATGTGGTCAACTGATGGATGCTCTTAATTGGCAGATCAGCCAAATTGTTGTTTCATTCTCTGTAGCCATGAACATGCAGTAACAATTATGTTTTCTTAGCAAATGACAGCAGTGTTAACTTTTTTTTTCTCTATACAGAATTTGTCAAGATGATGACATCTAAGTAACTGTGGGACAGCTTACAGAACCCAGCTTGAATCAAGTTTGCAACCTTGTCTGTACCAATGAGAATTGTAGATAGCACTTAACTTCAAATGAGAAATATTTGTGGGAAACTCTCTCTTTGCGTCATACTATAATTCCCAAATTGAGGACATTTCTGTTGATAATTTATTAAGACTTGTTTTTTTGAAGCAATAAAGATCAGTCAAAACCGTTGAGAGTTCTTGTAGTGTTTCAGTGGCAATTAACAATAAAACTGTCTTTAGCACACATGATTGTTTTTAGACTTCATTTGCCATGTGATTGCTAAAAAGAAATAATTAATGGCCTTAATACTTTGCATTGATTGGTATACTCTGGTATATTATAAATTGTACCCAAGGTGTGAAACCTCCCCTCTGGAATTACATCTGTTGACATTGTCTCAAATCAGTCACTGAGGCAAGATCATTGTTAATGTGACATTAACTGATACACATTTTTTCACAGTTTTAAGGAAATGTTCATGAGTCAAAGAAAAAAAATGAAAAACAAAGTTTACCTCTTGACCTTTGACCGTTAGCCCTTTAACTCTTATGAGTGACCATGACAGAATTTCTCCTTACTATATCTATCATGTAGACAAGGGATGAGAATAAAGAAAAACATTAATCATAGGATTACAAATTGATCCAATACCAAATTCTCCAAACTATCATAATGAGAATCATTTGGCAGACAGTAAAGAGAATTACTACTGAGATCCTGGGAGTTATGGGGTTAAAGACTAGCATCTATTTTCTCCACATATCGCCACTAACATTTTAGTGGTTATGAGAGTACAGGGAATGACCAACTGCCCAACAAGCGCTTGACTTTTAAACAAATTACCCTTGTCGATACCACAGAAAAGTTTGGAGAAGAGTATGAAGAATATGCTTACAGATGTTTAAGTGTGAAGGTCCTGACAAAACAGGCACTAAAGTTTGGGCAACTTGTGTTACACTAGGGTTGTTCGAGCAAAGAAAACCATTTATGGAATATTAATATGGAGTACATCCTGTCATCTGGAAAATATTTCTTGATATTTTCTTTACTCAGTAAGTCCTTGAGACGGTGTAGAAGTGCATGTGAAATTGGCTCCCAAGATCCAATTGGCCCCCAAAAAGTTGGCGGGAGGCTGAGAAGGAGTGACTAAAATTAGCCCCAGTCCTCCTCGTCAAGTAATTAACAAGATGGCGGACGAGTTGATGGAAGATTTCATCATGATAAGCTTGCAGTCTATGTTGATTTAGCAGGATTCTTCGAGATGACTTGATGGATATATGCATTTAAAAGGTCTTTAAAATGTTTGCGCCAGCTGGTCAACCAGAACTTGTTCGTTCAAACCAGAAAGATGTATACTATCTTGGTTTCTTAAGAGAAGGCATCGGACAAATATTCAGGAACGTACGAGGTTTGTACAGCTGTTAATTCCTTAGAACGTTTAGTGGAGTAAATATAGTATTTATTTTGTGTTTTCTTATTATAAAAAAATATGATATCAGCATCTGCTTGTAGCAACGAACCTTAGGTCACCATGATGTAATTCTCGTCAAATCGTCGATAGTCAGATACTGTACTTGCATCTCATTGAATTCCATTTGTGCCTCTTATGTTTTTCCTTATTCTTCAAATCCTTTCCCTTCCTTTTGTTTTGTTTTGTTTTGTTTTTTTCTTTTTTACTCTCTGGCAGTGGTCCAGTGATCAGTATAAAATGCACTCTGCTGATCATGTGCATAATGCAGACACTGTTGGTATGAATTACAGACCAAAACAGGTTTTAAATTATTTCAGTGCAACCCTATACAATTCTAACACAAAGCTTATTTTTAAGGCATTCTATTGTTTTCTTCATCCAAGAACTATATGCATAATGAATTATGAGGCTGTACACTTTTCCAACTTTATTTTATTTTATTTTATAATCAATTATACACGTAGATATCCTGCCACTATCTCACAACATAAGTGTTGATTTTCGATCACTATTCCCATGTCATTGTCCACAACAATTCTCTTTATTTTGCCAATGTTTTGAGCCTATTTCCTGGAAGTGGTCAGGTTAAGCTTGTTCTTAAAACATCATTGATTTATCTTTTGAAGGCCCTTTCTCTTGGATCAAATGGAAGACAGAGTTAGATTTATTTGCTGACATCTGTTATTTTGGTCTAACTACAATAAGTGGTATGTTATGTAGTTTAATGCTGTATCAAGTTAATGAGTGTTGTTAAAAGGCAGAAAGTTACAGGTACCTTAGGATTTGGGAGGTATAATATAAATGAAAATTAAAATTAGTCTCATAAAATGTTTGGAAGTATTTACAACACTAGGAGAGAGAAATTAAATAGGGTTATTATAATTCAGAGGGAAAAATCAAATTTTCCCAGGAAAGGTTTCCTATGGGTTTCTTAACAATTTATTTCCAAAGAAATATTAAGTTTATAAGCCTCGTTTTGAAAGGTGAGAAGCATGCATAAATAAACTCATAAACAAACTTAACATTGAGTGTAAACTGAGAAGCATAAAACTCATAAACAAACTTATATTGAGTGTGAGGGAACTTGAAGGTTTTGTTGTTTTGAGTTTTAGTCCCATGATAACCTAAATTCTCTTTATTTTTGTTGCTGATAAGGAAAATGGTGTCATTTGTTGATGTGTAAGGAAAATATTGAATTAGTTGGCAATTTAATATTACCAGTTGATTTCTATTTTTTCTGCCTCCTGATAACATTTTTTGTATTTTTGACTACTAAAACTGGATCTTGATCATGGTAATTTTTGTGTATTTTTTTTGAAGGGTTTTGATTTGTTTGTTCAGCTGTGCTGTGTGTATACCATACAAAGTTATTCTAGCTACGGGAATTAGTGACCCATAATTAACTTACCATCATGTTAAAGCTTCATAAACCATTTCCTCAGGATATCAGACACTTGGTGAGGAGTACTGTAATATTGTGCAAGTGGACACAAGCAAGACAAGGATCCCTTCAACATTGGTAAGACTAAAACAACAATTTGATCTAGGCCTTGAGCTACTGTTATAAAAAAAATTATTGGTAAGACTTATTAAAGCTATCTTAGACATAGCTGAAATGTGATTTCGAAATTAATGTGGCTCTTGAAGTATCACTGGGTCTGTAAGATGCAAAATCTCAGAGATGTTGAGCTCTGTGTTTATGCAAGTAATTGCTGTTAGAATTATTTATAGGTTTTTTTTCTTTTATTTTTTAATTGGATTTCTCATTTACTCATAAACTCTTTCATTTATTATTATTTTGTGTTTGTTGATTAACATTGACAGCTGAGAGGAAGTCTTGTCTTTCTCTACGCACTTGGTCCATATCTGGTTGACAAAGCTTTAACAAGGCTGGAACTTTGGTTGCAAACCCAAGGCGATTCTCCTTATGGTTAGAATTTTTTTGGTCCTTTTATTAATTTGGTTGGTTACTAATTACTAATAAAACAATAATATTTTTTTCATCTGAGGAATTTTTTTGGAAGCAGTTGATGCAAATACTTATAAATTTGATAAAACTCTTTAGAAACTAAAACACTTGATCATAGTTTGACCCTTTAACTCCCATGAGTGACCAAGATAGAATTTCTCCTCACAAGATCAATACAATATCAACCACATAAGTGATGAGAATAGAGAAACATACCCATTTGGGGATAATTAGTTGATCAAATACTAAATTCTCTGAACTAACTTTATAAGAATTGTATGGTTGATAGTAAGGAGAATTACAAGTTTGATGTGGAAGTGAAAGGGTTAATGTTAAGGATGATTGATTTGATTTTCAAATTTGATGACCATTGATGTGGAAAAAGGTTTTGAATGTCAGATAACCCTTTAACCCCTAAGAATGATTTGCATCTAATTTCTCCTTACAATATCACTATTGAATCACATATTGATGTCATGAGAATAAAAGAAATGATCCTCAAGTAAAAAATGCTTGATTGTTAGACAAATTCTCCTTGTCAGTGCCTTAGTAAATGTACAGAGAACAGTATGGAGAATATGAATACCAATGTAAGGGTGTAAAGAGGTAAAGGGGGGGACAAAGAAGAAGGTGTGGTATTTCAGAAGGATAGTTGTCACACAAACACACACTGATACATCATCACACAAACACACACATACATCATCACACAAACACACTCATACATCATCACACAAACACACACATACATCATCACACAAACACACACATACATCATCACACAAACATGGTTCTGTTGCTATTAATGGGAGATTTCTTTGGTTAATAATGAGATGAAATTTGTAGGGAAGCATTTTTCTGCAATTCAGTATGGTGTTGTTAAAAGGAATCAAGCAGGTTAACAGTAGTTTTTTTTACTGCAGGAATTCATCCAAGAGTGAGAAATACTTTATCCACCTTGATCCCCATTGTCAGAGCAGGTGTTGTTTGTAAGTATTAGCTGCTAATTCGTTTTGTTTGTTTGCTTGTTTTGTCATCACTAAAACATTTTATATTCATTTTATATTTGATTGATTATGGATTGCAAACTGATAATATTTTCGTTTATCCGTAACTTTGTAAGGGGCATGCTTATTATGTACATGCTAGTGAAAATACACTTAAGGCTGGTTTTCACTGGCGACGGAGTCATAGTCGTAGTCGAAGTCGTAGGAGCGCTTCCGACCCAAAATCGAGAATCGGAGTCGAAAGAAGAGTCGTCAACTGGACGGAATTGGAAGAATGAGAACGGTTTCATTTTCTTCCGATTCCCCTTGTGACTTTGACGCTTAATTTGAGCCAATCAAAACTAGATTGGCGGAGTCGTAAACAGAAGTGCAGGAACCAACCAATCACATTGCAAGTTCTAAGGCCATCCGATGGTTTACGACTCTGATAATGTAGTTTTCACTGGGTCATAGGCGACGGAGTCGTTAGAGACGTCGATGGTTTTCTTCAGATTCCGTCGATTTGATTTTCACTTGATCGTATCCCTCTGCTCCTCAGATTACATCTGTGACTTTAAATCTGACTCCAACGTAGTTGAAAACCACAGTTTTTAATGTTTCCTACATACTTTGTGAATATTACAGATGTCCACCGAGCGCACCTGGCATTGTTTTACTTGAACGGCATATTTTATCATATTGCGAAAAGGATCACTGGAATTCAATACGTAAGTAATGGTGTTTAGAGATGGTGTAGTAATTTTTCAGGATAACATCTATGTCGTGGTAGGCAAATGAACTCGGGTACTAAGATTTTTATCAATGCAATTTTCCTCGTTCGTTCAAAAGCAAAAACAAAAACAAAAAGTTGCAGAAAACGAGCTAAACGTTTGATCGAAAAGTTTGGGTTCCAAGCCCTAGCGAATTACTTACCTGTGCTCTGCCACTAGACACTTCATCCTTGCAGTGCCTTTGTCTACATAGGAGTATAAATGGATACTTTTTTACTGCAAGGAAATTTACTGGGAGGTAAACGATTGAGAATCAACAACAACAACTAATCAAAACTGCTTGAACAAGAATTGGCAAAGGTTAAAATTGCGACAGCTAGCCAAAAAAGAACATCCTCTACGCACTGACCGCTGAGCGCCGCAATAATTGAAATAATTCTATCGTCATCTCATTGATTTGCCTGCAGCTGCTTGTACGAAACAGTCTCAGGAATGACGGCTCCAGACCAACTTACCGCCTGCTTGGCTATCTGTCCGTTGTACAAATGATTATCACTTTGATTCTGACAATGTTCCAGGTGAGATGGTGACACGGTTTTTTTGTGTTCCATGTACCCAATCATAACCCTCTTTCCTTTATGAAACAGAAATGGTAACATGGTATTTTCAGTTCTTATCGCAGCCTTAGCTGAATCGTCTCCCTTACGGGGGTACCGGGGATGAAAACTCCTGAGGAAGTGTGTCAGGATATTGTTGTCAATGACAGGCTTTTCCGAGCTATTGAATTAATAACGAAGAAAGGAAGATAAACTAAACAAAGCAAATATGGCACGCTATTTCTCACTTTCCATGAACTTTTTCGGATATTCTTTTTGTTTGTTAGTTTTTTTTTGGGAGGGAGGGGGGAGGGAGAGAGGTTGCACAGGATATGCCACTGGTTGGGTAGAATCCTTTCGACTGGATTGTCCACATTGGGAAGCATTTGCAACGAGGTCGCCATGGATTTTAGTAGTAAACTGGTGATTTACCCCCTTGCATCAGTATGCATATTCTCCACGCTGTTTTCTGTACATTTTTTAAGGTGCTGAAAAGAAGAATTTGTTTAACAATCAAGGGCTTCTTTTCTTAGTGATCGTTTCATTTAGTCTCGCGACCATAATTTGTGATTCGGGGTGATATTGTAAGGAGAAATTAGATGGTAGTCACTTTGTGGGGTCAAAGGGTTGAGTATACGGGAAGAAGAATTCTTCGTGTCGCATGGAATCTTTACACGCGGGTGAATCGCAATCTTTCGTTCATCACTTTGTCGACAAGTCACCTGCGGTAAACATTGAATTGTCTGTGTCTGAACAGCATCTGAAATCTGGCAAACCATTGGAGCGCCTCGTCTCACAAGACAAGCCAGCGGCTACAAGCATCAATACTAGTAGCGGTATAAAATGTGCACTGTGCTTGGAAAAACTGCAAGAGAAGACAGCGACTCCGTGTGGACATCTTTTCTGTTGGAAGTGTATTACAGAATGGTGTGCCAGCAAGGTTCGTAGCCACAAGTCGATTACGTTGAGTACCAAAACTTTAAAACGTTCTTGAACCAGCAATAACATCAGTGATAATTCACAGTCAAACCCTTTAGCCCGAATTTATTGTATTTTTTGCTCATTTCTGTTAATAAAACCCACTTTGAGCGGTCATCGAAGCAACCACTAGAAAAATGGTGCAGTATGGGGGGAGTGGAGTTGCAAAAAGAGAAGAGGGAGGAAAATCGTCTGATGTGACATTGCACGAAGGAAAATTCATGGATGAGGTAACCCACAAAAAGGTTCTTAGATTGATACCCATTATGTCTATATATGAAAAACTCATATATAAGTATGAAATCAGGGCCTATACGAAACCAAGCGGATCGAAGATTGTGTTTTAAAATCCCAACTGGCTGGAGGCAGACCAGGTGGCTGCATACAAAGCGCAGCACAGGAGTTGAACCCGTGGTAACCGAGAACAAATTAATACAAGGCTGAATCTGGAACCACCAGACTTCAAGTCCAGCGCCCTAAGTGATTTAGCAAGAAGAAGCAAAATAGTGTACTTACTACCTTTAATCTCTTTTCCTTTTTTATTCTTTGTTTCTAGCCTGAATGTCCGTTATGTCGTGAATCTGTTCAGCTGTCCAGGTTGGTTTTCCTGCATCATTACGAACCTACATGAAGGCCCCACGTGACCTGTAGTAACGTTCACAGACACAACGCACCCTTAGAAGCGACTGGTTGTATCAGCTGTGTTTAGAGCCTCTTATAATTTTGGTGACGGTGAATCGATAGATTCCTCTAGCTTATTACTATCTGAACCCAGTTGTGCTAGTTACGGGCCATGTGGAGAGTTTTGCGCTACAAGAAGGTTATGACTATGAAGGAGCAAAATAATTATCACTTCGTTTGATGTAACTTTGATTGTCAAAGAAAGCTGACAGAGCATATTTCCAAACTTTTATAAATTTCCTGCATAGTTCAACATTTGATGATCTTTTTTCGCTGTAATTTTTAGGAAGTATTAGGGATTATTTACTTAGTGACGTGAGCACTCATCGATATCGAGCTTGCGTTTGTTCAGTTCTCATACCTTCGTGTTTACTTATTTTGATGTGCCGTATACCCGTTGTTTGAAGGAAATTTCATTCTTCAAAAGCATAAAACGGACACTATTGCTCCTGACCCAGGCTGCGATACAATGTACCATTTCAACTTGATATTAGAGAGATTTTGGTATTTAAGTTCAAAACTTTCATCAGATACGCGATCCTGGGTGTTTTCGAAATTCGCAGTAAAACCAAATAAAAGCTACTAACATTGTCTGAGCTTGCTTTCGAAGACTGCGTGGCTGTAATGTAAATACTAACTACACATACTTTTCGATCTCTGCTGGAACACATCGCTTTGAGAAAACATCGATATAACACCGATCTAACCGCGACAATTACACAATCTTTAGTGATGTTCTCAGCTTTGAAAATACAGATTTAAAGTGCTTGTTTCGGAAGGCGAACAAAAAAGGATTCAGCGCTGAGTTAAAGTAGCAAAGCATTAACAACATCTTAGAAAGTTCGTAAGGATATGGCGTTAAGCCGACCAAGTTTGCGACGATGCTGAAATACGAGAATGGCTGCCAGCAGAAGAAGATAGCCACGACGAACATTGAAGTAGTCTTGCGGCTCTGATGTTCTTTAAGTACACCTTTTTTTCATCTATAGTCGGCTGTTTAGCTGATGGGTAGCCACCATTGTTGCCAAACTTCGGCCCATGATTTCGGGAAATGCGATAAATGAGGATGTAAAACAAACACGTGACCAGCGAACGGAGTATAAAATTTATTAGAGACCTAAGTGTGGAGTAAACCTTTGTGTATGATGTCATATGGTGTCATACATGCTCCTTCAAATATCGGCTCTTCATTTCTATCTCGCCACCCAATGATGGGAAGAAGAGACCATACAATGCAGTAAACCCAGACAAGGAGGGAGATTGTTACCGCTCTCTTCTTGGTCATGAAATGCGAACGTCGGGACCGAGCGAGAGGATCACGAATGGTGTTATATCGATCCACGCTGATGGCCAAAAGCGTCAAAACCGAGCTAGGAACAGTGATGAGGTACACTGTAAGCCAAGTTATGCACAAAGCTTTTCAGTGTTTCCACAGTCCATGCAGAAAAAGAACTTCAACGTCAAATAGCGCGTCAAGGGTTACTGTGAGAAGGTCCGAGATGGCCAGGGACAACAGCAAGAGGTTTGCGGGATTGTCGCGGAGTTCTCTGTTGGTGAGTATGGCGTAACAGACCAAGAGGTTGCCAACAATAGCTACTAACGAGATAACAATGTAGCAAGTAGCAACTGAATACGAAAAGGTGGGTTCCAAATCAAATGGAGCCGCCTCACTGCTTGAATTGTTCATTATGAATGGTTCTCGACATAACCAACCTGAAACGTAGGTGCTAAATGTGTCTTCACTTTCCGAAGGACAAACTGATCGTTTGTGAATATGTTTCGGCCTCAGGTAATCACGTGAGAATACATCGAATATCAACGCAGTGTTGTACATTACAGTAGACCAGTTGAGAAAATTTTTCTCCTCTAACGAGCACAATATCCAATGTTTGACTAGCAAGTGACGTCAACAACTCGAAAGCATTTGAAATATCAGGTACATTGACTTTCAGATTAAGTGTCGAAGAGCACTTGCTCAAATAGGGAAATATAATCAAAATCCATAACCATGCATGTAAAAAGTTTTCTCATTACGTACTTGCGGCGTCAGAATTTTGTTATTTCTTTCTTACACAGTGTTGGTAATACCTGCTATATAACTTTGTGAAAGTCTTGCACTCGCGCATGCGAAATGGAGCCTTTTCAGCTATTTGTGGCTGTAAACGTACAATTCCCGCCCGGGTAATAAGCTCCCCTGCACTTCTCTCATTAATTACTGGATCTCGGCGTTGACCGCAACTGTCCATGTCCATAAACAACTGAACATCATACTTCCCACCTAAGTTCGTACAAAAAGAGAAAGATTTTAAGTTTTACGATGCTGTTTGATTGCACGGCGCAGGGTTAGACTGCTGTCCGGTACAATTAAGTATTTGACGCTTTCTTAGAATGAACGTATGTAACCCGGCACTTCTACGAGATATGAATTCACCTCTTGTTTGCTTTACTGTGACAAAGAGCAGTATTGTCCACATGTGGCCTCTGAATTAATACAGGTTCACTCTTAATGCATATATATAGCCTTGTCAAAGCTTCCAAAGCTTGTCTGTGCGTTTTATCACATTGATATCTGAGCTGTAAAAAGCATTATCGATATGGCCGAGTGCTTGCATTAATTAACAAATATTGCCTATACTTGATGAAGGTTTTTCCGATTCGACAACTGATGATCAAAACTACTTAAAGTAGCCCTATACCAATGTTGCCTTACACAAAATCTCAAGGAATGTAACTGTCAGATTGCAAAGTAGGGGTGTTTATTTCCCCAGTGCCATGAATTCCCTGTCAAGGGTAAAGGTTTAGTGGTTTTGATGTTCAACCATCGAGTTTTAAAACTGCCTATCTTGGGCAGTATTTCACAATCGACGTTCGTACTCGGCCACGTTGACATTGAGTTTCAAACCTCAATATCATAACAGTCATTTATGTTGGCGTTTCGGTTACATGACCAAAAAAGCTCGAGACACACTGTGTTCCATCAGATGATAAGGCGGTAAAATGAAGAGGAAATTATTTTAAGTCATTTGATATTAGTAACAAGTGGTTATTTTTGTCCATTATACATAATATATAGTTTTAGAAAAAGCGGTAAATTCTTGATTGTCGCCGGCATTGTAATACTTTGGTAGTTCTGTTAAAATTTTGACGAAGAAAGACCGTGACGAAAACAATTTACTAGGGCTATGATATTAGTAACATTTAGAAACTTGGGGGGTGTTTCACCTATTGCTTGTTAGGTAATATACCTTAGTACAGAATATTACTCGGGTTCGACTTACTCTCGTAATTTCTCCGACCAATATAGCCCCGACTCGATCAGTCACTTAAATAAGGATACTTTCCAGTAGGAATATAAGGAATATAATTGTATCCATCAATCTTCTTAGACAGTTTGAAGGCAACTTATGTAAGCTTAGTTTTCTTTGACTAAATCCTGAGGACAAGTGATATCTCCTTTAAGGTCATCAAAGTTGATGTGGCCCCAACAACAATCCGTCTTGTCTACTAATCTGACACGAGCCATCTGGCCAATGTATTCTTCCACGTTCCAGCTCTTACGGTACATCGTCTCGTTACAGTTACCTGTCTCTCTTCGAACAGTCTATTGGGAAAAAGGAAAACAAAACAAAACAAAACAACTCAAACAGTTTCAAATGTTAAAGAAGGAGCAGAAAAGCGGGAATTTAGTCTTATCTCAGCTGCTGTAAAACCTAAGTCACATGAGATTCTAGACAAAAAAACTATCTTCCCACTTTTCTTTGAATATGCGCTCGGGCACCTATTTTGGCTAAGGCTATTAAAGGAGGAGAGCGCTTATTATTTTCCTGCACTGGTTCCACTGTGATTGAAGCTTAAAACGTTATAAATAAAGTAGCAATAGACAAAGGTTCTCAGGTATCCTCGCTATTCTAGAAAGTGAGAGAACAAAGCCAAAAAAGGTGGAAAGAACTACTTTCGCTTAATCAAATCAAAACTAACATAACAAATAGACGGTTTCAAAATCATAACAAAAAAAAGAGGAATTAAAGTAGAGAAAGAAAGTAATAAGCTCTATTGTACTTACCTGGTTGTTGACAATAAGCTCCGCCCGAATAACGGTTACATTACAACCCCCACCAATGAGAAATGAGATATTTTCGCCAACGATACGAAACCAAGGGGAAGTGATAGTTCCACTGGGAGCGTCACTACCGTCTGGGTGCTGTCCTCCCGGAGAAATGCTCTCGCTGGGTCGATTCTCAGCTCCCCCTATCCACCAGTTTCCTTGTTGTTGGGCGCTTTCTCTGTTGCGTGCCGCAGAATTGTCACCAAATGTGGGCTGGTAAATGAAAGCTCTGCCTGTCATTTCCCACCCGCCGATTCCATCTTCAAAGTTAAAGCTACAGGCTGCGTGAAATAAGCAGAACAAGACAAAATCATTTAAAATATAATGAGATAAGTGGAATTTTTCCAAAAATTCAACCCTACTCCTTGCTTTTTTTTGTTTCCTAGTTTAATGTTCGTTCACTCAGAAAAGCAACAGAGCATCAGAATACAAGTAGAGGACCGATCGTTATTTGCCGCCTTTGGAAGATTTTGATTGTGTTACCCTAAAACTCACTTGATCCTCCCTGAGGTTTTTTTAATATTTTAATATTTTTGTGATCTCCCCCCTTCCCCCCCCCCCCCCATAATTTTCTATGGTACCCCCTTTCACCATCTGTTGGTGACGACTGATCCCCTCCTTCGTTTACTCTGAAAATCATGTGATCTCTCCTAAAAACCCTTCTCTCCTCCAGTGATAGTCATATCATGAATGGTCCCTAAATAAGGTGTCCTGGCCAAGGTATTATTCAACAATGAAACTGTGATGACTTGAAAAGTACTTCTCAAACTCTGCTCACTATGACATCACAAATGCGTCTAAATAAAATACGATAAAACTCGTTTACAAAGAATTAAAATAATCATACTGTTAGTTACCGATTTTATAATTTAATATAAGACGAAAACATGGTCACTTCGATGGAAACTTTCGATCAAGTTTAGTTGCAAAACTAAAAGTACAGTCCAAGGACGAAAGAAGGATCATGAAGACCGAAAAGACCTGTATTTTCTTTCAGAATATATTTAGATAACAACCGTAGTGGGTGCTTATAGGAAATATGGCCCAAATGTGCAATAAAATGATAGATAGTTCCACGAAAAATTTCTCTCTCAATTGAGGGCATACCTCTTCCGTTCAAACGCTGGATATAGAACCAAGCAGGATCTGAGCGAAGACCTTCAGGTCTGGCTTCTTTGGCGCGGTTGTTCAATTCGCAGATCTTTTCCTTTCTGTTGTAGTTGTAGCTTTGGCAGGCGATTTCTTGTTCGCACCGGACATTACAGATATGGGGAGCTGATGCAGACGTCCTTGTAAATACGAACCCTTCGAGTCTCATACCTTGAATGTTGATCTCTGCCCAGCACTGGTCATCGGTAGTTACACAGTCCACAAAAGAAGCGAAGAGAAAGAAACAGATCATGTCGCGCTGCATTTTTCCTGATCAAAAAATTGTAAAAATAACTACTATAGCAAAACCACGAGTTATGCTTTCCTTTGACTTTTCAGACCCTAACATCAGCATGTATATTCTCCATACTGTTTTGTAATGCATTTTGCCAGGCACTTACAAGGAGAGTTTTACTTCTATCAGTTGTATCATTCACCTTTTGTATGTTACAAATCTGAGAGAAAAGTTTACTTATCCATAACTCAAAATAGCACTTGTTCTTTTATTTTCGTGGCTAAAAGTATGCTAAAGACTTAACATTTCAATATAGAATCACCTTTGTTAAAATACTTAAAATTTTGATATTACACAATTTGTGCAGTGTCAAGCATAGATTAAAAAAAAACCTGCACTACACACCCTTCCATCATTTTGGAAAATCATCGACGCGTTAAATATATGTTATTATCAAGTTATTTCTAATCCCTTCATGAATTTTACAGGTCAGGGAAGCTCAGGGAAAAATAAATTGCTTCAAGGAAATCAGTTGAAAGTCAGACAATTTTACTGAGAGTCAGAGCACATTAACATCTTTGAAAGAAGACAGGGGAAAAGTGGAATTTCATGTAAACATGACGTCATTCATTTCGTCTTGGCCCTCTTAATGATGAAAGATGGTGACACCTTCCAATTTGCGACGTCAATGTACACACGTAAATTGTTTTTATTACTGATTTCTGACCAGCACATCTTTTCCTTCGTTTCCTTCGTTTCCTTCGTTTCCTTCGTTTTCTTCGTTTCCTTCGTTTCTTTCAAGTTCAAGTTTTTTGTGAATGAAATAATACAGTTTATTTTTCTTGGATTTAATAAACAAAAATAATGACCAAAATAAAGACTTTCCTAACTAACTCTCAGGATGGGTATGATCTCAGTATTTCCCTAAATTTTTGGTTAATCTCAGCCCAAATATTCTTATATAAAAAAGGTTTTTATAGAAAAGAAAGGGTGTATACCAAAGCGGGTACGTTTAAAAAACAAAATGCGGTAATAAATTGAGCGATGATAAATGAACGAGGAGGTTGAAGGCCACTATCAAGACTCGCTTGTGAAATTGTTAATAACGTTAGACAGGGAGATTGTATATTTATCAGAAAAATGTCCGGGAGTTTTAATAACCTAACATTGTAGCGATTACGCTCTCATTTTATTTACAAAATTAATTAGAAATATCATAAAAAGTGTGGCTAGATAACGTGGCCAACCCAAGCGATTATCATTTGGATTCTTCTCTTACCCAGTTATCGTTCCATTATGGTTTCAAAACCAATTAAAATTGCAAGAAAGATTTAAACGTCGCTTGTTCATGATAAGAATCACGTCTTGTCGATTTTACTTCATAAATTCCCAACAGAAATGTAGAAAAAAAGGCTTCTTACCTTATGAAAGGCAACTGATTCTCAAATCTTTCTATGTGTTGTTTTGCGAGGAGCACCTGCATGCAGAAAAGTGTTTTTCTTTTTCTTTTTTTTTTTATTGTTTAATCGATAGTTGACGTTAAAGATCAATGTTTGAATACAGCTGTGGTTAAATTACCATTCTGAGAAATTAGAGAAAATTGGAGAAAAATTAGCTCAAATTGTTGACAAGCAGACGGCAAGCGGAAGTTCATTGCTGAAACCACTGCCTAATGGTAAATTTCAAGAAAAAAATTTAAAAAAGCCCCACATCACCAAAATATTCATGAATTAAAGGGAAAAATTTTCTACACTTATCACTACTATCATTCATCATTATTAACTCTGTCAATGAGTGATTCTCCCCCTCCCCCCCCCCACTCTCTCTCCTTGAACAATTTGCATAGGTAGTCACATGATCTCGAGCGCGATTTGGGATAAATTAGCACGAATAAGTTTTTCAAATGCAAACCAACTTGCACGAGCCTGCAGGGCGAGTGAAATTTAACGTCTGTCAAAAAAATTATGAGTACTGATTTATCTCAAATTGCACGGGGAAAATCATGATTACTAGTGAATAATATACAAGCGAAAATATGACTCTTTTTTTCCTTTTTATTTCTTTTATTTCTAGTTTCTTTTTTTGTTTTTTGGTCATTTTTCATTTTTCTTTTTCGTTTATTGTCATGGATCACCAGTTCAGCCGCTTGCCTTTGCCTTGTTGCCGGAGTAGTCAGGCTTTTTCTTCAAGAACTTGCTCTAAGCTTTTAAAACCTCTCTAAGAATGATTTAACGTTTGTATTCTTGCCCTGTTATGTTTCAGTTGATCGCAATAACCATTACACGAAACGTCAAGGAAAGCTATCACGCTTGTAATCTTCCCCGTCTCTCCAACGAAATGTTGCGTAACACTCATTGAGAGTTTTGGTAAGGGCCTCGAGCTCCGGTTCATACTTTCATATCCGTTTTTAGAAGACAGGTTTTTGGCCACTTGTTTGTTCTTCGTTGTTGCTGTTTTTTTAATGTTGTTTTCAGCAATTTCCTTCTAATTCTAAATTAAAAAGTTGTTCAGCTTTCTCCAGAACTGTCCGCCACTGTTTGTCTTTTCGCACTCGCGACTGAACTGTCAATCTGTTGATTAAATTTCAAATTTTTGCATTTTACTTTAACTTTTTGTACTCAATATCAATTCTCTGCACTCAATTTCAACATTCTACACTCAATTTCAATTTTCTGCATTTTCTGGGATTAATTGACGTGTTCTCGGCCATTGAGCATGCTGAAACTTTTGCATGTGTTTTATTACAGGTAGAAATGGACTCGTTTTCAGCCAATCAGAAGAGCGTAATTTTTTAGTTATATTATTAATCACTTAAAAGTTGCAGAACGACTTAATGTTATGGTGCAGGAGTGGGTATTTCTTCTTTTAAGACATCTTCAAAACTCGAACGCTGAAATGTCTTTACATGTCCAAGACACGAAGACACCATTTGGTTAATTCATCTCTTTACCATATGTTTTTCAATTTCCAATGCAAAACGATCCATTGAGTAAGTGTTTGAAAAGATTTCATTGTAAAGGGATGACCTCATGAAACAGAATAATACAAGTCCAAAGTATTGACGTTTTGCGGTGTATTTTTATTAAGAATAAAGTTTCTGCATTCTAATTAACCTTTGCCTCACTCATAGCACTCTCTGTGCATGCAAGCTCCAAGTAAATATTCCTGAATAAGATTTAAAATGAACATTTCAATCATGTGTTTCCATGGTTAAATAGCTGGAGAAAACTGTGATGTACGCGTTATAAAATGATATTAGCGCAAAAAGATGAAATCAACATCCTTTTAGCTATGAACTTTGGTAAAGCGAAATAATGAAGTACTGATAGATTTTGATCAGTTCTTGTGATCAGTTCTCACAACTTGCTACGGTATAACTTACCGAAGATTAAGTACTGCAAGACCCAAATATGGACACTGACAAGGAGACAAACAAGAAAATGTGATAAAGTTTTCTCGATCATGTAAAACTTTAGAGACGTTTTTTTAACCGAATTAACTTCATTCCACAAATCACAGTTCGTTTCCAACTTTGTAGGCAAAATACACTTGTTTCGCTCTATTCCAGAATTGCAACACTTGAGTCAGGCTTGTTTGTCTCCTGAAAGTCTGAGTTATTTTAAAATCACGTAACGTTGGATATTACTAAATAAATTTTGCTCACAAGAAAGAGACCTCTAGTCGCCATAACTTACAGCTGTACAACATTTCATTAGCTGATCCGAGTACAGCAGAAGGAGAGTTAAAGTAACAAAATACATCAAATAAAAATGATCCGATACAAGATCTTGCGAGGTTTCCAAGACTAAGAACAATGAGAATCTCGTTTTTTACCGCGTGCTGACCAATGAACTCTTCTACGTTTCTGCTCTAACGGCACATAGTCTCCGAACAGTTACCTGTCTCATTTCTGATAACCTTGACGTAATGACAAAAACAATAACTTTTATACCGTTTTTTCGATCAATCTGATGTAGTGCTGATGTAGTGTCGAAGTCAGTAATGATATGGCACTGCGTGTGCTGGTTACAAAGGATTGCACGTAGAAAAATGCAGTATGAGTCTCGCAATTTTCGAAAATCAAATCTGAGATATATTGATCAATCTACCAAGGCTGTTTTAATAGCATGATTTCTGCAACTTCGACACTGGTCTTAAATTAGGGAAAACTATTGCGCTATTTTGGAACCTGTTTTGAAAGCTCACTCGAAAATTACTTCAATCTGTAATCCTGAACAAAGTCCTCTGGGAAGTTTACAGCTATGGACTTTTCAAAGTAATTATTGAGTGTCCATACCTTAAACAGAAATTTCAACAACAAAAAAAAGTAGCATCTACAGCAAGACTTTCATTTTGTCGCGGTAATATAATATAATTAGTAATATAATAAGTAAATGATATGGATAACATTTTTTGCCACCCGCATAAAATTGTTTCATAATATTTTTCTACTGTTCCTATAAACAGAGTGTGCCTATCTATGCTAGCACAAAGCAAGTGCTATACAAAAGAACTTTATAATATCAAAAGCTGTTAAGCCTTACTATATAGTCACTAGGTGGCTATCTGTAAAAACTTGAAAAACGCTTAACCTTTTGCCCTCACTTTCCCTTCAGTTGTCTTCATTTAAATAGTGAGGACAAATGATATCTCCTTTAAGGTCATCAAAGTTGATGTGACCCCAACCATCAGATCCCTCATCAACTAGTCTGACTTGAGCGTATTGGCCAATGAATTCTTTTACGTCCCAGCTCTTACGGTACATTGTCTCGTAACAGTTGCCTGTCTCATTTCTGACAACCTACATGTAAGATCAAAGATATCAAACAATTTTAAACCTTTGTTACGATGAATGCTGACGTATCTATCATGACTGTATCATACATTAATTCAAACAAAGAGTAACCTATTTCTATTGAAATCAAGACATTAAAGCATTCAATGATCTGATTGCAATGTTCTGCACTTCGGAAAAAACAAACAAACAAACAAACAAAAATAACGTTAACAACAACAACAACAACAAATTCGTTTCAAGGTTGTGTAAGCCAAAGACAAAGAAAGTGTACCAGAGGCGATGACGTGATGACCTAGTGACAAAAACGTTTGGCTTTTGTTTTTCAAATACATTTTTTGACTATAAATGGCTCATTCTAAACCTAAACGAATCTCATGGGTGTCACGAAGCTCAAAAGGGTTTCGCAATTTATCGAAAATCTCTGATACTCTGATCTCTGCTAACCCTAATCCTAAGCTGTTTCAAAAGAATCAAAGGAAACATTAAATAATCTCACCTTGTTTTCGACAATAAGCTCTGCACGAGTATCTTTTTTGGTACATCCTCCACCGATGAGAAACGAGATATCTCTGCCAACGATACGGAAATAAGCGGAAGTGAGAGTTCCTTGGGGTCGGTCGGGACCTTCTTGGTGCAGATGTCCTGCTGGATCGCTTTCGCTGGGTCGATTCTCAGCCCCCCCTATCCACCAATCCCCTTGCTGCTGGGCGCTTTCTCTGTTGCGTGCTGCTGGATTGTCACCAAATGTTGGTTGGTGAATGAAAGCTGTGCCTGTCCTTTCCCATACACCGATTCCATCTTCAAAGTCAAAGCTGCAGGCTACATAAATAAAAACAAAAATTTTCATCCTTCTGAATACTCTATGATTATCATGAGGTATTGAGTCCACCTTACAGTTTTGTGTTTAATTACATTTCTTGCAGTATACACCAGTGAATCCTGAAGGACATTTACAACGAAATCCTTTGTAAGTATATCCAGCTTGACATGTGCCATTGTTGAAACAGGGACTGCTGCTGCAAGGATTCTGTTCAAGACAAAATGACTGCGTATTAAGAATGTCTATGGTTAGGTATTACTCATCCTCAAAGGAGCACGATCTTGCTGGAAGGATAATTTCTTCAGGCTTTTTGATCAAGTGAAAACTAGAATCAGTTACACTCAGTCACTCATTAAACCAGAAAATCGATTAATAGAGTTACTGGATATTTTGTTGTGTGAGAATTGGTTGA
Source organism: Pocillopora verrucosa (assembly GCF_036669915.1). Lineage (NCBI taxonomy): Eukaryota > Metazoa > Cnidaria > Anthozoa > Scleractinia > Pocilloporidae > Pocillopora > Pocillopora verrucosa. The sequence continues at coordinate 1,074,207 of NC_089320.1, read as the reverse complement.
TTTATTTAGAATGGCTCCTATTCTTTTTAGCGACTGGAACTTTGATTTTTCTTTTTTTTTTAACATTGTACAGATAACACCACTGGTGTACCTTAGCTTTGGTGTTCTCCCTTGCTCAGGTGATTCCTAATTTTCCTGCGGTATTCATCACCAATCTATGTTTCGAGAACTACCATACGAAAGATAGGTCACCAAAGAGATATGATGGGCCAATGTCACCCCATTCATTCCCGTATTGGTATTAATCACCTGCTTTATTTTAGCGGTTCACGCTACATTTTGCGGTAGTTTTTAAACGAAAGTTTAAAAAGAGACTCTTGAGCGATAGCTAGAGAGTCGATAGGGCTTATGGAACAATGTAATATCTATTCTATGGAAAAATTACTCATTATCAAACGAAATCGGGTCGAAAAGTTTCTCGTGACGCGCGGTGCAATACTGAGGAATCACGTTAATTCAATACAAGGATTGGAAGGCTAGCATAAGAAGTAACCCAAAAAAATTATCGCCTACAATAATTGTTCGCCGTCTAAAATAATTCCCTTTACCTCGATGCTTAAATGAGTATAATCTTGTTTACTCTGAAGGACGGGTGAGCCTGGACTTTCGTGCGAAGCATTGTTCAACTCACAAATGTAGTTTCCTCTTTGCGAAGGCCCCAAATTTATGGACACACAATCGGGCTCCATATAGCACAGCACATTACAGCTCCCTTGGCGGGGTACCTCTACAAGCCTGATTAAGTGCCCTACCATGACTTTGTCCTGTATTGGTTCTTTGAAAACAATGGATCGACATTCTTCACCTGTTTAGTATTCAAATAACAAAAGACAATGAAATGATGAAGTCAATGCACAGTTATGGTTTAGAGAAAGAGGTTTTAATGGCATGGTAATATCCCCAAAAACTCGCCTCAAAAAACGCTTAATTATGGTTTCCTGCTGTTTTCTTTGTACTTGGAGACTTTTCCCTGCTATGGTATCGAAGGAAGTTATGAGATCCAGAGGCGAGTTTACCATCAAAGAGGAAAGCAAATAATTTACATTTCTTTTAAAATCGATCCCAATGTAAATGGACTACTATTGGAAATTTGATAATCGCGTCAAATTTCGCCAACCGCGGCACAAATGAGTATTTAGCAAGACATTCCAATCAAAAATAATCTTTATAAAACTCTCTTGCGACCAGACATGGCCGTCAATCACTTGCAAATTAAAAATAAAGTTCTATTTAGAGGAAGTATTCAAACTATAGAAATGAATTAAACAAAATCTGCAAAAGCAGATTCAAAACTTTGTTAACTTGCCTTCGGAACATCCAGAGGATAACGGAATAATCATACCGCTATGAAAGAGGAAGCTTAGAAGTAAAGCGGAAGCTTCTATACTCAGCTTGCACGTTTCTTCCATTCGCTTGTGCTCTAGAATAAAAGATTACCAGTCACACATTGAAACAAAAGTTTACATCATTTTCACAACAGCCATGTCTGTCCAGCTAAAGGCAGAAAATTGTCGTGGATTTAAATGCACTTTCTTACATGTTGGCAAAACTTGAACTGACTCCAGTTGTTTTGTTTAACAAAACATTCTCAAGATTATGTTCGTGCGGTCGTTAAGGGCTAAGACAGGTGTTCCTTGAATGAGAAGATGTTTCGTGCTGTCGTTAATTGCTAAGACAGGTGCTAATTTGATGATAGTGGATTACGCATGTCACTTGTTACAAAGACGCCAGCGTGGACCAATTATTAACTATCCAGCCAGTCACACGGATGCAATGAGTAAACACTTTTATTGTCTTCAGAATAGTTCTATTTGAGCAAACCGTTCTTCGACGTCTTTATAGAATTGTTTATCGCTGACATTTTTAACTGTTCAAGCGATTGTTTTCCAGAGAATTATTTAAGCATTAATTCAGCATTTAGCATTAATTGTTATATGATATCCGGCTCTCCTCCTCAATTTTACATCAAAACTGGTGAAAAGAAAGGTCCCTTACCTTTAAAGAGCAATTTAAATCACAGTTCTGCTTTTCCAAGTTTTGAGAATTTGCCAGTGCTTATTTTCACAAAATTGGGCGAGAAATGTTTCTTATTACTTGGTAATAATTCACTTCAAAAAAAGCATCAAAGAAAATCAAGAGGACGAAATTTTGATGGTACGCGCACTGTTTGTAATTTGCACTCGTTTTACAACATTGCTCTCGTTTTACATAAAAAAATGGATTCGTTTTCAGCCAATCACAAGAAAATAATTTTTCATGTATAATATTACTCACGTGGCAGAACGACTTGATCTTATAGTGCAGTGCGGGTCTTTGTTCGTTTTTAGACGTCATAAAAAAAAACGGACGCTGAAAAATCTCTTTACATGGTCCAAGTCAGGAAGACACCGTTTGGTTAAACCATCCTTTTATTATATTTTTTCAATTCCGAAGCAAAGCTATCAATGAAGTAAGGTTTGGAAAGATTTCATCTTGAATGGATGGCCTTATGAAACAGAAGAATACAAGTCCAAAATGTCGATGTTTTGGAGTGTATCTTTATTAGGAATAAAGTTTCTGTATTCTTATTAACCTTTGCCTCACTCATAACACACTCTGTGCATGCACGTTCCAAGCAAATATTCCTGAATAAGATTTAACTGTGATGTACACATTCTAAAATGTCATTTGTGCAAAAAAGATGAAATTAAACATCTTTTTACTTTAAAATTTTTTTAAAGCTAATAAATAATGAAGTACTGATAGATTTTTAGGGGTTAGTGGTCAGTTCTTTCGATTATGTAAATTTTTAGAGAAGTTTTAATCGAATTAACCTCATTCCGCAAATCACAGTTCGTTTCCAACGCTGTAGAAAAAACACATTTGCAACACTTGTGTCAGATTTGTTTGAATCCCGCCGCTCTATTTTAAAATAACGTTTCGTAAGATATTACTGACTGGAAGTAGGCTCTCGTGCCTTTGAAACATTTATAATTCTAGTATTTACAATTTAGCAACTTTGATCTAAGAATTTTTCTTACAAGGAAAAGACCTCTAGTCGCCTTTAACATACAGCTGTACAATATTCCATCGGTTGAACTAAGCACAAGAGAAAGGAGGGTAAAAGTAGCAAAATGTGAAAAATCAAATTGGTCCGGTACAAGATTTTGCGAGGTTTCCAAGCTACTAGGAACAAATGAAGAATCTCGTTTTATTAATGCAAAATGCTATCCAATACATGCTACATTAACATAACTAGTATGATTTGGACGTGTTGACCAATGAACTCTTCTACTCTTACGGTTCATAGTCTCCGAACAGTTATCTGTCTCATTTCTAACAACCTTAACGTAATGAACTTTCATACCCCTGTTGTGGTCAATGTTAAGATAGATAGCATGACTGTCTTGAAAAGAATTTTTTGTGTCACAATCAGTACTGATGTGGCACTACGTGTGCTGATTGCAATGGAATACACTTAGAAAAATGCAGTATGAGTGTCATAATTTTGGAAAACTAAATCTCAGATGTGTTGATCAATCTACCTAGGCTGTTTCAATAACATGATTTATGTAACTTTCATATTGGTATTTAAACTTTGATATTGGTCTTTAAACTTTGATATTGGTCTTTAATTAGGGGAAACTATTGCACTATTTTGGAACCTGTTTTGAAAGCTACTCAAAAATGACTTCATTCTGTAAACCTGAACAATACCTACCAGTAGTTTTTACAGGTAAAGATTTTTCAAAATAAATATTGAGTGTTCATAAAGACCGTCAACAGAAATTTCGACAAAAACAGAAGCTTTCTAATATGATACCATTGCTAGCATGCAAATCAATAGACTTTCATTTTGTCGTGGAAATCCAAAGTAACGAGTGGATCATATGATTATATCATTTTTCGCTACGCACATAAAATTGTTTCATAATACTTTTCAACTGTTCTTATAAACAGAGTGAGTGTGCTTATCTATGCTGGCACAAAGCAAGTGCTATACAAAAGAACTATGCAATAACAAAAGCTGTTAAGCTTTACTGTATAGTCAGAAGGTGACTATATTTAAAAACCTGAAAAATGCATAACCTTTCGCCCTTACTTCAATTTCCCTTCATTTGTTTTCGTCTTAAAAGTGAGGGCAAATGATATCTCCTTTAAGGTCATCAAAGTTGATGTGACCCCACCCATCAGATTTCTTATCAACCAATCTGACTTGGGCGTATTAACCGACGAACTCTTTTACGTCCCAGCTCTTACGGTACATTGTCTCGTAACAGTTGCCTGTCTCATTTCTGACAACCTGCATGTAACAACAAACGTATTAAACAGTTTTAACCTTTGTTTCGATGAATGCTGACATCTCTATTATAACTGTACCATACAATAATTCAAATAAAACGTAATCTATCTCTATTGAAATCAAGACATTAAAGCATTGAATGTGCTGATTACAATGCTCTGCACTTCCGAAAAGAAAAAACAATCAAACAAACAAAGTAGCAACAACAACAAAAAAACATTTGTTTCAACGTTGTGTAAGCCAAAAGACAAAGAAAGTGTGCCAGACGCGAGGTTGGTTCCCTCGTAGGACCTCTCGCTCGAAAACGTAAAATGAACTTTGTATAAAGCAAAAATATATATAAAAGTAAAAAACAAAAACGTTTTCGAAACTAGATCATTTTCAGGGTCATCATCGTTTATCCTGATGATGACTTAGTGTCGAAAACGTTTGGCTTTTGTTTTTTAATTATATTTTTCCTTATAAATATCTCATTGCAAACCTAAACGAATCTCATGGATATCACGAAGCTCAAAATGGTTTCGCAATTTATCAAAAATCTCTAATACTTTGATAAATCTACCTACCTATCTTTGATTCAAAAGAATCAAAGGAAACATAATGGTCAAAGTAAATAATCTCACCTGGTTGTCGACAATAAGCTCAGCGCGTATATCATTTATGGTACATCCTCCACCGATGAGAAACGAGATATTCTTGCCAACGATACGGAAACAAGGAGAAATGAGGGTTCCCTGGGGTGGATCGCCACTTTCTGCATACAGCTTTCCTGCTGGATCGCTTTCGCTGGGTCGATTCTCAGCCCCTCCTATCCACCAGTCCCCTTGCTGCTGGGCGCTTTCTCTGTTGCGTGCTGCTGGATTGTCACCAAATGTTGGTTGCTGAATGAAAGCTGTGCCCGTCATTTCCCATCCATCGATTCCATCTTCAAAGTCAAGGAGATATGATGGGCCAATGTCACCCTATTCATTTCTGTATTGGCACTGATCACGTGCTTTATTTCATCGGTTCACGGTACATTTTACGGTAGTTTTTAAACGAACGTTTAAAAAGAAACACTTGAGTGATAGGTAGAGAGTCGATATATAAGACGTATGGAACAATGTAATATCTAATCTATGGAAAAATCACTCAATCTCACACGAAATAGGGTCAAAAAGTTTCTCGTGATGCGCGGTGCAATACTGAAGAATCACCCTAATTCAGTACAAGGACTGGAAGGCTAGTTTAAAAGTAATCCGACAAAATTATCACGCACAATAATTGTTTGCCGTCTGAAATAAGTCACTTTACCTCGATGCTGAAATGGGAATAATCTTGTTTACTCTGAAGGACAGATGAGCCTTGACTTTCGTCCGAAGCATTGTTTAACTCACAAATGTATTTCCCTCCTTGCGAAGGCCCCAAATTTATGGAAACACAATTGGGCTCCGTATAGCAAAGCACTTTACAGTCCGCTTGGTGGGGTACCTCTACAAGCCTGATTAAGTACCCCTCCAAGACTTAGTCTTGTATTGGTTCTTTGAAATCAATGGATCGACATTCGTCACCTGTTTAGTATTTATATAACAAAAGAGAATGGAATGATGAAGTTGAAATAAGGTTTCGGTTTAGAGAAAGAGGTTTCAATTGCAGGGTAATATCCCCAAAAAGTCAATTTGCCTCGAGAGACGCTAGATCATGGTTTCCTTCTGCCTTTTTTTGCTTTTTGTTTTTGTTTTGTTTTGTTTTGTTTTTTGTACTGTGTGAGAGTTTTCCTTGCTACGGTATCCCAGGAGATTGAAAGTTCTGCTTCAGTTTTTCAACAAAAAAGATTTTGCCTCAGCGGGTACCTCTGTAATTTTACCGTTAGATTTTGAACGTACACTGAAGCAAGTTGTGAGAAACAAAGGCGAGTTACCCGTCAGAGAGGAAAGCAAATAATTTACAACTCTATTAAAATCGATCCCAATGTAAATCACCCACTATTGGAAATTTGATCATCGCGTCAGATTTCGTCAACCGCGGCAAAAATGGGTATTTTGCAAGAAATTCTAATCGACAGAGTTCGATAGAACTCTCCTGTGACCAGACATAGCTAGTCCATCACTTACAAATTAAAAAAAAAAGTTCTATCAAGGAGGGGTATTCAAATTATGGAAATAAATTGAACGAATATCTGCAAAACAAATTTAAAACTTTGTCGACTTACCTGCAGAACATCCAGAGGATAACGGAATAATGACACCGCTATAAAAGAGAAAGTTTAAAAGTAAAACAGAAGCTTCCATACTCAGCCTGCACGTTTCCGCCATTCGCTTGTGTACTAGAATAAAAGATCACCAGTCACGCACTGAAACAACAGTTTACATCATTTTAACAACAACCAATCCTGTTCAGCTAAAGGCAAATATTGTTGTGGATTTAAATGCGTTTTGACATATGTTGACTCCAGTTGGCTTGTTCAACAGAATGTTCTCAAGGAGATGTTAGTGCTGTCGTTAATAGCTAAGACAGGTGCTCCTTAAATGGTTGTGGATTACGCAAGACACTGATCACAAAGATGCCAGCGGGGACCATTCATTAATTAGCTATTGTTTGAATTAATATATATATATATATATATATATATATATATATACAATTGAATTCAGTTCCCTGCCTTACTGAAGGTCTAGTCTGACAGCTTAAGCCATTATTTTTAGGTAAACTGTAATGAACGCAAAATAGCCTCATATTCATAATATTTTTATAGTGAATTGTATATAATATCACCAGGTGAATGACAATTTGCCTTTAAAATGTTTGTGAGCGCTTTAAATTAAAGATAATACCAGAACACCATTACTTTAAACAGGTTGATAAAAAGTTCACTCTAGCCTCTTACTAAATCGGAAAACCCATTGGCTGTCTTTTAAGTATCGTGCATTTATAATATGAGTTCGAGTTCCGCTTTTCCAAGCATCCCTAAATTTAATGATAATTACTATCTTCATCAGTGACGAGTGAATTCAAAACCTGCCCCCTTAAGTGTCTCGAGCAACGTTTTGATGGCGCCGAGACTTTTTCTAAAGGGTTTCATATAGATTCCTCTTTATTGGCCGATAATTCTCCACAAAATAAGCTTCATAAACAGTTTATTATTAAGATTTATGAGATGGCGCGTATAAACCTAAATATTCCGAACAGGTGGAATATCAAATTCATAATTCGAGCTCAAGAGAGAACAGTGAACAGAATTTCAACCATCTTTCTTTTACTCATACTTCTTTGGTTTCTAGCAAAAACTTGGATTAAATTCTCAGAATTATGACCGTGTTCGAGCAATGTGATAAATTCCTCTTAAACGGCACCTTATTACATATAAACAATACACCGACTGACTTGAGTAATATTTTTTCATTGTTTTATTTCAGTTTGACTTTGAATGCTTTGTTTGATTGAAACGATGTCAGATATGTGGAATCTCCTTGGGAGATCGAGCTCCAACTGTGGTAGAATAACAAGAAACCATAACTCACCGTTCCCAACATAGACGTGCTGATTGACGAAAGACAACTGGAGCAAGAAATGTTGCGACATAAGAAAAGTTGAAGTTAAACAGACAGCCAATTTCGTATTACAGGGAGTAGAGGGGATCGTCTTTGACCTCGTTTCCAGTTTAACCAATAACATAATTTCGAGTGCAGTTTTGTGTTAATAAGCACCAGCAAATTTTTCTAGGATATCATAATTACAGAAGCCCGGAGGGCGGGTGCAATTTATAGGCCTTGCTTATTTTCACCATATTGCACGAAAAGTGTTTCTATTACTTAGTAATTATTCCCTTGAAAAAAGCATCACAGACAGCGCACGCACAGTTTGTAATTTGCACTCGTTTTACGACGTTGGTCACGTTTTATATCCAAAAATGGACTCATTTTCAGCCGATCAAAAGCGCATAATTTTTTTCGTGTATCTTATCACTCACGTGGTAGAATGACTTTATCTTATGGTGACTAGCGAGTCTTCTTCGTTTAAGACGTCATAAAAGAAAAGACACTGAAAAAGGTTTTTAAATCGCCCAAGTCACGAAGACGCCGTTTGGTTTACACATCGTTTTATTACATCTCAATTCCGAAGCAAAGCGAAAGTAAGATTTGGAAAGATTAGTCGTTGTAAAGGGATAACCTAATGAAACAGAAGAATACAAGTCCAAAGTGTCGATATTTTGACGTGTATTTTTATTAGGAATAAAGTTTCTGTGTTCTAATTAACCTCTGCCTCACTCATAGCACACTCTGTGCACGCACGTTCCAAGTAAATATTCCTAAATAAGCTTTAAAATGAAAATTTCAATTACATGTTTCCATGGTTAAAACCAATTGTCCAAACTGTGATGTACACATTCTAAAATTATGTTTACACAAAAAAGATAAAATTAAACATATTTTTATTATGAAATTTTGTAAAGCTACTATATAACAAAGTGCTAATAGATTTTCAGCGGGTAAGTGATCAGTTTCTAAAATTTGCTGCGACGTATTTTACCTAATATTAAGAACTGCAAGACGCAAATGAGAACACTAACAAAGAGGGAAACAAGATAAAGTGATAAAGTATTTTCCATTATGTAAATTTGTAGAGAAGTCTTAATGGAATTAACTTCACTCCGCGAATCACAGTTCGTTTCCAACTTTGTAGACAAAACACATTTGAGGGTCTCCAATAGGGTTCTTTAATCCCACAATCCCGACTACAAAAATTTTCTTCTCAATCCCGTAATCCCAACAGTTTTTTCCGGCCAATCCCGATCCCGATCACACAATTTTGTCTTACTCCATTTCTAAACTTGGGAGGGCCATTTCGGTAGCAGATGACTTTCTCAACCAGTATCGATCCGTTGAAGTCTATGGTCACCGTACTGGCGTAGGTTTACCTCTTTTCACCAAAATAATGATATATTTTATTTTAGAAGTTTTCAAAGTTTTGCAGGAATAACGTATGCTAGTCACGGTAAAGACTTCCTTCCGTTAAACTTCAATCACGGACGAACGTGTTAATACGGACAGGTTGGTATCAAAGAAACGAATGACAATGTCAGCAAGTGCATAAGACACAAAAGATTACGGCCGCAATCTCATAGTTTCATAAGAAGAGAGGTAAAGAAAACTTCATTGAACACAATTCTGCTGTTGAAGCCAATACATCTTGGGAGGCGGGAACCTCTTCCGAGATGAAATCAGCTTCTAGTTCCAAAGATGGAATGTCACTATCATCACACGGGGAATCGAACTCTAATATTCCATCTTCCTCTTCGGCTTGTTTCCCGCTGTTTTCTTGCTGCTCCTCGAAGTCAGAGCGTTCGAGAGTGACCGGTTTGCCCGGCTAAATTTTTCTCTAATAGAGATACTACGGGAGAGTTACAACTCTTTCCGTCGTTGTTTCCTATCTGACAGGGCGCTGACGCACTGCTGCAACAAATGTTTACGCCCAGTCCCTTATTTTCTGTATGCTCTGTGGTGTCACCTTTAGAGGTGGTAACGGTTGAATTGCTGGGCATATATATAGGCATATGGGCTGGGCATATAAAGACATAATTCTGAGATTTGCTGGAGGCTTCTCAAGGCCGTTAAGCATTTCAACTGACGCAGCAGTCATAGATGCCTTGCTACCCTGTGGGATATTGAGGATTTTTGGTTAATTGGCAACTTCGCTTCTGATATACTTTTCATTGCCGCGCAATAATTGAAGAGTGTCGCTGAACAGCCCGACCGCCTCCTGAATGCTAGAGAGCCTGTTCGCCTGGTGCTTTTCGTGGACTGAGAAGATCAATTTCTTCAAAAATTCACGTCAACGGACATCCCGGCTCTCAGTTCGTTGAAGTGATTATTTCCCAAATCCCGATTCCCGTGTCCCGTTCGTAATAACAATCCCGCATCTCGCTCCCTTTTTACTTTAAATTCCCGGATCCCGGACTTTAAATAAGCCCAATCATGGATCCCGAAAATCCTATTGAGTACCCTCACATTTGTTTCTCTTTATTCCAGAACTGCACCACTTGACTCCCGCCAGTCTGAGCTGTTTTAAAATCACGTAACTTAAGATATTACTAACTGGAAGTAGGCTCTCGTCCCATTGAAACATTTCAAATTCTAGTATTTACAATTTAGCAACTTTGATCCAAGAATTTTGCTTACAAGGAAGAGACCTCTAGTCGCCATAAAGTTACAGCTGCGCAACATTTCATTGTTTGAACTGAGTACAACAAAAAGGAGGGTAAAAGTAACAAAATGTGAAAAATCAAAATGGTCCGATACAAGATCTTGCGAGGTTTCCAAGACTAAGAAGAAAGGGAGAACCTCGTTTTTAATTTGAAATGCTACCCATTACATACTACATTACCATGATCTGTGTGGCTTTGATACTGGCTTTCGCACGATAAGGGGACCTGTTACAATATATCGCAATTTTTTTTTACCTCTATAGCCCTAAATAGAATCTAATGGGAGTTTTTTCAAAGCGATGGATATCCAGTGTCCTTAAATACTCAGCCAAGAAATTTCTACACATCAAAAAAAGGTGGGTTTTTATATGATATGACTGCTAGGATATAAAGTAAGAGACTTCTTATAGTCACGGTAAACCAATTACAATCATGTTTTCCAATCCAAACGATCGGAAGACATGATTATGAAATGTTCTGTCTCGCACATAAAATTGTCTCAATGCTGGCGCAAAGCAAGTACTATAAAACGTCAAAAGCTGTTATAACCTTCTTTCAAGGTGACTACGTGCAAAATCCTGACTTGAAGGGGTGAGTTGGTTTCGACAGCCGTTAATCCTTTTTGCCTTCACTTCTACTTTAGTTAGCGAGGACAAATGATATCTCATTTAAGGTCATAAAAGTCATTGTGACCCCAATTAACAGATCTTTTATCAACTAGTCTGACTTGGGCGTATTGACCGATGAACTCTTCTACGTTGGAGCTCTTATGGTACGTAGTCTCCGAACAGTTACCTGACTCATTTCTGACAACCTTAATGTAATGATACAAACACAAAATCTTTTTCAAAATCCCTTGTTTCGATCAGTGCTGACGTAGGTAGCATGACTGTATTGAGAGGAATTTTTGGTGTCGCCATCAGTTCTAATATGGCATTGCGTGTGTTGATTGCAATGGATTGTACTTAAAAAATGCAGTATAAATTTCGCAATTTTGCAAAGCTAAATCTCAGAAACGTTGATCAGTCTACATAAGCTATTTCCATAACATAATTTCTGTAACTTCGATACTGGTGTTTAATTAGAGAAAACTATTGCAGTATTTTGGAAAATGACTTCAACCTGTAATCCTGAACAAAATCTATCAGGAAATTTTACAGCTATGAGTTTTTCAAAGTAAGTGTTTATTGAGTGTTTATAAAGACCTTCAACAGACTTTCATTTTGTCGTGGTAATCCAATATAATAAGTGGATGATATGATTATAGCATTTTCTGCCACGCGCATAAAATTTTTCATAATACTTTTCTACTGTTGCTATAAACAGAGTGAGTGTGCCTATCTATACTGGCACAAAGCAAGTGTTATACAAAAGAACTATACAGTATCAAAAGCTGTCAAACCTACTGTATAGTCACAAGGTGACTATCTGTAAAAACCGCTTATCTTTTGTGCCCTTACTTTCCCTTCAGTTGTTTTCCCCTAAATGGTGAGGACAAATGATATCTCCTTTAAGGTCATCAAAATTAATGTGACCCCAACTACCAGATCTCTTATCAACTAGTCTGACTTGCGCGTATTGTCCGATGAATTCTTTTACATCCCAGCTCTTACGGTACATTGTCTCGTAACAGTTGCCTGTCTCATTTCTGACAACCTGCATGTAACAACAAACATATCAAATAGTTTTAAACCTTTGTTTCGATGAATGCTGATATAACTGCCATGACCGTATCATACATTTATTCAAATTAAGAGCAACCTATTTCTATAGAAATCAAGGCAATACAGAATTGAATGTGCTGATTGCAATGCTCTGCACTTCAGAAAAAAACAAACAAACGAAAACAACAACAACAACAGAAAAACTCGTTTCAATGTTGTGTAAACCAAAGACAAAGAAAGTGTACCAGAGGCGAGGCTGGTTCCCTTGTGGAACCTTTCTTGACGAAACTCAAAATGAGCTATTCATAAAGCAAAAAGCACATTAAAATGTGAAACACAGGCGTTTTCGAAACTAGATTATTTTCAGGGTTACCATTGTTTATCCTGACGATGACCTAGTGTCAAAAACGTCTGGCTTTTTTTTAATACATTTTTTCCTTATAAATGGCTCATTGTAAACCTAAACGAATCTCATGGATATCACGAAGCTCAAAATGATTTCGCTATTTATCAAAAATCTCTGATACCTTGATAAATCTACCAAGGATGTTTCAAAAAAATCAAAGGAAACATAATGGTCAAAGTAAATGATCTCACCTGGTTGTCGACAATAAGCTCCGCACGAATATCTTTTATGGTACATCCTCCACCAATGAGAAACGAGATATTCTTGCAAACGATACGGAAACAAGGAGAAATGAGAGTTCCCTGGGGTGGATCGGCACTTTTTTGGTACCACCTTCCTGCTGGAACGTTTTCGCTGGGTCGATTCTCAGCCCCCCCTATCCACCAGTCCCCTTGCTGCTGGGCGCTTTCTCTGTTGCGTGCTGCTGGATTGTCACCAAATGTTGGTTGGTGAATGAAAGCTGTGCCTGTCATTTCCCATCCACCAATTCCATCTTCAAAGTCAAGGCTGCAAGCTGGTGAGAAAGAAAAAAGAGGAAGTGTTTATCCCGCTGAATACTCTACGACTATCATTCGATGTCGTAAATCTCGATTCCGTAAAGTTGTATTCAATTACTTTTATTGCAGTATGCGCCGGTGAACCCTGAAGGACATTTACAACGAAATCCTTTATCAGTGTATCCAGCTTGACATGTGCCATTGTTGTAACAGGAACTGCTGCTGCAGAGATTCTGTCAGAAACAAAATAAATTCCGTCTTATAAATAGTTTTGCGTAGCTCACATATTCGTCCATTGCTTTATCTTAAAGCTACATTAAAAGTGCATTATACCTAGACCATTTTACTTGCAAGCAATCGATCCTCTAATATGCAACTAACTGATCGTTTAATAGATAGACAGTTGAATCGCCTGAAAGATCAGTGATTGACTATTCCGAAGAAATGACCATATATAAGCTTTCTTAACTTCTTGTCTACGCTCTCGTTACGTCACTGCTAAAAGGATCGCCTAAAATAATATTTTTGGTCATATGAAATCAGTTCGAAGTACCTCAATGGCAACGTAGATATGACCCTCTTTACTTTGTAGGGCAGACGATCTTTTATTTCCTCCCGTAGCATTGTTTAACTCACAAATGAAGTTTCCTCCGTGAGTAGCAGGTCGAACATTTATGGACACACAATTAGGCTCCATATAACAAATTACTTTACGGCTGCCCTCATGAGGTACCTCCATACTTCTGATTACGTTTCCCTGCATGAGTTTGTCTTGTACTGGTTGATTCCACACAATGTGGCGGCATTCATCATCTGTTTCAGCAAATATCAAATCAGTATGAAAAAAGGGGTTCATATCATTGTTGACCTTTTGGTTTTGGATCGCATGCGCAGCAAAAGGAGCGAAGCACGTGGGGCAAAACTTTTCCTAGTAATTTTTTAATTATGATTTTGTATGATATTCATTCTTCTTGATTTATTTATTTATTTCACCTTGCTAAGCTTTGTAAAATACTGGCTGTTGTATATTATTATCAGTTTTTCTGAAGGTATGTGAAGAGGTAATTCGAGTTTCATGAACTGAGGATTTTATATTCAGAAACTACTGTTTACTTTACTTATGATCCAATATTGAAGCAATTATTAACCAAGGCAGTTTACAGAGTTGAGCTTATGCTATCCTTTCAATTATCAAATTTCGAAGGTTAAAAATACCTTCTTTAACGAAACAGTGTACAAAGAGGAAAAATTTCAGATGGAATCTAGACATCCTGACATCTAAAATCGCTTTAAACCGAGACCTCCGTAATATTTCTTTTAAGGAAAACTTCTCCACAAGTACCTTCTGGTTTGGGCATCAACACAGTATTATTGTTGCCCTTAAAGGCAGATAGAAATCTTCTGGTTGCTAGGAAAGGTTCTTCCTGTTTTGATTTTGATTGTTCTTCCAACTTGACGATTATCCTACTTGGACAGTTACTAGATGTATTATCTTTCAGTAAGCATACAATCTCTTAGCATATTCCCATTCCATCCTAAAGAAACTTAATTTACCTGAACACACACCACCATCTCCAGCTGATCCTTCCTTGCAACTACAACCGTAAGAACCATTTGTGTTTACACAGGTCGCATTCACACCACAAATGATGCTGGAATTTGCGCACTCGTCAATATCTAAAGAAAAAGGTTTATTAAGTTAATACGTGAGCTAAGGGAAAGCAATTTAAAAGCTGGATAAAGGATAAATTACTATTGGTAATGACTTAGACTACAAGTTAATTTGATTCTGACGAGAAATATGGACGGCTCTATAAATATTAGTTGTTATCATATCGCTGCCAGAACCTGTGGCCATTTTTAAGCGAATCCTGTCTTCTGATTGGCTACCTAAGCGGGTAAAATGGGCCATCACGCCCGCTCGGGATTGCACGGTTTAATCCCCCGCAAGAAAGAAAATTGCTTGGGGCGAACTTACAAGAGAGTTCGTAAGTTATGGACAGTGTCAGCAACGGAGTCGCAAAAAGCGGTAGAAGGCAGTCAAAGTAAAGAAAACTCTCGTGGGTTTATTGGGCTGCAAAAACAGTTGGCTCTCTATCCCGTCTCTTCAAAGTAACAAGTATTTTTTGATTCTCATTGAAGCAAAATCTTTTTGCCATGTGATAAATGCTTTATTGGCCAAGCTTGTTCGGTCAAGATGGCTTGATATTAGCCGAGGTCTTTTTTTAGCGTTTTTATGGACCGAGTCGAAACAAGTATGAGAGCTGCTGGTGTTGATGCAGTTGGCATTCGCGCCACAAAGGTGAACGCCTTTCCTGCTTTTAGCGATATCTGAGAGAAGATTTAAAAACACAGTTAAGTCTGAGCATCAGACCCCGTTCATTAATGATATCCACTCCCTCGGACATTGCAAGTCTAAAGTCTTAAGAAGAGTGTGAAAGAAAATCAACAAAATCAAATTCAAAACCTTGTCAAGTTAGCTTCGGAGCATCTAGAGGATAACAGAATAATCATATCGCTATAAAAGAAAAAAGATTAAAAGTGAAACGGAAGCTTCCAAGATTACCAGTCATGCACTGAAATAACAGTCTACATCGTTTTCACAGCAGCCATCTCTCCAGCTAAAGGCAAAAACATTTTGTGGATTTAAATGCGTTTTCGCATAGCAAAACTTGAACTGACTCCAGTTGGTCTACTTAACAGAATGTTCTCAAGAAGATGTTCGAGCTGTCGTTAATGGCTAGGACAGGTGCTCCTTCAATGATTGTGGATTACGCACGACGCTAGTCACAAAGACCCCAGTGTGGACCAATTATTAACTATCCAGCCAATCACACAAATGCAATGCGTAAAACACCTTCAGAATAGACATAGTTTGATGCTACACTGGTTTGCAGATTTAATGAATGTAACCGAAGAAGTTACAATTCATAGACCCAACGTTTCGACACTACTGTCTAGTGCCTTCATCAGGGGTGATCTAAACGCTGCAACAAGAGGTCCTTTTATATGATCACTAATTAGCGGCCTTTTTTCTGACGAGGTGTAAATAAGCGTCAGGAAGCAGACCGCCATCGCCACAAAGGTGAACGCCTTTCCTGCTTTTAGCGATATCTGAGAGAAGATTTAAAAACACAGTTAAGTCTGAGCATCAGACCCCGTTCATTAATGATATCCACTCCCTCAGACATTGCAAGTCTAAAGTCTTAAGAAGAGTGTCTTGTCCATTTAGGCGAGTAAAGGTCTTTGGGTGAGAATAGTATTGGTAAGAGCCTAGCAGCCAATGCTCAACAGATACCTTACCAACCACATACATTGAAAAGAAAACGGAAATATAAATTTTTGGTCAGAGGTAGTGCAGCTTAACCGCCAAGATGAAAGGTCAAAACATAGGAAACTAAGGAATGACCACTTTGCGTTCCTGCATAACATAGACAGTAAAGAGAGAACAAGTTGACATTCTCCAAAGAACAGAGGAAGCAACGAAGACAAATGAAATGAAATATAATAGAATGTGGTAACTCTGACCAGGAAGGATAACTAACTCAATCTTTGGAAGAAAAGCTTTCAGGAAATCCAAAATGGGGAAGCAACCAAAAGTCGGATCCGACTGATAAAATGCGAATTCCTAATCCTAAGCTGAGGTAAAGAACGAATCAGCTGGAAGAATGCGGCAGACGTACTTCGCTGACGATGGTGCAAAGAAGATACATTCTATGTGATGCAAAGTAAGTTCATCATACCTATGCATACATGCCCAGTTCCGTTGTATCCCTCCTTGCATGTGCATTCATACGAGCCATTAGTGTTTACACAGGTCGCATTCACACCACAAATGATGCTGGAATTTGCGCACTCGTCAATATCTAAAGAAAAAAGATAACGTAAGCTAAGGAAAGTAATTCAAAAGGTTGATAAAGGATAATTTACTTCTGGCAATACTTAGACTACATTTTAATTTAATTCTGACGAGAAATATGGACGACTCTATCAGTATTAGTTGTTATTATATCGCTACCAGTGCCCTTGCGCATTTTGAAGCGAATCCTGTCTTCTGATTGGCTACCTGAGTGGATAAAATGGGTCCATCATGCCCGCTTGGGATTGCACGGTTTAAGTCTGCGCAAGAAAGAAAATTGCTCGGAGCGAACTTACAGAAGAGTTCGTAAGTTATGAACAGTGTCAGCGACGGAGTCGCAAAAAGCAGTAGAAGACGGTCAAAATAAAGAAAAGTCGTGGGTTTATTGGGCTTCAAAAACAGTTGGCTCTCTTTCCCATCTCTTGAAATAAACAAGTATTTCTTGATTTTTAACAAAGCAAAATATTTTTTCTATGTGATAGATCCTTTATTGACCAAGCTTGTTCGGTTAAGATGGATAGACATTGGTTACGTTTTGTTTTCAGCGTTTTTAAGGCCGAAACAAAACAATTGCAAGAGCGACTGGTGTTGGTATTCGCGTCACAAAGGTGGCTGCCTTTCCTGCTTCAGCATTAGACCCCGTTCGTTGATGATATCCACTCTTGTGGAGAATAGAACTCCCTCGAACATCACAAGACTCAAGTGCCAAGAAAAGTGTCTTATCCAATTAGGTGAGCAAAGGTTTGTGTGAGAGTAGTATTGGAAAGAGCCTCGCAGCCGATGCTCGACAGATATTCTTACCAACCACAAATAAATTTTTGATCGGCGGGCTTAACGGCTAAGATGAAAGGTCACAACAGACCATAAATAGACTGTGGGAAGCTAAAAGAGAGAAGAAAGAAAGTGGAAGAAAAGCTTTCAGGAAATACAAAATGGGGAAGCAACCAAGAAAAGTTTCGGATTCGACTGACAAAATGCCAGTTCCTAACCGTAAGCAGAGGTTAAAACGAAGTAAGTTCATCATACCTGTACATACATGTCCAGTTCCATTGTATCCCTCCTTACATGTGCATTTGTACGAGCCATAAGTGTTTGAACAGTTTGCATTCACGTCACAGCGCAAGATATCACTCTTACATTCATCGATGTCTGGGAGATAAATGGTAAATAATGAAAGAATAGATGAAATAGAAATTAACAGAAAAAAACAAAAAACTAAAAAAAAAATTTTTTTGACAGGTATAGGTTGAGATAAAATGAAATAAGCTAACCTCCAGTCCCCAAGTTCATATCGCAAAACATCAACTCTGTCTTTCCATTACCAGTTGGATTCAGCCAGTACTTGTTGCTAGTGGAATCTTTTCCCTCACTTGCCTTTATTTCTTGGCAAGACATTGCCGGTAATTCCAGAATAGAACCCAGAGGTGCTGCAATACATAAAAGATTGCAAAATTAATTCGTGGGATAACTACTTAGATAATTTGCAAAAATTTTAAGTTTTGAGCTCGGTAGAAATAGAGAAAGATATTTTTCGTATTGTCACGAGCGTGGGACAAATAAAAAGTTCTGAGTTCCCATGAGGAATCGAACCTCAGACCTTCGGTTTCCGCGCTCCGATGTACCACTGAGCCTCAGAGACTCTAAGGTGGGCGAGGCCCATTACGAAGTTCATACATGACGCACGTCCAGCATACTGCCAGAATGTCGACAGCGTCCTGTTTTTCTAAATAGAATATGAGAGATAGTAGGTAATTTTCTCTTAGTCCCACGCTCGTGACAAGACGAAAAACATCTTCCTCTATGTCCATAAATGTATCTAACTCACTGAAATGTGGTGGAGTATTTCATTCGAATTTTTCTTACCTTACTCTGAAAGCGAAGGGTAAAACGGTTATTAAAGCATGTTAAAAATACTATTAAATATGAAAACATCAAAGGTAAATATCATTTATGAATAACTTGACGTTTTAACAAATTCGACCTTCTTTTCCCCACTTTCATTTCTCTTAGATAAGCATCAGAACTAACATTTTTTTCAAATGTGTTAAAACACAGAAGCAGTAAGATAAGTTTATCGGAAAAACCTAACTCAACATTTTTCTTGAAAATGAAGTTTGTTAAAAAAAAAACTGTAAATGTCCTAAGGAAGCACCTGTCAGGGTTGCTCACGGCGACACCGTTAAAAGACAGAAACTTTCAAGCAAAACACGATATAAAAATAAAAACAACATCTTGAGGTTAGAATTCGAACCCATACGTGATAGTCTTCCCAAAACATTCCTCGTGAGGGCCGTACGCGATCATGAGAACAGAGCTGGAAAAACTTGCATGAGCTGGCTTACGGTCCGGCGTGATGTAATATGGTAAAATTGTCAGCCAGAAGAAGATCGACAGTCTTAGGATAAAACGCTCCTTGTCTGAATCGGGTCGTGCCGGAGCCGAAAACACTTTGCTCTCAGTCATAACGTGCGAACGAGTAGGGCCTTCTCACTGCATCAGCAACTACATACCGCGCTATAAAATATACTTTATGAGTAAATCTTTCCTAGTCGACATTCTTGAACTTAAAACATACCCCTTCCGTTTAAACGCCGGATATGAAACCAACCAGGGGCCAAGCGAAAACTTTCAGGCCTCGCCTCTTTGGTGCGGTTGTTCAATTCGCAGATCTTCTCCTTTCTGTTGTAGTTATAGCTTTGGCAGGTAATTTCTTGTCCACACCGAATATCACAGATGTGAGGAGCTAATGCTGAAACCCTTTTAAACACGAACTTCTCAAGTTTCATGCCTTGAATGTTGATCTCCATCCTGCACTGTTCATTAGCACATACGCGGCCCACGAAAAAAGCCAAGATAAAGAAACAAAAATATTGCCACAGCATTTTTCCTGTAAGAATAAAGAATTAATCCATGCTTAGCGTGCATATATGGCGTTGTGGATGCATATAGAGAGTTTAGAGAGCACGAAGTGCAGCCGAGAACAACTCTAGCCTCTTGGGAAACTATTTTTTTTAAGTCTTTCCTTTTTGTTTTTTGGTGACATTTTTAACTGCTCGAGGGATTCTTATCCAGAAATCATGAGTTTGAGATTTTTAAAGCATTAATTTTAAAATAACATCAGGTTTTTTAGCCATTCCTCCCTAATTTAACATCAAAACTGATGAAAAGAAAGCTTCCTTACCCTTAAAGAGAAAATTAAAGCACAGCCATTTGAGGTGTTCTTCGGAGTGGATCACCATCTGGAAAGTTTGCATTTTGAAGTTGTTCAGTGGCTGTTTTAATTGTTTAAATTAAAAAAAACCAAACACAAAAACGAAAGTCTAGTTTAACAGCTTGAGCCTCTGTTTTCTGGCAAACTGTTATGAATGCAAAATAATCTCATATTCATAACATCAGTTTGATTGTATATTGTGAATAATATCACCGGGTTATTGATAATTTGCCCCTAAATTGTTTGTGATCGCCGTAAATTAAAGATAATACAAGAACACCATCACTTTTGAGCAGGTTGATAAAAACTTAACTATAGCCACTTATAAGGCCAGAAAAACCCCAGCCGTCTTTAAGCATTCTGCATCCACAAAATGAGTTCGAGATCCGCTTTTCCAAGTATCCCATAACAAATGTCATTTAATGAAAACCTTTACTACCATCTTCATCAGTAACGAGTGAATTCAAAACCTGCCCTTTAGGTGTCCTTAAAGGGTTTTATACAGATTCCCCTATATTAGCCGATAAATATCCACTTAAAGATTGAAAATAAGTTTAATAGATAATTTTTTTTATCATGATTCATGAGATGGCGCGTACATGTTTAAATCTAGATATAAACCACTTTCCGAACAGGTGGAATTCAAAATGCAAATATAAAATTATCATAATTGGAGCTCAAGAGGAAACAGTGAACAGAAGTCTAACAATCTTTGCTTTACTCATACTTCAGTTTTTTCACCAAAGAAAGATTTTGCCTCAGCGGGTACCTCTGTAATTTTTCCGTTAGATTTTGAATGTATACCGAAGCAAGTTGTGAGAACCAGAGGCGAGTTACCCGTCGAAGAGGAAAGCAAATAATTTACATCTCTTTTAAAATCGATCCCAATGTAAATGAACTACTATTGGAAATTTTGATCACTGCGTCAAATTTCGTCAACTGCGGCACAAATGGGTATTTTGCAAGATATTCCAATTGGGGATAATCTTGATAGAACTCTCCTGTGGCCAGACATAGCCGGTCCATCACAAAGTTCTATTTAGAGGAGATATTCAAACTATGGAAATGAATTGAAAGAAAATCAACAAAATCAAATTCAAAACCTTGTCAAGTTAGCTTCGGAGCATCTAGAGGATAACGGAATAATCATATCGCTATGAAAGAAAAAGATTAAAAGTGAAACGGAAGCTTCCAAGATTACCAGTCATGCACTGAAATAACAGTCTACATCATTTTCACAGCAGCCATCTCTCCAGCTAAAGGCAAAAACATTTTGTGGATTTAAATGCGTTTTCGCATAGCAAAACTTGAACTGACTCCAGTTGGTCTACTTAACAGAATGTTCTCAAGAAGATGTTCGAGCTGTCGTTAATGGCTAGGACAGGTGCTCCTTCAATGATTGTGGATTACGCACGACGCTAGTCACAAAGACCCCAGCTTGGAACAATTATTAACTATCCAGCCAATCACACAAATGCAATGTGTAAAACACCTTCAGAATAGACATAGTTTGATGCTACATTGGTTTGCAGATTTAATGAATGTAACCGAAGAAGTCACAATTCATAGACCCAACGTTTCGACACTCCTGTCTAGTGCCTTCATCAGGGGTGATCTAAACGCTGCAACAAGAGGTCCTTTTATATGATCACTAATTAGCGGCCTTTTTTTCTGACGAGGTGTAAATAAGCGTCAGGAAGCAGACCGCCATCGTCACGATTTAAAGGAGCGTGGGCGGAGTTAAGGTGCCAAGCCTCCAAACAAATGCGCTGGTGGTAACGCCGATTAGTGGTGATAATTTTAGAATTATCCCACCCAATTGTATGGTTGGTTAGGCAAGTATGCTCCGATAAAGCTGAATTTTCCTTTTTGCAAAGAAAAACCGCTTTTTGGTGCTCTTTTAACCGTGTACCAAACTGGCGTTTGGTCTGTCCGATGTATTCGTTGTCACAGTCATTGCAAGGAATAGAATAATGGCGTCGGTTCGTTGTTCTTTCGTGACAGGATCCTTAGGTTTGGCGAAAATATGCCCTAAAGTCTGAAAAGGTTTTTGAGCAACTTTAACGCTTTTTCGCCAAAACTAAGGATCCTGTCACGAAAGAACAACGAACCGACGCCATTTATTCTATTCCTTGCAATGACTGTGACAACGAATACATCGGACAGACCAAACGCCAGTTTGGTACACGGTTAAAAGAGCACCAAAAAGCGGTTTTTCTTTGCAAAAAGGAAAATTCAGCTTTATCGGAGCATACTTGCCTAACCAACCATGCAATTGGGTGGGATAATTCTAAAATTTTCACCACTAATCGGCGTTACCACCAGCGCCTTTGTTTGGAGACTTGGCACATTAACTCCGCCCACGCTCCTTTAAACCGTGACGATGGCGGTCTGCTTCCTGACGCTTATTTTCACCTCGTCAGAAAAAAGGCTGCTAATTTGTGATCATATAGAAGGACCTCTTGTTGCAGCGTTTAGATCACCCCTAATGAAGGCACTAGACAGGATGTCGAAACGTTGGGTCTATGAATTGTAACTTCTTCGGTTACATTCATTAAATCTGCAAACCAGTGTAGCATCAAACTATGTCTGATTGTCCACCTGGTTGCCGTGTGAACTTTAATATACCTTCAGAATAGTTCTATTCAGGCAAACCGACTTTAAAGTCTTTGACATTTTAACTTTTCGAGCGATTGTTTTCTAAGGAATTACTTAAGCATTAATCAGGCATTAATTATTGCATAATATCCAGGTTTACAGCCATTCCTCCTAAACTATACAACAAAACTGGTGAAAAGAAAGGTCCCTTTCCTTTAAAGAGGAAATTAATGGACAGCCATTTGAGGTGTTCTTTAGCAAGGACCATCATCCGAAAATTTTCTATTTTAAAGTTTTTGGTTGTTGTTATGAAGCTATTGTTTAAATAAAACAAAACAAAACGAAACAAAAACGAACATGTAATTGAATTCAGTCCCCTGCCTTCCTGAAAGTGTAGTCTGACAGCTTGAGCCACTGGGTTTTGGTAAATTGTGATGAATGCAAAATAGCCTCATATTCATTATATTTTGATTGTGAATTAAAAATGATAACACTTGGCACGCTTAGAAATTATTGCTCGAAATTGGGCCAACTTTCAATTTGGCCGCGCGTGACCTGGGGTAAAGTTTTCCAAAATCCAAGATGGCGGACAGCTCTGAACCCACCGAAGAGGAACTAATATTTTCAATAAAAAAAGCCCTTTAGCATAGCAAGTCAGAATTTGAGCGAAGAATTTCGAATGGGCATAAATGGAGGGATCTAGATATCACATTCAACCGGCTAAACAAGGTTGCTGAATTAGCTGTGAAAGGAAACTTTGGAGCAATTCGAGAGCGACCTAAATATAAACTTGGCGAACTGTATCCAATGCTACAGCGTCGCATGATTCGGGCGAAATGTGCCATTGATCGCCGGCTATCACCAAGGATGAGTAAAGTGCACCCGTGGATGGTAATTTTTGATCTCCCTATGGCACAGGAGGTTTTTAACATTTTACATAAGGACGTTCTTGGTCTAACAAGGTATGGTTTAGAGGTAGAAGAGAAGCCAGGTTCTGTAACAATTACTTTTTTCAGTCTGAGAAGACTATGTCATTTGTTTGACAAATTTATGGACTGTGGTGGATTTATCAAGCAGCTTGGCGAAGGAAAGGGACAAGTCAAGCTCATTGTCAGCCAAGAAAAAAAAGGAGTGATGATCTACAATGCAAAAGCAGAGTGTTTGCAAGCAAAATTTTACTATGGCTATTGGAATTCGTTTGGTATCAGCCAACACTAAATACAGAAATCACCAGTTTATTTTGGAAACCGACATTGCTTAACTGTTGTGTTGAATGGTGTGAGCTACTCAAAGAAAAGACACCAGTAAAACAAGGAAATAGTAAAACACTATCAAATAGCAGTATTCATTCTGGATGTTATAATGCCTCCACATGATCATATAAGCTTAAATAAGGCAAACCACTACTATAAGCGCTGAAACTTATAAACTTATTATGGTTACGAGAAGGGTTACCGGTTACCTTGCTACCAGGTAGACTCGCCGCCAGTGAACTCGCCACCAAGGAACAATCTCGCCACCGACGTACTCGCCACCAAGCGAAGTCTTCTCGCCACCAACCACCAATAAAGAGATAAACTAGAATAAAGTAGTCGAGGAGAGTAGGATGTTCGAACGAGCACAATTCAAATCGGCCGATACGTTTGTGCGCTTGTCTGTATTTAAATTATGACCTTCAGCGACGTGTTAGATGTGTTCCGTTCCTAACTCATTGACATCAAAACGTATCGTGTTTGTCTTTTGCACGTAAGCGAGGAGAAATTGCAAAACTCGATGCGAGGAATAAAAACTTACTTCGGTTTCGAACGTGCTATCGACAACATACATTTATAAAGTTTGAGTACAGACAAGCAAACAAACTTATCGGTTTCGAACGTGCTTTCGACAACATACGTTTATAAAGTTTGAGTACAGACAAGCGAACAAACTTATCAGCCGAACATCTTACTCTCCTCGACTAATCTCTTTATTGGTGGTTGGTGGCGAGAAGACTTCGCTTGGTGGCGAGTACGTTGGTGGCGTGATCGTTCCTTGGTGGCGAGTTCGCTGGTGGCGAGTCTGCTTGGTGGCGAAGTAACTGGATACCACGAGAAGTATGTAGACAGAGAAAACTTCTCATATATTATGACATGAAGTTACAGTTGATAATTTTAAAAGCAAGCAGAGGTATAACTTTAGCCAAGAGCAGACTTAAAAGGCCTCTCAAAATGCACAATCAGGATTAACTCATGACAATTTCATACTTTAGGCCCTCCTTGGTAGGGGCATTCCCCTCTTTGCTGACTTTGTTTTTTCAGCCATGTATTATACAGATTATATAATTATACATAGTTCAATTTGAATTTTTATATTAACTTCTAAATGTTTTTCCTCCAGGTGATTGAATTAAATGAGGAAGAACTTCTTTAATTTTAATCAATGAAATTGAACCTTATGGTTTTGAGCAGTATGTAAACAGAGAAAACTTTGGGTTCAATATAATCAGTTACAGTTAAATATAAACTTACATTTACCTCAACTCCTTATTCATGAAAATGTTACAAGGCATGAAAAATAAAACAGTTGTTTTATAAGTCCTTAAACAGCTGGGGTTCATTGTGAGTCAAAGCACAGTTACACTTAGAATGCTTCTAAAAATATCACTCAATGTTTTGAGGATTAACTCAACTGATGGAGTACCTGTTTTAGTGCTCTTCCCTGTGTGCCTCATGACAAGTGCAGACCTCCCTTGCATGTACTTTACCTTTCCAATGACCCCTCCAGCATAGAGCAATGATAATGACCGGATAAAATTTTCATTACTTTTCTCGTATTCTTGTGCTTCCTTCTTTATTTCCATCAGAGTGGCCTTTTTCAATTTTTTAGATGAGGAGAGATACTTGGCAACATCAGTTGCTTTGCTATACTTAAGGACAGTGGAGACCATGCCCTCTAGAGCAGGAGCCCTGTCCTCCATACTCCCTCCATTGATCTCTGTTGCAGCAATTAAGGTTTCCAATTACCTCCGTTGGGCACTTCGTCAAGGTAAGTTCAGTTTACCATCATCAGAAAGTTCAGAGGGATTCTTTTTGCGCGCAGTGGAGGTGTTTTTTGAAATTACAAATGCACTTGAACGTGGTGTTATCTCGAGCTGATTCATGCATTCTTGTACTTTCTCACTCTTTTCTTGAAGACGCTTATTTCTCTTTTTTAATGCCGACAACTTCTTACTTTTTGATAAATATTCATCACGGAGGTTACATTTTTCCCTTGCCAACTCACCGAGTGGAAATCGGCTTCTCGCAGAACATTTAGGAGACCTCCAAAGAGGTTTCTTCTTGGTTCCCATACAAGCTCAAACTTGAGCCCAAAATTTAATGGCCTACGGTCAAATGCAAAGATTTTTACTAATTTTTCAAACAAAAATTCACCCTCTGAAGCTCACAATATTAACCATATTTTCCACAGAAACGAAAGACAAATACCTTTTCTAGGGAAGTATGGTTTTACTTTTTCAAAATTGGGTGGCAATAAACTCAAATATATCACTTTCAAAAGTCCACTAGAACCAGAAATTTCTGAACTTATAGATGGTGTCGAAGTGCTTTTTCACAACCGCCGTAAACTGAACGCTATATGGTAAACAAGGTATCAAAAGAAAGCTTTTCCCTCGAGGATTTCGGATTTTGCGGCTAGAAGTTGTGTACTCGTACCATTCCCCCCACAAAGGGGGGGAAGCCTGGCGAATTTTTACTCTTCGCGCGCGAGGAAAATGGCCGCGCCAAATTTTGAACAAGAGGACTGGGGAAAGCGGGACATTTACTTGGCCCAATTTTAGGCAATAATTTCCAAGCGTGTTGGTGAGTGATAATTTGCCCCTAAATTGTTCGTGACCGCTGTAAATTGAAGATAATAACAGAACCATCACTGTTAAACAGGTTGATAAAAAGTTCACTTTAGCCTTTTGTCAAATCGGAGAACCGATCAGCCGGCTTTAAGCATTATGCATCCGAAATATGAGTTCGCGTTCTGCTTTTCCAAACTTTGAAAAATTTGCAAGCGCTTATTTTCATAAAATTGCACGAGAAGTGTTGCTAATTACTTGCTAGTTATTCACTTCGAAAAAAGCATTACAGAAAATCAAGCAGAAGAAATTTTGACAGTGCGCGCACTGTTTATAGTTTGCACTCGTTTTACAACTTGTTTTCAGCCAATCAGAAGCGAACACATTGTTCATGTATGTTATTATTCACGTGGCAAAAAAACTTGATCTTACAGTGTACTAGCGGGTCTTTGTTCGTTTAAGACGTCATAAAAGAAAACGGATGCTGAAAAATGTCTTTACATCGTCCAAGACACGAAAACACTGTTTTGTTAACCCATCGTTTTATTACATTTCTTCAATTCCGAAGCAAAGCGATCAATGGAGTAAGGTTTGGAAAGATTTCATTGTAAAGTGAAAACCTTATGAAACAGAAGAATACAAGTCCAAAGTGCCGATGTTTTGGAGTGCATCTTTATTAGCAATAAAGTTTCTGTATTCTAATTAACCTTTTCCTCACTCATAGCAGACTCTGTGCTTGCACGTTCCAAATAAATATTCCTGAATAAGATTTAAAATGAAAATTTCAATGTTGTGTTTCCATGCTTAAAAACCGATTGACCAAACTATTATCTACACATTCTAAAGTAATATTTACGCAGAAAAGATAAAATTAAATATCGTTTTACTTTAAAAATTTGTAAAGCTGATAAACAATGAAGTACTGATACATTTTCAGAGATCAGTTTCTACAATTTACTACGATATAACTTACAGAAGATTAAGAACTGCAAGACCCAAATATGAAGTATGGCAAGGAGGCAAACAAGAAAATGTGATAAAGTTTTCTCGATTATGTAAATTTTCTAGAGACGTTTTAATCGGATTAATTTCACTCTGCAAATCATAGTTCGTTTCCAACTTTGCAGGCATAACATAAATGCTTTTCTTTATTCTAGAAATGTGCTTATCTGCAACACTTGTGTCAGGTTTGTTTGACTCCCGCCAGTCTGAGCTATTATAAAATCACGTTTCGTAAAATATTACTAACTGGAAGTAGGCTCTCGTCCCATGGAGACATTTAAAATTCTAGGTTTTACAATTTAGTAACTTTGATCCAAGAATTTGCTTACAGGGAAGAGAACTCTAGTCGCCATAGCTTACAGCTGTACAACATTTCATTAGCTGAACTAAGTACAGCAGAAAGGAGGGTTAAAGTAACAAAATGTAAGAAATCGAAATGGTCCGATACAAGATCTTGCGAGGTTCCCAACCTAATGAGAACAAATAAAGAACCTCGCTTTATTAATGCAACATGCTACCAAATACATGCTACATTAACATAACTAGTCTGACTTGGACGTATTGACCAATGAAGTCTTCTATGTTTCAGCTCTTGTGTTACATATTCTCCGAGCAGCTACCTGTCTCGATTCTGACAACCTCATCCTAATGACAAGCACAAACATTTTTATACCCTTGCTACATTCAATGCTCACGTAGGTAAGCATGACTGTATTGAAAAGAATTTTTTTTGTCTCCTAATCAGTACTGATATGGCACTGCTTACTGACTGCAATGTATTGCACCTAAAATACGCAGTATGTTTCCCAATTTTTAAAAACTAAACTACTTAGGCTGTTTCAATAACATGATATCTGTAACTTCGATACTGGTCTTTAATTAGGGAAAACTCTTGCACTATTTTGGAACCTGTTTTGCAAGCTTACTCGAAAATGACTTCCGTCGGTAATCCTGAACAAAATCTAACGGGAGTTTTTACAGCTATGGACTTTTCAAAGTAAATATGTCGAGTATTCATACCTTCAACAGAATTTCAACCAAAAAAAGCACTCTAAGAGGATATGATTGCTAGCATCTACAGCAAAAGACTTTCATTTTTAAAAATTTCACGGCAATACAATATAAAAAGTGAATAACATGTATAACATTTTTTGCCACGAGAAATTGTTTTCATAATACTTTTCTACTGTTCCTATAAACAGAGTGAGTGTGCCTATCTATGCTAGCACAAAGCAATTGCTGTACAAAAGAACCATAGAATATCAAAAGCTGTTGACCCTTACTGTATAGTCACCTTGTGACTATCTGTAAAAACCTGATGAACGCTTATCATTTGTGCCCTTATTTTACCTTCAGTTGTCTTCATCTAAGTAGTGAGGACAAACGATATCTCCTCTAAGGTCATCAAAGTTAATGTGACCCCAACCACCAGAGCTCTCATCAACTAGTCTGACTTGGGCATATTGACCGATGAATTCTTTTACATCCCAGCTCTTACGGTACATTGTCTCGTAACAGTTGCCTGTCTCATTTCTGACAACCTGAATGTAACAACAAATATATCAAATAGTTTTAAACCTTTGTTTCGATGAATGCTGATATAACTGCCATGACCGTATCATACATTTATTCAAATTAAGAGCAACCTATTTCTATAGAAATCAAGGCAATACAGAATTGAATGTGCTGATTGCAATGCTCTGCACTTCAGAAAAAAACAAACAAACGAAAACAACAACAACAACAGAAAAACTCGTTTCAATGTTGTGTAAACCAAAGACAAAGAAAGTGTACCAGAGGCGAGGCTGGTTCCCTTGTGGAACCTTTCTTGACGAAACTCAAAATGAGCTATTCATAAAGCAAAAAGCACATTAAAATGTGAAACACAGGCGTTTTCGAAACTAGATTATTTTCAGGGAAAGCGGGACATTTACTTGGCCCAATTTTAGGCAATAATTTCCAAGCGTGTTGGTGAGTGATAATTTGCCCCTAAATTGTTCGTGACCGCTGTAAATTGAAGATAATAACAGAACCATCACTGTTAAACAGGTTGATAAAAAGTTCACTTTAGCCTTTTGTCAAATCGGAGAACCGATCAGCCGGCTTTAAGCATTATGCATCCGAAATATGAGTTCGCGTTCTGCTTTTCCAAACTTTGAAAAATTTGCAAGCGCTTATTTTCATAAAATTGCACGAGAAGTGTTGCTAATTACTTGCTAGTTATTCACTTCGAAAAAAGCATTACAGAAAAAATAGTTGCCTGTAACAGCCTGTAACAGTTGCCTGTCTCATTTCTGACAACCTGAATGTAACAACAAATATATCAAATAGTTTTAAACCTTTGTTTCGATGAATGCTGAGATATCTATCATGACTGTATCATACATTTACTCAAATTAAGAGCAACCTCTTTCTACTTGAAATCAAGACATTACAGCATTGAATGTGCTGATTGCAATGTTCAAATAAAGTGTGCCAGACGCGAGTTCTCTTAAGGAAATTCAAAATGAGCTATTTATAGGGCAAAAATATATTTGAAAAGTAAAAACCGAACGTTCTCAACACTATCATTTTCAGGGACACCATCATTTATCCTGATGATGATCTTATGTCGAAAATGTTTGGCTTTCCTATTTAAAATATATTTTTTCCTTCTAAATAGCTTATTGTAAACCTAAACGAATCTCATGGATATCACGAAGCTCAAAATGGTTTCGCAGTTTTGAAAGACCAAATCTCTGATGCTTTGATAAATCTACCCAGGCTGTTTCAAAATAATCAAATGAAACATAATGGTCAAAGAGAATAATCTCACCTGATTGTTGACAATAAGCTCCGCACGAATATCACTTATGGTACATCCTCCACCGATGAGAAACGAGATATCTCTGCCAACGATACGGAAACAAGGAGAAATGAGAGTTCCCAGGGGGGTGTCGGCAGAGTCTGTGTGTAGCCTTCCTGCTGGATCGCTCTCGCTGGGTCGTTTCTCAGCCCCCCCTATCCACCAGTCCCCTTGTTGCTGGGCGCTTTCTCTGTTGCGAGCTGCTGGATTGTCACCAAATGTTGGTTGATGAATGAAAGCTCTGCCTGTCATTTCCCATTCGCCGATTCCATCTTCAAAGTCAAAACTGCAGGCTACATAAAGGAAAAAAAAGTCCGGAAATTTCCATCCTTCTGATCACTCTATGATTCTCATGGGTATTGAGTTCACTTTACAGTTTTGTGTTTAATTACCTTTCCTGCAGTATACACCAGTGAATCCTGAAGGACATTTACAACGAAATCCTTTATCAGTGTATCCAGCTTGACATGTGCCATTGTTGAAACAGGGACTGTTACTACAAGGATTCTGTTACAGACAAAATGACTGCGTATTATAAATATCCATGGTTAGGTATTACTCATCCCCAAAGGAACACAGTCTTGCTGGAGGGATAACTTCTTCAGGCTTTTTAAAATATCAGTGGTTGATTTATTTAAAATGGCATCAATTATTTTTAGCCACTGGTACTTTGATTTTCTTTTTTTTTAACATTGTACAGATAACACCACTAGTGTACCTTAACTTAGGTATTCTCCCTTGCTCAGGTGATTCTTAATTTTCCTTCGGTGTTCATCACCAATTTCTGTTTCGAGAACTGACATACGAAAGATAGCTCACCAAAGAGATATGATGGGCCAATGTCACCCCATTCATTCCCGTATTGGTACTAATCACACGATTTATTTCATCGGTTTTTGCGGTAGTTTTTAAAGGAACGTTTAAAAGAGACTCTTGAGCAATTGGCAGAGAGTCGATAGGACGTATGGAACAATGTAACATATAACCTATGGAAAAATCACTCAATCTCACACGAAATCGGGTCAAAAAGTTTCTTGTGATGCGCGGTGCAATACTAAGGAATTACCTTAATTTAATTCAAGGGTTGGAAGGCTAGTTTAAAAGTAATCCGACAAAATTATCACGCACAGTAATTGTCCGCAGTCTGAAATAAGTCACTTTACCTCGATGCTGAAATGGGAATAATCTTGTTTACTCCGAAGGACGGATGACCCTGGACTTTCGTCCGAAGCATTGTTTAACTCACAAATGTAGTTGCCTCCTTGCGAAGGCCCCAAATTTATGGACACACAATTGGGCTCCGTATAGCACAGCATTTTACAGTTCCCTCGGTGGGGTACCTCTACAAGCCTGATTAAGTACCCCTCCAAGACTTTGTCCCGTATTTGTTCTTTGAAAACAATGGATCGACATTCTTCACCTGTTCAGTATTGAAATAACAAAAGAGAATGAAATGATGAAGTTGAAGCACGGTTTTGGTTTAGGAAAAGAGGTTTCAATTGCAGGGTAATATCCCCAAAAAGTCAATTTTCAAGAAATTCTAATCGACAGAGTTCGATAGAACTCTCCTGTGACCAGACATAGCCAGTCCATCACTTGCAAATTAAAAAAAAAGTTATTTTAGTTTTATTTTAAGTTCTATTGAGAAGGGGTATTTAAAATATGGAAATAAATTGAACGAATATCAGCAAAACAAATTCAAAATTGTGTCTGCTTACCTGCGGAACATCCAGAGGATAACGGAATAATGATACTGCTATAAAAGAGAAAGCTTAAAAGTAAAACGGAAGCATCCATACTCAGCCTGCACGTTTCCACCATTCGCTTGTTTTCTAGAAAAAAAGATTACCAGTCACGCACTGAAACAACAGTTTACATCATTTTAACAACAACCAATCCTGTCCACCTAAAGGCAGAAAATTGTTGTGGATTTAAATGAGTTTTGGCATATGTTGGAAAAACTTGAAGTGAGTCCAGTGGGCCCGTTCAACAGAATGTTCTCAAGGAGATGTTCGTGCCGTCTTTAATAGCTAAGACAGGCGCTCCTTCGTTGTGGATTACGCACGACACTGATCAAAAAGATGCCAGCGGGGACCATTCATTAATTATACAACCAATCACACGAAGGCAATGAGTAAACAATTTTATTACCTTCAGAATAATTCTATGAGAGCAAATTATCGGCTAATATAGATTCCTCTATATTAGCCGATAATTCTGCATTTAACGATCATAAACGGTTTGTTATTGAGATTTATGAGATGGCGCGTATAAACCTAAATTTTCCGAACAGGTGGAATATCAAATTCATAATTAGAGCTCAAGAGAGAACAGTGAACAGAAGTCTAAAAATCTTTCTTTTACTCAAGAAATACTTCTTTGGTTTCTAGCAAAAACTTGGATTAAGTTCTCAGAATTATAACCATGTTCGAGCAATGTGATAAATTCCTCTTAAACGGCACCTTATTACATATAAATAATACACCGACTGACATGAGTAATTGTTTTTAATTATGTTTTAGTACAGTCTGACTCCGAATGCTCGAGACGTTGTCAGATATGTAGAATCTCCTTGGGAGATCGAGCTCAAACTGCGGTAGAATAACAAGAAAACAAAACTCACCGTTCCCAACATGGACGTGCTGATTGACGAAAGACAACTGGAGCGGAAAATGTTGCGACAAAAGAAAAGTTTAAGTTAAACAGACAGCCAATTTCGTATTACAAGGAGTAGAGGGGATCGTCTTTGACCTCGTTTCCAGTTTAACGAATAACATAATTTCGAGTGCAGTTTTGTGTCAATAAGCACTAATAAATTTTTCTAGGACAACATAATTTCAGAAGCCCGGAGGGCGGGTGCAATTTATAGGCTTTGCTTATTTTCACCAAATTGCACGAAAAGTGTTGCTTTAACTTGGTAATTATTCCCTTGAAAAAAGCATCACAGATAACCAAGCAGACGACATATTGACAGTGCACGCACAGTTTGTAATTTGCACTCGTTTTACGGCGTTGTTAACGTTTTACATCAAAAAATGTACTCGTTCTCAGTCGATCAGACGTGCGAAATTTTTTCGTGTATCTTATTACTCACGTGGCAGAATGACTTTAAGACGTCATAAAAAAAACAGACGCTGAAAAAGGTCTTTACATCGCCCAAGTCACGAAGACGCCGTTTGGTTAACACATCGTTTTATTACCTTTTTTCAATTCCGAAGCAAAGCGATCAATAGAGTAAGGTTCGGAAAGATGCGTCATTGGAGTGTATTTTTATTAAAAATAAAGTTTCTTTATTCGAATTAACCTTTGCCTCACTCATAGCACACTCTGTGCACGCAAGTTCCAAGAAAATACTCCTGAAAAAGATTTAAAGTGAAAATTTCAATTATATGTTTCCATGGTAAAAACCGATTGTCCAAACTGTGATGTACACATTCTAAAATTATGTTTACACAAAAAGATAAAATTAAACATATTTTACTTTTTAAGCTAATAAATAATAAAGAGCTGATAGATTTTCAGCGGGTAAGTGATCAGTTTCTTCAATTTGCTACGACGTAGCTCAGCTAATGTTAGGAACCGCAAGACCCAAATGAGAACACTAACAAAGAGGGAAACAAGATAAAGTGATAAAGTATTTTCCATTGTGTAAATTTGTAGAGAAGTTTTAATGGAATTAACTTCACTTCGCGAATCACCGTTCGTTTTTCCAACTTTGTAGACAAAACACATTTGAGCGTCTCCAATAGGGTTCTTTAATCCCACGATCCTGAATAAAAAAACTTTTTCTCAATTCCGTAATCCCAACGGTTTATGCCAGCCAATTCCGATCCCGATCATACAGTTTTGTCTTACTCCATTTCTAAACTTGGGAGGCCCATTTCGGTAGGAGATAATTTTCTCAACCAGCATTGATCCGTTGAAGTCTATGGTCACCGTAAGGCGTAGGTTTACCTCTTTTCATCAAAATAATGATATATTTTATTTTAGAAGTTTTTAAAGTTTTGCAGGAATAACGTACGCTAGTCAAGGTAAAGACTTCCTTCCGTTAAACTTCGATCACGGACGAACGTGTTAATACGGACAGGTTGGTATCAAAGAAACGAATGACAATGTCAACAAGTGCATAAGACACAAAAGATGACGGCCGCAATCTCATAGTTTCATAAGAAGGGAGATAAAGAAAACTTCATTGAACACAATTCTGCTGTTGAAGCGAATACATCTTGGGAGGCGGGAACCTCTTCCGAGATGAAAATCAGCTTCTAGTTCCAAAGATGGACTGTCACCATCATCACACGGGGAATCGTACTCTAATCTTCCATCAGTTCTAATATGGCATTGCGTGTGTTGATTGCAATGGATCGCACTTAAAAAATGCAGTATAAGTTTCGCAATTTTGCAAAGCTAAATCTCAGAAACGTTGATCAATCTACATAAGCTATTTCCATAACATAATTTCTGTAACTTCGATACTGGTGTTTAATTAGAGAAAACTATTGCAGTATTTTGGAAAATGACTTCAATCTGTAATCCTGAACAAAATCTATCAGGAAATTTTTCAGCTATGAGTTTTTCAAAGTGAACATTGAGTGTTCATAAAGACCTTCAAGAGAAATTTCAATAATAAAGAAGCATTTTAATATGATATGATTGCTAACATCTACTGCAAAGACTTTCATTTTGTCGCGGTAATCCAATATAATAAGTGGATGATATGATTATAGCATTTTCTGCCACGCGCATAAAATTTTTCATTATACTTTTCTACTGTTCCTATAAACAGAGTGAGTGTGTCTCTCTATACCGGCACAAAGCAAGTGTTATACAAAAGAACCATACAATATCAAAAGCTGTTGACCCTTACTATATAGTCACAAGGTGACTATCTGTAAAAACCTGAAAAACGCTTATCCTTTGTGCCCTTACTTTCCCTTCAGTTGTTTTCCCCTAAATGGTGAGGACAAATGATATCTCCTCTAAGGGCATCAAAATTAATGTGACCCCAAGCACCAGATCTTCTATCAATTAGTCTGACTTGCGCGTATTGTCCAATGAATTCTTTTACATCCCAGCTCTTACGGTACATTGTCTCGTAACAGTTGCCTGTCTCATTTCTGACAACCTGAATGTAACAACAAATATATCAAATAGTTTTAAACCTTTGTTTCGATGAATGCTGATATATCTATCATGACTGTATCATACATTTACTCAAATTAAGAGCAACCTCTTTCTACTTGAAATCAAGACATTACAGCATTGAATGTGCTGATTGCAATGTTCAAATATAGTGTGCCAGACGCGAGTTCTCTTAAGGAAATTCAAAATGAGCTATTTATAGGGCAAAAATATATTTGAAAAGTAAAAATCGAACTTTCTCAACATTATCATTTTCAGGGACACCATCATTTATCCTGATGATGATCTAATGTCGAAAACGTTTGGCTTTCCTATTTAAAATATTTTTTTTTCCTTCTAAATAGCTTATTGTAAACCTAAACGAATCTCATGGATATCACGAAGCTCAAAATGGTTTCGCAGTTTTGAAAGACCAAACCTCTGATACTTTGATAAATCAACTCAGGTTGTTTCAAAGTAATCAAATGAAACATGATAGTCAAAGTGAATAATCTCACCTGATTGTTGACAATAAGCTCCGCACGAATATCACTTATGG
Source organism: Pocillopora verrucosa (assembly GCF_036669915.1). Classification (NCBI taxonomy): domain Eukaryota; kingdom Metazoa; phylum Cnidaria; class Anthozoa; order Scleractinia; family Pocilloporidae; genus Pocillopora; species Pocillopora verrucosa. The sequence continues at coordinate 1,038,156 of NC_089320.1, read as the reverse complement.
TACATCCTCCACCGATGAGAAACGAGATATCTCTGCCAACGATACGGAAACAAGGAGAAATGAGCGTTCCCTGGGGTGGATCGGCCCCATCTGGGTGCTGTCCTGCCGGAGCATCATTCTCACTGGGTCGATTCTCAGCCCCCCCTATCCACCAGTCCCCTTGTTGCTGGGCGCTTTCTCTGTTGCGAGCTGCTGGATTGTCACCAAATGTTGGTTGATTAATGAAAGCTCTGCCTGTCATTTCCCATTCGCCGATTCCATCTTCAAAGTCAAAGCTGCAGGCTACGTTAAAAACTAAAAAAGAAAAAGAAAAAAAACCCCGAAATTGCCATCCCCAGAATATCCTATGGTTACATTCAGAATTGAGTCCACTTTACAGTTTTGTATTCAATTACCATTATCGCAGTATGCACCAGTGAATCCTGAAGGACATTTACAACGAAATCCGTTATCAGTGTATCCAGCTTGACAAGTGCCATTGTTGAAACAGGGACTGCTGCTGCATGGATTCTGATCAAGAAAAAATGACTGCGTATTATAAATATCCATGCTTAGTTATAACTTATTCTCAAAGGAACACTGTCTTGCTGGAGCGATGACTTCTTCATGCTTTTTGATCAATTGAAGACCAGAATCAATTACACTTTGTCAATCATTAAACCAGAAAATCGATCAATCGAGTTACTGAATATTTTGTCAGGTTTAGTAGTGGTTGATTATTTTTTTTAAAATGACTCCTATTCTTTTTAGCCACGGGTTCATTGATTTTTCTATTTTTAACATTGTACAGATAACACCACTGGTGTAACTTAGCTTTGGTATTTTACCTTGTTGAGGTGATTCCTAATTTCCTTAAGTATTCATTACCAATCTCTGTTTCGAGAACTACCGCACAAAAGATAGGTCACGAAAGAGATATGATGAGCCAATGTAACCCCATTCATAATTGTCCGCCGTCTGAAAAAAGTCACTTTACCTCGATGCTGAAATGGGAATAATCTTGTTTACTCTGAAAGGCGGATGAGCCTGGACTTTCGCCCGAAGCATTGTTTAACTCACAAATGTAGTTCCCTCCTTGCGAAGGCCCCAAATTTATGGACACACAATTGGGCTCCGTATAGCACAGTACTTTACAGTTCGCTTGGTGGGGTATCTGGATAAGCCTGATTAAGTGCCCCTCCAAGACTTTGTTCTTTATTGGTTCTTTGAAAACAATAGATCGACATTCTTCACCTGTTCAGTATTTAAACAACAAAAGAGAGTGAAATGATGAAGTTGAAGTACGGTTTTGGTTTAGGAAAAGAGGTTTCAATTGCAGGGTAATATCCCCAAAAAGTCAATTTGCCGCTAGATCATGGTTTCCTGTTGGTTTTTTTTTCTTTTTCTTTCCTTCCTTCTTTCTTTTGTTTGTTTGTTTGTTTTTTTTTTGTACTGTGTGAGAGTTTTCCTTGCTACGGCATCCTAGGAGATTGAAAGTTCTGCTTCAGTTTTTTCGCCAAAAAAAGATTTTGCCTCAGTGGGTACCTCTGTAATTTTACCATTAGATTTTGAATGTACGCCGAAGCAACTTGTGAGATCCCGAGGCGAGTAACCCGTCAGAGAGGAACGCAAATAATTTACGTCTTTTTTCAAATCGACCCCAATGTATATGAACTACTATTGGAAATTGGTCATTGCGTCAGATTGTGTCAACCGCGGCACAAATGGGTATTTTGCAAGAATTCTAGTCGACAGAGTTCGATAGAACTCTCCTGTGACCAGATATAGCCAGTCCATCACTTGCAAAGTTCTATTTTAGCCGGGGTATTCAAACTATGAAAAAAAATTGAACGAATATCAGCGAAGCAAATTCAAAACTTCTTCGACTTACTTGCGGAACATTTAGAGGAAAACGAAATAATAATACCGCTATGAAAGAGAAAGCTTAGAAGTAAAACGGAAGCCTCCGTACTCAGCCTGCACGTTTCCGCCATTCGTTTGTGTTCTAGAAGAAAGATTACCAGTCACGCACTGAAACAACAGTTTACATCATTTTAACAACAGCCAATCCTGTCCTGCCGAAGGCAAAAAATTGTTGTGAATTTAAAGTTGGCTTGTTGAACACAATGTTCTCAAGGAGATGTTCGTGCTGATGTTAATAGCTAAGACAGGTGCTCCTTAAATGGTGGATTACGCACAACACTGATCACAAAGATGTCAGCGGTGACCATTCATTAATTATTCAGCCAATGACACGAATGCAGTGAGTCAACACTTTTATTGCCTTCAGAATAGTTCTATACGAGCAAACCGTTTTTCAAAGTCTTTAGAATTTGTTTATCGGTGACATTTTTAACCACTCGAGCGATTGTTTTCTAGACATTTTATTCGGGCTTCCAGCCATTCCTCCTCAATTTTACATCAAAACAGGTGAAAAGAAAGGTCCCGAATCTTTAAAGAGGAAATTAAAGTTCTGTTTTGTTATAAAGCACGCAGGAAGCGGCTAGAGCACGAGAGAAGTGTATGGAGAAACACGAGACTACGTCTCGTGTTTCTCCCCACTTCTTGAGTACTCTAGCCGCTTCCTAAGTGCATTATAACAGAACAGAGCACAGTCAAGGCTCTATTCTCTATTTTTTTATAATAAAGAATCCATTAAATTCCCCGAGTATTACTTTCAATTTTCAAAACAAATTTTATTCCCAAAGCGAACAACAGTGTCGTCAGCATGCTCTATACTCTCATAAAGCATGCTACAATGAGCCAATCAGAATCCCTGTTAGAATGGTTCAAATAATCTGATTGGCTGTACAAGACTAAAGCTGTCAAAAGTGTCAAACCATCAAAGTTCAAAAACCACCGAAGTTCACACTCTGCGATAGTTTACAAACTAAAATAGTTCGGCAGGTCGAATTTAACACTTTTTCCCGAAGTTTTTAATACAGAATCTTGAAGTGAAATGTTCAGTGAACTTCAGCCGAATTATGGCTCATAAAAACACGCGAGTTTTTTCACATGACAAGGTAGAAAACAAACTGTTCAAGGCGAGTGTATTTTGAATGAACGACAGCCGAACCCACCGGAACATGAAGATCGCTCGGGATGACAGCACGGCAAAACTCGGCTGCAGTGACTCATGTGACTTTCCATTCAACGCATCGGAAAGGATATCAGAGAAAGCTCTTATTTTTTACTCGATGGGCGGCCGATGTAGTTACTGAGGCTTGCTTTACTGTGATGACTGGAGATCGCCATGATAAGCGAGCCGCGATGGACTTCAGCATAATCATATTCGAGCAGACACCGTCATGATTAGAATGAATTTTAACAGCTATGCCAGTTTGGTTATATTTTTCATCATTTCTGTTTTGTTCAGTTTTGTATTTGAACGCTGAACTTTACATACTATACGAGTGTTAGCTGTGTTTGATTTTTATTTCCATACGTAAGCTTGCAATCTAACTGAGCGTGAAAATCTTTAAAACTCGGAATGCTCACGTTTCAATAACGTAAATTACGGCGCCTAGTAATTTTACAAACCTTTGTTTGGTTCTTCTATTCCTACTTGCCGGCTCGCTTGTTCCGAAATTTCACTTTCAATTATCGGGAAAAAGCTAAAAAGAAGTCCCGGAAAAGGTCGAACTTAGTACAATTTGGCAGATGGCGTGACAGCTTTAGCTCAGCTCTATGTTCTATACTCTCATAGAGCACGCTCTTTCAACTAATGACAGCGCGCGTTATATCCGAACTTTACATACGCTCATGTAAAATGGTTTTATGGCCAATCAGAGCGCGCGTACTATTTGAATCATTTTATAAATATAAATAATACACCGACAGACTTGAGTAAAAGTTTTTAATTATGTTTTAGTACAGTCTGACTCCGAATGCTTTGTTTGATCGAAACGACGTCAGATATGTGGTCTCTCCTTGGGAGATCGAGCTCCAACTGCGGTAGAATAACAAGAAACCAAAACTCACCGTTCCCAACATGGACGTGCTGATTGACGAAAGACAACTGGAGCGAAGAATGTTGCCGCAAAAGAAAAGTTGAAGTTAAACAGACAGCCAATTTCGTATTACAGGAAGTAGAGAGAATCGTCTTTGACCTCATTTCCAATTTAACCAATAACATAATTTCGAGTGCAGTTTTATGTCAATAAGCACCAATAAATTTTACTAGGACAACATAATTGCAGAAGCCAGGAGGGTGGGTGCAATTTAAAAGCTTTGCTTATTTTCACCAAATTGAACGAAAAGTGTTGCTATAACTTGGTAATTATTCTCTTGAAAAAAGCATCACAGAAAACCAAGCAGACGAAATTTTGACAGTGAAGGCACAGTTTGTAGTTTGCACTCGTTTTACAACGTTGTTCACGTTTTACATCAAAAAATGGACTTGTTTTCAGCCAATCAGAAGCGCGTAATTTTTTTCCTGTATCTTATTACTCACGTGGCAGAATGACCTTATCTCATAATGACTAGCGGGTCTTTCTTCGTTTAAGACGCCATAAAAAAACAGACGCTGAAAAAGGTCTTTACATGGTCCAAGTCACGAGGACACCGTTTGGTTCACCCATCGTTTTATTACATTTTTTCAATTCCGAAGCAAAGTGATCAGTAGAATAAGGTTCGGAAAGATGAGACTTTGTAAAGGGACGACCTTATGAAACAGAAGAATACAAGTCCAAAGTGTCGATGTTTTGATGTGTATTTTTATTAAGAATAAAGTTTCTGCATTCAAATCAACCTTTGCCTCACTCGTAGCACACTCTGCACGCACGTTCCAAGTAAATATTCCTGAATAAGATTTAAAATGAAAATTTCAATTATATGTTTCCATGGTTAAAACTGACGGACCAAACTGTGATGTACACTTTCTAAAATTATGCTTACACAAAAAAGACAAAATTAAATCTATTTGCTTTGAAATTTTTTAAAGCTAATGAATAATAAAGTGCTGATAGATTTTCAGCGGGTAAGTGATCAGTTTCTACAATTTGCTACTGCGTAGCTTATCTAATAGGGACCGTAAGCAGTCAGGACGGCAACGCCAAGGAAGACTTCGTTTAAAAAATTAATTTCTGCTTTTAATTAGAATTTCAAAAATGGCTGCATTTGTTTACCATCTCATACGGCGCCATACCCTCAACTTCAGCATAACCTATAAAATAAGCATTGAGTTCCAAATGGAAATTAAAATAATTTGCCATCGCGGTTTCGGTTCGCAGACGACGCAAATTGTGGTGATTTCTCGTTGTTGTTTTACCTGGGACGGCTAAGAAATATGCAAAGTTTAAAACGCACGTGTTGAGCTATTGTTCTGCCAACTAGATCTTTTGTTTTCCTATGTCCTCGTTGCCGTCGCCGTGGTGGTTTGCTTAAGGTCCCTATTTTAAAGTCACATAACGTAATATATTACAAACTGGAAGTAGGCTCTCGTCCCATGGAAACGTTTAGAACCGTAGTATTTACAATTTGGCAACTTTGATCAAAGATCTCTGCTTACAAGGAAGAGACCTCTAGTCGCCATAAACTTACAGCTGTTCAACAATTTATTGGTTGAACTGAGTACAACAGAAAAGACGTTCAAGTAGCACAGTGTGAGAAATTAAAATGGCCTGATAAAAAATTTTTGCCAGGTTTCCAAGACTAAGAGCAAAGGAGAAACCTCGTTTTTTGACAAAGAAATAAAAAACGCACTGAGTACATTGTTGGGTTATATAAGCACGCGGGAATTTTTAAGAAGACGAGAGAAGTATTGAGAAGCACGAGCCGAAAGCGAGAGCCTCTCGTACTTCTCGAGTGTTCTTAAAAATTTTTCAAGTGCTTATATAACTCAACAATGCTCCAGGAAGAAGTTTTTTTATTTCTTTTATAAAATGTATCGTGAATTGCGTGCTCGTACCGATGACGTAGACTGCGTGCACTGTATCTCAACAGTGCACTCGTGTGACGTAAGGCGCGTGCTCTATGGAAATCACGGCTCGCGCATTTCTCTGAAAATTTTATAACGTGAAATACCACCCATTACACACTACATAAACATGATCTTTGCGGCTTTAATACTGGCCTTCACATGATATGGGGAACTATTGCACTATATTGTAACCTATTTTGACCTCTGTAGCCCTAAATAGAATCTACTAGGAGTTCATGACAGCAATGGATATCCAGTGTCCTTGAGGACTTACCACAGAAATTTCTGCACATCGAAAAAAGGTGAGTTTTAAAACGATATGCTGCAAGCATTTAGAGCAAGAGACTTCTTATTGTCGCGGTAAACCAAGACATGATTGTTACATTCGCACATAAAATTGTCTCAATGCTGGCACAAAGCAAGTACTATACAACGTCAAAAGCTGTTGTAACCTACTTCCGAGGTGACTATTTGCAAAACCCTGACTTGAAGGGTAAGTTAGTTTCATCAGCCGCTAATTCTTTTTGCCCTTACTTCTGCCTCAGTTAGCGAAGACAAATGATATCTCCTTTAAGGCCATCAAAGTTAATGTAACCCCAACTAACAGACCTCTTATAAACTAGTATGACTTGGGCGTGTTGACCAATTAACTCTTCTACGTTGCTGCTCTTACGGTACATACTCTCTGAACAGTTACCTGTCTCATTTCTGACAACCTTAATGTAATAATAAAAAAAAACTTTTATACCCTTGTTTCGATCACTGCTGACGTAGGTAACATGACTGTATTGAAAGGAATTTTTTGTGTCGCAGTCAATTCTAATATGGCACCGCGTGTGCTGATTGCAATGGATTGCAATTCAAAAATGCGATTTTGAAAAACCAAATCTCAGATACGTTAGGTTGATCAGTCTACCTAGGCTGTTTCAATAACACGATATCTGTAACTTCGATACTGGTCTTGAGGGAAAACTATTGAGCTATTTTGGAACCTGTTTTGGAGGCTTACTCGAAAATGACTTCAATCTGTAATCCTGAACAAAATCTACCGGGAGTTTTTAAAGCCATGGACTTTTCAAAGTAAATACATTGAGGGTTCATGCCTTCAACAGAAATTTCAACAAAAAAGAAGCATTCTAAGATGATATGATTGCTAGCATCTACAACAAAAGACTTTCATTTTTAAAAATGTCGCGGTGATACAATATAATAAGTGGATGATATGTATAACATATTCTGCCACGCGCATAAAATTGTTTCATAATACTATTCTACTGTTCCTATAGACAGAGTGAGATTGCCTATCTATGCTAACATAAAACAAGTGCTATGCAAAAGAACTATATAATATCAAAAGTTGTTAAGCCTTACTGTATATTCACAAGGTGACTATCTGTAAAAAACTGATGAACGCTTATCCTTTGTGCCCTTACTTTCCCTTCAGTTGTCTTTATCTAGATAGTGAGGACAAATGATATCTCCTTTAAGGTCATCAAAATTAATGTGACCCCAACAACAATCCCTCTCATCAACTAGTCTGACTTGGGCGTATTGACCAATGAATTCTTTTACATCCCAGCTCTTACGGTACATTGTCTCGTAACAATTGCCTGTCGCATTCCTGACAACCTACATGTAATAACAAACATATCAAACAGTTTTAAACCTTGGTTTTGATGAATGCTGACATATCTATCATGACTGTATCATACTTTAATTCAAATGACGAGCAACCTCTTTCTATTGAAATAAAGACATTACGGCATTGAATATGATGATTGCAATGTTCTGCACTTCAGAAAAAATAAAGTCGTTTCAATATTGTGTAAACCAAAGACAAGGTTGTTTCCTTCGTGGAATTTCTCTCGAGGAAACTCAAAATGAGCTATTTATAGGGCAAAAATGTATTTGAAAAGTAAGAACCGAACGTTTTCGACATTATCATTTTCAGGGACACCAGCATCTATCTTGATGATGATCTAATGTCGAAAACGTTTGGCTTTTCATTTTCTTACTTAAATTTTTTTCTTGTAAATAGCTCATTGTAAACCTAAACGAATTTCATGGATATCACGAAAATCAAAATGGTTTCGCAATTTTGAAATACCAAATCTCTGATACTTTGATAAATCTACCCAAGCTGTTTCTAAAGAATCAAATGAAACATGAAGGTCAAAGTAAATCATCTCACCTGATTGTCGACAATAAGCTCCGCACGAATATCATTTATGTTACATCCTCCACCAATAAGAAACGAGATATCTCTGCCAACGATACGGAAACAAGGAGAAATGAGAGTTCCTAGGGGTGCGTCGGGATTATTTGAGTACTGCCGTCCTGCTGGATCGTTTTCGCTGGGTCGATTCTCAGCCCCCCCTATCCACCAGTCCCCTTGTTGCTGGGCGCTTTCTCTGTTGCGTGCTGATGGGTTGTCACCAAATGTTGGTTGGTAAATGAAAGCTGTGCCTGTCCTTTCCCATCCACCGATTCCATCTTCAAAGTCAAAGCTGCAGGCTACAATTAAAAAAAAAAGAAAAAAGAAAGAAAGAAAAAAAATTTTATCCCCCAGAATACCCTATGGTTACATTCGGTATTGAGTCAACTTTACAGTTTTTTAATGAATTACTTTTATCGCAGTATGTGCCAGTGAACCCTGAAGGACATTTGCAACGAAATCCTTTATCGGTGTATCCAGCTTGACAAGTTCCATTGTTGAAACAGGGACTGCTGCTGCATGGATTCTATTCAAGACAAAATGACTGCGTATTATAAATATCTATGGTTAGTTATTATTTATTCTCAAGGAGCACGGTCTTGCTAGAGCGATAACTTCTTCAGGCTTTTTGATCAAACGAAGACCAGAATCAGTTACACTTGTTGATCATTAAACCAGAAAATCGATTTGAATCGATTTACTGGATATTTTGTTGGTCAAGTAGTGGTTGATTTATTGAGAATGGCTACCATTCTTTTTAGCCATTCTTTCTTTTCTGTTTTTAACACTGTACAGATAACACCACTAGCGTACCTTAGCTTTGGTATTTTACTTTGTTGAGGTAACTCCTAATTTTCCATAAGTGTTCATTACCATCCTCTGTTTCGAGAACTTCCAGGCAAAGGAAAGGTCACCAAAGAGATATGATGGGCCAGTCTTACCTCATTCATTTCCGTATTGGCATTATCGGTTCACGGTACATTTTGCGGTAGTTTTTAAACGAACGTTTAGAAAGAAACACTTGAGCGATAGGTAGAGAGTATGAACAATATATACTTAATGTATGGTCCCGAGGGAACATTTATTTTTGTTTTCCTGAGAGGCCTGATGTTTCCCGAGACGAAGGGGGAAACACCAAGACTCGAAGGAAAACAAAACTAACTAGTTTCCCGAGTGACCATACACTAAGTGCTTTGTTATATAGTTAGACTTTCCCTTAAATAATCATATGGCAAAAACATGTTCTTCTATTCGGCGTGCGGGCAACTGCGCAATTGTATCCTGGTCGGGATACCTAAGATTGTGATCGGGGACACGTGACCAAGAATCAACCAATCACAGTGCTCGTTTTGTTGAGTGAAAGTCTAGGTATATAACAATGTAATTTATAACCTTTGGAATAATCTCTTGATCTCATACGAAATCGGGTCTATGAGGTTTCTCGTGATGGGCCGTGCGATACTAATGGATCACCTTAATTTAATACAAGGATTGCAAGGCCAGCTTAAGAAGTAATCCGACAAAATTACAACAATCGTCCGCCGTTTGAAATAAGTCACTTTACCTCGATGCTTAAATGGCTATAATCTTGTTTTCTCTGAAGGATGGATGAGCCTGGACTTTCGTCCGAAGCATTGTTTAACTCACAAATGTAGTTCCCTCCTTGCAAGGGCCCCAAATTTATGGACACACAATTGGGCTCCATATAGCACAGCGCATTGCAGCTCTCTTGGTGGGGTACCTCTACAAGTCTGATTAAGTGCCTCTCTATGACTTTGTCCTGTATTGGTTCTTTGAAAACAATGGATCGACATTCTTCACCTGTTTAGTATTCAAAGAAAAAAAACAGAATGAAATGATGAAGTTAATGTACTTTCCTGGTTTAGAGAAAGAGGTTTCAATAGCAGGAAAATATCCCAAAAAGTTAATTTGCCTCGTGAGACGCTGGATCATGGTCTTCTGTGTTTTTCTTTTTTTCTTTTTTTTTGTTTGTTTGTTTTTTATTTTTGTACTGTGACAGTTATCTCTGCTACGGTATCTTAGGAGATAGAAAGGTCTGCTCAGTTTTCACTTAAGAAAGATTTTGCCTCAACGGGTATCTCTGTAAGATTTTGAACGAAAACAGAAGCAATTTGTGAGAACCAGAGGCAAGTTTCCCGTCAGAGAGGAAAGCAAATAATTTACAACTCTTTGAAAATCGATCCCATTGTAAATGAACTACTATTAGAAATTTGATCATTGCGTCAGATTTCGCCAACCGCGGCGCAAATGGGTATTTTGTAAGAAATTCTAATCGACAATAATCTTGATAGAACTCTCCTGTGACTAGACATAGCCGGCCATCCTTTGCAAATTAAAATAAAGTTGTATTTAGAGAAGGTATTCCGACTATGGAATAAACTAAACGAATATCAGCAAAACAAATTCAAAAACTTTGTCGACGTACCTGCGAAACATCCAGAGGATAACGGAATAATCATACCGCTATGAAAGAGAAAGCTTAAAAGTAAAACGGAAGCTTCCATACTCAGCCTGCACGTTTCCACCGTTCGCTTGTGTTCTAGAATACTTCCAGTCACGCATTGAAATAACGGTTTACATCATTTTAACAACAGCCAGTCTGTCTGCCCAGCTAAAGGCGGAAAATTGTTGCGGATTTAAATGCTTTTTCGTACATGTTGGCAAAACTTGAAGAGACTCCAGTTGTTTTGTTCAACAAAATGTTTTTAAGAAGATGTTCGAGCTGTCGTTAATGGCTAAGACAGGTGCTACTTTAACGGTTGTGGATTACGTATGATGCGGGTAATAAAAGACGCCAGCGGGGACCATTCATGAACTATTCAGCCAATCACACGAATGCAATGAATAAAACACTTTTATTGCCTTCAGAATAGTTCCATTCAAGCAAACCGTTATTCGACGTCTTTAGAATCCGAGAGCGCTATTTTCTGTCATCTTTACAGCATGAGAGGTAGGATATCAAACTCATCTACAACTGTGTCTGGCAATACGGAATCATTTTAACAAAACATAATCATTTGGCATGATGACACACAACAAAGCTGAATACGTCCGGTTATTAATTAATAAAATTAAAGAGTAAGCTTCTATTTCAATGCAACTGAATGGCGAAGATTGCCTACTATTCAACAGGAACGTTTTATTTCAATGACAATTTTGGCACAGGCTTATTTTTTAACGAAATTCTGTAAAATACTAAAGTATCTAATCAATGACGCAACATGAAGTCAATTTGATGACAAAACGTTGGAAGTTAAGTTATTCATAATCACGAACTTGTCAAGTCGATAAACGGAAAATTAGTGAGGGGTATGTGTCTCGCAGCGTTTTACGTGAGGCCACATTTCGTTTACTGTGGGATTAGTCTGTATGTAAATTAAACGTCACTCTTCTGATTACGGAAGCGACTCATGTTCTCTGCTTCAACAAGCCATATTGATAAGCATTATGAGCATATACACCCTCATTGTTATTTTCAACCTTCCCTCATCAAGCATATTAATTTGCATAGATGTTTGTATAATCTGGCGCAAGACATTCCTTATTGTATTGGTTTTATAGAACCATAACCAATATTCATGGTTCAATAAAGCCGTTAGAAAACACCTCTTCACAATTAAATGTCTTCTGTTATCTGAGGAACGATTTCCTAATTTATCGCTTTACCAAGTCCGCAACTCCGCGCTCCAAGATGGACTTGAAAGTTAACGTCGATCGGCAGAAGACGAGCTAAATTAGACGAATCCGTTTGTCTTCAAGGTATCCAATGTAAATGAACTACTTTTGAAATGAAATGAGAGTTTGCTCGCGAAATTGCGTTTGCTGAAAACGGAGTGAACCTTAATTGTTGGCGAATAATCTAACAATCTAACAAGCTAACCATCGCTCTCAAGAAGGGCTAACGCTCGGAACGTCAGCCTTTCAAACACTTTACGGTCGCCAATTTATGTTATCAACTCAGTTGATAATACCAAATTACCCTGAAGTTTAAAACTGGAAATTGATAACAGATATGCTTGCAAAAACTTGTAAAAGGAAGACAAATCCGCCTTTTTTAAAGATTTTGATGGGCCTTCATCCGGGTGTCTTTCTCCAAGGCAAAATAAAATGTTTATAAAACAGAACGAGATTTTTGATAGGACCAGAGTTTGGTACTCACAAAACAGATTCTATTAAAAACAGGTGAAGGGGAATTCTCTTATAATTTTCTAAAGGTTTACAGATTAATACATAATAACATGATTGCATGACTAAAAATAAAAAAAAACCCGCTACCAGGCAAATGGTCTCGATAATAAGTAAATTATTTTTTATTTCACATTTTTATTATTCCGCCTTGTCTCCTCTAAATCTTTTCCATCGAACGTTTGTCAGACAGGTGGACAAATGACATCCCCTCTGAGGTCATCAAAGTTAATGTGAGCCCAGTCAGCTGATCTCTCGTCAACTATTCTCACTTGAGCGTATTGACCAATGAACTCCTCAACGTCCCAGCTCTTACGGTACATCGTCTCCGAACAGTTTCCCGTCTTAGTTCTGACAACCTAACAACGAACGGTTGAAGAAGTTTAAGACGTTGGCGACAGGATAAAGTTATGGTGTCTTCTGAGTCTCTGGATTAAGTGTTTGGATGCTCTTTTGCCTCTTTAAACAGATACGATTATATTTGTAAGAACAGGCAACAGAAAAACAAAACCTTTACTCCATTTTTTCTATTGTTTTCAAAATTATCTTTTAACTTATTATTTTGTTAATATCATCATCGTCATCGTCATCGACATGGTTCGTGTCTTCATGCTATAGTTGTATACTAACTTTGCATCAGTGCTGCCGAATAAAAAAGACAGCAAGGGAAATATTGCAACACATAACTCAATCAGAGTCTTACCTTGTTTTTAACAATAAGTTCCGCGCGGATTTCATTTAGCTCGCAGCCCCCACCAATAAGAAACGAGATGTTATGGCCAACGATCTGAAAGCAGGGGGAAGTTAGAGTGCCTTGGGGTAAATCCGCATTCGGTGGTTGTTTTCCGGGAGGTGCGCTTTCCTTTGGTCGATATTCAGCTCCCCCTATCCACCAGTTCCCCTGTTGTTTGGCGCTTTCTCTGTTGCGTTCCTTTGGATTGTCACCAAATGTTGGTTGGTTATCAAAAGCTGTGCCTGTCCTTTCCCATCCACCGATTCCATCTTCAAAGTCTAAGCTGCAGGCTATATTAAAAACAAAAAAAGGAAAAAAAACGGACATTTTTATCCCTCAGAATACCCTATGGTTACATTCCGTATTGGGTCCACTTTACAGTTTGTACTCAATTACTTTTATTGCAGTATGCACCAGTGAACCCTGAAGGACATTTGCAACGAAATCCTTTATCGGTGTATCCAGCTTGACAAGTGCCATCGTTGTAACAGGGACTGCTGCCGCAAGGATCCTGTTAGGAGGAAAATGGATTGCGTCTTATAAATAGCTATGCGTACTTCACATATTCGTCCATTGCTTTATTTTAAAGCTACTGTAACAGTGCGTTATATCTGGACCATTTACTTACAACCAATCGATCCTCCAATATGCAGCAATGTGCAATATTGATCGTTTAATAGATAAGCTGTTGAATCGCCTGATTGATCAGTGATTGACCATACTGTAGAAATTACCTCATAGGCTTTCTTAACTTTTTGTCTACACTGTGGTTACGTCACGACTAAAAGGATCGCCTTAAATAATTTTCTTGGCCATATGAAATCAGTCCGAAGTACCTCTATAGCAACGTAAATATGACCCTCTTTACTTTGTAGGACAGACGAGCTTTCATTTCCTCCCGTAGCATTGTTCAACTCACAAATGTAATTCCCTCCTTGAGTAGTAGGTCGAACATTAATGGACACACAGTTGGGCTCCAGAAAACAAATCACTCTACAGCTTCCCTCATGAGGAACCTCCACACTCCTGATTTCGTGTCCTTGCATGACTCTATCTTGTTCTGGTTGACTCCAAACAATGTGGCGGCATCCGTCATCTTTTTTAGCAAATACCAAATCAGTGTGGAGGAAAGGTATTCATATCATTGTTCACCTTTTGGTTTTGGATCGCATACGCAGCAAAAGGAGCAAAGCACGCAGAGCAAAACTTTTCCTCCAACTTGGTTTGGGTGCGTCCTCGTCATTTCTTTCCACGTCGCGAAGGGAGAATCCGAGAATCCGAGAACACCTTCACGACGTGGAAATAAATGACAAGGACGCATCCAAACCAAGTCGCTAGACACCTTAATCTTACTAATCATTCTAAACAGCATATGGCAGTCTGCGGCCTTTCCTTAAATCTAGGCAGTTCGGGAAGCCGTAAAACACTAGAGCAAAAATTTATATTCCAAATCGGCACCCTTAATCCCCAAGGAATCAACGAGCGCTTTTCATTCAACTGATTTATTGCTGTTTTCTCGTCACCATATTCCAATAAATGGCGTAGCTCCACTTTCTGCATATAAACCCACACACAAACCACAATTCCTCCAATCGCTCTGGCGAAGGGCTAACGCTAGAAACGTCCGCTTTTTTACCCTTTACGGTGGTTAATGTACGTTTTCAACTCAGTTGTTAACACTAAATTACCTGCTATACTCTCCCACCGACGCAGCACCACGATTTCTTTAGAAACTTACCCCTTTATTCATTTATAAAACACTAGCTGTCTTTCTGAAGTTATGTGAAGCGGTAATTCGTGTTTCATGAGCTGAGGATTTATGCTCAGAAACTCCAGTTTACTTTCTTTTTGTTCCAATATTGATGCAATGGATAACCAAGACAGTTTAAAGCTCTTCACTTGTGAGATAGGTGATTGTTTGGCGACTATTTTGGATTTGCGCCCCCTCGACCCAATTTCCGCGCTGCCAGGGCCAGAAAATCGCTTCTTCTCCCGGGAGGAGACCCTTAAAAAGACGTTTTTACCAAACTCTTTTGGCATCAGAAGTGAGGGCTGGTGACCTTTGATTGACATTTCGGGGTCTCCGCCCCCTTGGTCCAATTCCTGCGCAGCCTGGACAGTTGGGACGTAATTCAGTGAGCATACAATCTCTTAGCAAATTCTCATTCCTTCCTAAAGAAACTTAGTTTACCTGAACAATCACCACCATCTCCAACTGATCCTTCCTTGCAACTACAACCATAAGAGCCATTAGTGTTTACACAGGTCGCATTCACGCCACAAATGATGCTGGAATTTGCGCACTCGTCAATATCTAAAGAAAAAAGATAACGTAAGCTAAGGAAAGTAATTTAAAAGGTTGATAAAGGATAATTTACTTCTGGCAATACTTAGACTACATTTTAATTTAATTCTGACGAGAAATATGGACGACTCTATCAGTATTAGTTGTTTTTATATCGCTGCCAGTGCCCTTGGGCATTTTGAAGCGAATCCTGTCTTCTGATTGGCTACCTGAGAGGGTAAATTGGGCCCATCGTACCCGCTCGGGATTGCACGGTTTAATTCTGCGCAAGAAAGAAAATTGCTCGGAGCGAACTTACAGAGGAGTTCGTAAGTTACGGACAGTGTCAGCGACGGAGTCGCAAAAAGCGGTAGAAAACGGTCAAAATAAAGAAAACTCGTGGGTTTATTGGGCTAGTAAAACAGTTGGCTCTCTTTCCCATCTCTTGAAATAAACAAGTATTTCTTGATTTCTAATAAAGCGAAATATTTTTGCTATGTGATAGATCCTTTATTGGCCATGCTTGTTCGGTTAAGATGGCTGGATATTGGTTAAGTTCTGTTTTAAGCGTTTTTAAGGACCGAGACAAAACAATTGCAAGAGGAACTGGTGTTGGCATTCGCGTCACAAAGGTGGCTGCCTTTCCTGCTTTAGCATTAGACCCCGTTCGCTAATGATATCCACTCTTGTGGAGAATAGAACTCTCTCGGACATCACAAGTCTCAAGTCTCAAGAAAAGTGTCTTATCCAATTAGGTGAGCAAAGGTTTGTGTGAGAATATTACTGGAAAGAGCCTCGCAGCCGATGCTCGACAGATATTCTTTTGGTCGGTGGGCTTAACGGCCAAGATGAAAGGTCACAATATAGGAAATTGGAGAATGGCCACTTTGCGTTTCTATATAACCCAGACAATAAATGGACAGAGGTAAGTTAAAAGAGAGACAAGGTTGACATTGTCCGAAGAGCAGAGAAAGCGACGAGGACAAATGAAATGAAATAATGACGAATTTGGTATCTCTGACCACGATAGATACTCAGCTCAATCATTAGAAGAAAAGCTTTCAGGAAATACAAAATGGGGAAGCTACCAAAAAAATTTTTGGATTCGACTGACAAAATTCCAGTTCCTAATCCTATGCAGAGGTTAAAACGAAGTGAGTTCATCATACCTGTACATACATGTCCAGTTCCATTGTATCCCTCCTTACATGTGCATTTATACGAGCCATAGGTGTTTGAACAGTTTGCATTCACGTCACAGCAGAAAATATCACTCTTACATTCATCGATGTCTGGGAGATAAATGGTAAATAATGAAAGAATAGATGAAATAGAAAGTAACAGAAAAAAACAAAAAATTAAAAAATAATAATCTTTGACAGGTATAGGTTGAGATAAAATAAAATAGGCTAACCTCCAGTCCTCAAGTTCATATCGCAAAACATCAACTCTGTCTTTCCATTACCAGTTGGATTCAGCCAGTACTTGTTGCTCGTGGCATCTTTTCCCTCACTTGCCTTTATTTCTTGGCAAGACATTGCTGGTAATTCCAGAATGGAACCCAGAGGTACTGCAACACATAATAGATTACAAAATTAATTCGTAGGACAACTACTAAGATAATTTACAAAAATTTTTTTCTCGAAAAAGGTCAGGATGGGAATAAATTGTTAACATAATGAGAGAGATAGTAAATTTTGAGCTCGGTAAGGAAATAGAGAAAGATGTTTTTCGTCCTGTCACGAGCGTGGGACAAAGAAAAAGTTCTGAGTTCCCATGAGGAATGGAACCTCAGATCTTCGGTTTCCGCGCTTCGATACTCTACCACTGAGCCACAGAGACTCTTAGGTGGGCGTGGCCCATTACGAAGTTCATACATGACGCGCGTCCTGCATACTGCTAGAATGTCGACAGCGTCATGTTTTTGTAAATAGAATAAGAGAGATGATAGGTAATTTTTTTCTTCGTCACACGCTCGTGACAAGACGAAAAACATCTTCCTCTATGTGCATAGATGTATCTAACTCACTGAAATGTGGTGGAATATTTCATTCGAATTTTTCTTACCTTACTCTGAAAGCGAAGGGTAAAACGATAATTGTAGCATGTTAAAAACATTGCAAAAATACTATCAAATATAAAAACATCAAAGGTAAATATCATTTATGAATAACTTAACGTTTTCATGAATTCAACCTACCTTTTTTCCCACTTTCATTTCTCTCATTTAAGCATCAGAACTAACATTTTTTTCAAACGTGTTAAAACACAGAACCAGTAAGATAAGTTTATCGGAAAAATCTAATTCAACAGTTTCCTTGAAAATTAAATTTGTTAAAAACTGTAAATGTCCTAAAGAAGCACCTGTCAGGGTTGCTCACAGTGACACCATGAAAACACAGAAACTTTAAAGCAAAACACGATGAAAAAATTAAAACAACATTTTGAAGTTAAAATTTGAACCCATGCATTGTAGTCTTCCAAAAACTTTTCTCGTGAGGGGCGTACGCGATCACGCGAACAGAGCCGGAAAAACTTGCATGAGCTGGCTTACGGTCCGGCGTGATGCAAGATGGTAAAATTGTCAGCCAGAAGAAGAACTACAGTCTTAGGATTAAACGCTCCTTGTCTGAATTCGGTCGCGCTGGACCGGAAAACACTTTGCTCTCGGCCATAACGTGTGAACGAGAAGGCCTTCTCACTACATCGGCAACTACATACTGCGCTCTAAAATATAATTTAGGGGTAAATTTTTCTCGTAACCATTCTTTAGCTTAAAACATACCTCTCCCGTTTAAACGCCGGATGTAAAACCAACCAGGGGCCGAGCGAAAACTTTCAGGCCTCGCCTCTTTGGTGCGGTTGTTCAATTCGCAGATCTTTTCCTTTCTGTTGTAGTTATAGCTTTGGCAGGTGATTTCTTGTCCACATCGAATATCACAGATGTGAGGAGCTGATGCTGACATTCTTTTAAACACAAAATTTTCAAGTTTCATGCCTTGAATGTTGATCTCCATCCTGCACTGTTCATTAGCAGATACGCGGCCCGCGAAGAAAGCCAAGATAAAGAAACAAAAATTTGGCCACGGCATTTTTCCTGTAGGAATAAAGAATTAATCCATACTTAGCGTGCGTATATGACGTTGTGGATACACGTGGAAAGTTTGGAGACCACAAGGCACAGCCGAGAGCAACTCTAGGTTATTGATAAACTACTTTTTTCAGTCTTCCTTTTTTTGTATATTGGTGACATTTTTAACTGTTCGAGTGGTTCTTGTCCAGAGATCTTGAGTCTTGAGATTTGAGTATTAGTTGTAAAATAACATCTGGTTTTCCAGCTATTCCTCTTCAATTTTATATCAAAACTAATAAAAAGAAAGGTCTCTTACCTTTAAAGAGTAAATTAAAGCACAGATATTTGAGTTTCTTTGGCGTGGACCACCATTCAGAAAGTTTGTACTTTGTTTCAATTAAAAAATTAGTAAGAACAAAAACGAATACACAATTGAATTCAGTCCCCTACCTTACTGAAAGTCTCGTCTGACAGCTTGAGCCATCGTTTTTTGGTAATCTGTAATGAATGCAAAATAGCCTCACATTCATAATATTTTGATTATGAATTGTAAATAATATCACCTGGTGAATGACAATTTGCCTCTAAATTGTTTGTGATCGCTGTAAATTAAAGATAATACCAGATCACCATTACTTTTTAACAGGTTGTAAAAGTTCATTATAGCCCCCTATCAAATCGGAAAACCCATGTGCCGGTCTTAAGTATTCTGCATCTACAATATGAGTTCGAGTTCCGCTTTTCCAAGCATCCCTTAATAAATGTCATTTAATGATAACCCCTATTAGCATCTTCATCAGTGACGAGGGATTTCAATACCTGCCCCTTAAGTGTCCCGGGCAACGTTTAGTTGGCGCCAAGATTTTTCCTAAAGGCTTTTATGTAAATTCTTCTATATTGGTCGTATAAATCATACACCGACTGACTTGAGTAATAACAAAAGAAAAAAATTCACCGTTCCCAACATGGTCACACTGATCGACAAAAGACAACTGGGGCGAAAAAGGTTTCGACAAAAGAAAAGTTGAAGTTAAACGGACAGCCAACTTCGTATATACAGGGACTACAGGGGTCGTCTTTGACCTTGTTTCCAGTTTAAGTATAGCTAAGAACACAATTTCAGTTTAGTGTCAATAAGCAGGAGTAAATTTTTCAAAGACAACATGATTGCAGAAGCCCGTAAGGCGAGTGCAATTTATAGGTTTTGTAAAATTTGCAAGTACTTATTTTCACCAAATTGAACGAGAAGTGTTGCTATTACTTGGTAATAATTCACTTGGAAAAGCCACCACAGAAAATCAAGCAGACGAAATTTCCACAGTGCGTGTACTGCAGCTGTTTATAATTCACTCTCATTTCACAACGTTACTCTCGTTTTACATCAAAAAATGGACTCGTTTTCAGCAAATCAGAAGTGTGTAATTTTTTCGTGTATATTATTACTCACTTGGCCGAACGACTTGATCTTATGATGTACTAGCGGGTCTTTCTTCGTTTAAGACGGCATAAAAGAACGGACGCGGAAAATGTCTCAACATGACACCGTTTGGTTAACTCATCTCTTTATTATGTTTTTCAGTTCCGAAGCAAAGCGATCAATTGAATACGATTTGGCAATATTTCATTGTAAAGGGATGGCCTTATGAAACAGAAAAATACAAGTCAAAGGTGTTCATATTTTGAAATGTATTTTTATTGGGAGTCAAATTTCTCTATTCTTATTAACCCTGCCTCACTAAAAACACACTCTGTGCGTGCACTTTCCGAATAAATATTCCTGAATAAGATTTAAAATGAAACTTTTAATTATGCTTTTTAAAGGTTAAAACCGATTAAAGCTAATAAATAATGAAGTACTGATCGATTTTTAGGGGGTTAGTGGTCAGTTCTTTCGATTATGTAAATTTTGAGAGAAGTTTTAATCGAATTAACTTCATTCCGCAAATTACAGTTCGTTTCCAACTCTGTAGAAAAAAAAATTGCAACACTTGTGTCAGGTTTGTTTGACTCCCGCCACTCTATTTTAAAATAACGTAATAATTTTTTCACTCGTGAAATTTTGTAAAGCTAAAAAGGTAATGAAGCAATGGTGAGTGATCAGCTCTCACAATTTTCTACGGTATAAGTTACCGAAGATCAAAAATTGCAAGACCCAAATATGGACACTGACAAGGAGACAAGCAAAGAAATTTGATAAAGTTTTTTCGAAGTTTTTGAGACATTTTAATCGAATTAACTTCATTCCGCCAATCACAGCTCGTTTCCAACTCTCAGGTGGACAAAGCACACTTGTTTCTCTTTATTCCAAAATTGTGCTTCTCTGCAACAATTGTGTCAGGTTTGTTTGACTCCCGCCAGTCTGAGCCATTTTAAAATCACGTTATGTAAGATATTACTAACTGGAAGTAACCCCTAGTCGCCGTAAACTTACAGCGGTTCTACATTTCATTGGTTGAACTAAATACAACTGAAAGGAGGGTTAAAGTAACAAATCAAAATGATTCGATTCAAGATCTTGCGAGGTTCCAAGACCAAGAACAAAGGGAGAACCTCTTTTTCAGTGTGAAATACTTACCATTAAATACTACATTAACATGATCTGTGCGGCTTTGATACTGGCTTTCGCATGAGAAGGGAAACTATTGCACTATATTGCCACCTATTTTGACCTCTGGAGCCCTATATAAAATCTAATGAGAGTTTTTATACATATTAAGTTAAAGGTAGGTTGTCACATGATGTGACTACTGGTATTTAAAGCAAGAGACTTCTTATTGCCGCGGTACACCACTATAACGATTGGAAGACATGATTCTAAAATTTCCTGTCTCGCACATAAAATTGTCTCAATGCTGGCACAAAGCAAATACTATACAACGTCAAAGCTGTTATAACCTACTTTTAAGGTGACTACGCGCAAAAACCTGACTTGAAGGGGTAAGATAGTTTCAACAACCATTAATCCTTTTTGCCCTTAATTCTACTTCTGTTAGTGAGGACAAATGATATCTCATTTAAGGTCATCAAAGTCACTGTGACCCTAACTAACAGATCTCTTATCAACTAATCTGACTTAGGCGTATCGACCAATGAACTCTTCTACGCTGCAGCTCTTATGGTACATAGTCTCTGAACAGTTACCTGTCTTATTTCTGACAACCTTTTCGTAATGACAAACACAAAAACTCTTATAATTTATAACCTTGTTACGATCACTGCTGAAGTGGATGGCATACTGTATTGAAAGGAATTTTGTGTGCGTCGCAATCAGTGCTAATATGGCACTGTGCGTGCTGTTGCAATGGATTACTCTTAGAAAATGCAATGTAAGACTCGCAGTTTTGAAAAACCAAATCTCACTTGTGTTGATCAGTCTACCTTGGCTGTTTTAATAACATGATTTTTGCAACCTCGATACTGGTTTTTAATTAGGGAAAGCTATTGCGCTATTTTGGAACCTGTTTTGGAAGCTTACTCAAAAATGACCACAATCTTTAATCCTGAACAAAATCTACCAGGAGTTTTTAAAGTTAAGGATTTTTCAAAGTAGACGTTAAGTGTTCTTAAGAGCCTTCAACAGAAATTTCAACAAAACAAGAAGCACTTTCATATGATATGATTGCTAGCATCTAAGGCAAAAGACTTTCATTTTGTCGTGGTAATCCAATATAACAAGTGAAGGATACGTACAGCATTTTTTGCCACGCGTATAAAATTGTTTCATAATACTTTTCTACTGTTCCTACAAACAGCGTGTGCCTATCTATGCTAACACAAAGCAAGTTCTCTAAAAGAGAACCACACAATATCAAAAGCTGTTAAACCTTACTCTCAGAAGGTGACTATCTGTAAAAACCTGAAAAACGCTTATCCTTTGTGCCCTAACTCTCCCTTCAGTTGTTTTCGTTAAAATAGTGAGGACAAATGATATCTCCTTTAAGGTCATCAAAGTTGATGTGAGCCCAGTTGGCAGATTTGTTATCAACCAGTCTGACTTGGGCGTATTGACCGGTGAATTCTGTTACGTTCCATCTCTTACGGAACATTGTCTCGTTACAGTTGCCTGTTTCTGTTCTGACAACCTGCATGTAACAACAAAAATATCAAACAGTTTTAAACCTTTGTTTCAATCAGTGCTGACGTAGCTATCATGACTGTATCTTACTTCAATTCAAAGAAAGAGCAACCTCCTACTATTGAAATCAAGATATTACGGCATTGAACGTGCTGATTGCGATGCTCTGCATTGTCGTTTCAGTGTTGTGTATGCCAAAGACAAATAAAGTGTACCAGACGCGAGGTTGTTTCACTCGTAGAACCTCTCTTAAAGAAAATCAAAATAAGCTATTAATAAGGCAAAAATATATTTGAAAAGTAAAACTCAAACGTTTTCGACACTAGATCATTTTGTTTTTTAATATATTTTTTTCCTTGTAAATAGCTCATTGTAAACCATACGAATCTCATGGATATCACGAAGCTCAAAATAGTTTCGCAATTTTGAAAGACCAAATCTCTGATACTTTGACAACTCTACCCAGGCTGCTTCATAAGAATCAAAGGACACATAATGATCAAAGTGAATAATCTCACCTGGTTATCGACAATAAGCTCCGCACGAATATCACTTATGGTACATCCTCCACCGATGAGAAACGAGATATTTCTGCCAACGATACGAAAACAAGGAGACATGAGAGTTCCTAGGGGTGCGTCGGAATCATTTGAGTACTGCCATCCTGCTGGATCGTTTTCGCTGGGTCTTTTCTCAGCCCCCCCTATCCACCAGTCCCCTTGCTGCTGTGCGCTTTCTCTTTAGCGTGCTGTTGGATTGTCACCAAATGTTGGCTGGTAAATGAAAGCTGTGCCTGTCATTTCCCATCCACCAATTCCATCTTCAAAGTCAAGACTGCAAGCTGGTGAGAAAGAAAAAAGAGGAAATGTTTATCCCGCGGAATACTCTATGACTATCATTCGATGTCGTAAATTCCATTTCATAGTTCTGTATCTACCTTTATTGCAGTATGCGCCAGTGAACCCTGAAGGACATTTACAACGAAATCCTTTATCGGTGTATCCAGCTTGACAAGTGCCATTGTTGTAACAGGAACTGCTGCTGCAGAGATTCTGTTAGAAACAAAATAAATTCCGTCTTATAAATAGTTTTGAGTAGCTCACATATTCGTCCATTGCTTTATCTTAAAGCTACTATTAAAGTGCGTTATATATAGACCATTTTACTTGCAAGCAATCGATCCTCTAATATGCAACTAACTGATCGTTAATAGATAGACAGTTGAATCGCCTGAAAGATCAGTGATTGACTATTCCGAAGAAATGACCATATAAACTTTCTTAACATCTTGTCTACGCTCTCGTTACGTCACTACTAAAAGGATCGCCTAAAAGAATATTTTTGGCCATATGAAATCAGTTCGAAGTACCTCAATGGCAACGTAGATATGACCCTCTTTACTTTGTAGGGCAGACGAGCTTTTATTTCTTCCCGTAGCATTGTTTAACTCACAAATGAAGTTTCCTCCTTGAGTAGCAGGTCGAACATTTATGGACACACAATTAGGCTCCATATAACAAATTACTTTACAGCTGCCCTCATGAGGCACCTCCATACTTCTGATTACGTTTCCCTGCATGAATTTGTCTTGTACTGGTTGATTCCACACAATGTGGCGGCATCCATCATCTGTTTCAGCAAATATCAAATCAGTATGAAAAAAGGGGTTCATATCATTGTTGACCTTTTGGTTTTGGATCACATGTGCAGCAAAAGGAGTGAAGCACGTGGGGCAAAAATTTTTACTAGTAATTTTTTAATTATGATTTTGTATAATATTAATGCTTCTTGATTTATTTATTTATTTCAGCTTGCTAAGCTTTGTAAAATACTGGCTGTTGTATATTATTATCAGTTTTTCTGAAGTTATGTAAAGAGGTAATTCGAGTTTCATGAACTGAGGATTTTATATTCAGAAACTACTGTTTACTTTACTTGTATCCAATATTGAAGCAATTATTAACCAAGGCAGTTTACAGAGTTGAGCTCATGCTATCCTTTCAATTATCAAATTTCGAAGGTTAAAAATACCTTCTTTAAAGAAACAGGGTACAAAGAGGAAAAATTTCAGATGGAATCTAGACATCCTGACATCTAAAATCGCTTTAAACCGAGACCTCCGTAATATTTCTTTTACTGAAAACTTCTCCACACGTACCTTCTGGTTTGGGCATCAACACAGTATCATTGTTGCCCGTTAAGGCAGAGAGAAATCTTCTGGTTGCTAAGAAAGGTTCTTTCTGTTTTTATTTTGATTGTTCTTCCAACTTGACGATTATCCTACTTGGAGAGTTACTAGATGTAATATCTTTCAGTAAGCATACAATCTCTTAGCATATTCCCATTTCATCCTAAAGATACTTAATTTACCTGAACACACACCACCATCTACAGCTGATCCTTCCTTGCAACTACAACCATAAGAACCATTAGTGTTTACACAGGTCGCATTCACACCACAAATGATGCTGGAGTTTGCGCACTCGTCAATATCTAAAGAAAAAGGTTTATTAAGTTAATACGTGAGCTAAGGGAAAGCAATTTAAAAGCTGGATAAAGGATAAATTACTATTGGTAATTACTTAGACTACAAGTTAATTTAATTCTGACGAGAAATATGGACGGCTCTATAAATATTAGTTGTTATCATATCGCTGCCAGAACCCGTGGTCATTTTTAAGCGAATCCTGTCTTCTGATTGACTACCTAAGCGGGTAAAATAGGCCATCACGCCCACTCGGGATTGCACGGTTTAATCCCCCGCAAGAAAGAAAATTGCTTGGGGCGAACTTACAAGAGAGTTCGTAAGTTATGGACAGTGTCAGCAACGGAGTCGCAAAAAGCGGTAGAAGGCAGTCAAAGTAACGAAAACTCTCGTGGGTTTATTGGGCTGCAAAAACAGTTGGCTCTCTATCCCGTCTCTTCAAATTAACAAGTATTTTTTTTTATTCTTAATGAAGCAAAATCTTTTTGCCACGTGATAAATGCTTTATTGGCCAAGCTTATTAGGTCAAGATGGCTGGATATTGGCCGAGGTCTTTTTTCAGCGTTTTTATGGACCGAGTCGAAACAAGTATAAGAGCTGCTGGTGTTGATGCAGTTGGCATTTGCGCCACAAAGGTGGCTGCCTTTCCTGCTTTTAGCGATATCTGAGAGAAGATTTAAAAACACAGGTAAGTCTGAGCATCAGACCCCGTTCATTAATGATATCCACTCCCTCGGACAATACAAGTCGAAAGTCTTAAGAAGAGTGTCTTGTCCATTTAGGCGAGTAAAGGTCTTTGGGTGAGAGTAGTATTGGAAGGAGCCTAGCAGCCAATGCTCAACAGATACCTTACCAACCACATACATTGAAAAGAAAAGGGAAATATAAATTTTTGGTGAGAGGTAGTGCAGCTTAACTGCCAAGATGAAAGGTCAAAACATAGGAAACTAAGGAATGACCACTTTGCGTTCCTCCATAACATAGACAGTAAAGGGACGAAGGGAACTTAAAATAGAGAACAAGTTGACATTCTCCACAGAGCAGAGGAAGCAACGAAGACAAATGAAATGAAATATGGAATAACGTGGTAACTCTGACCAGGAAGGATAACTAACTCAATCTTTGGAAGAAAAGCTTTCAGGAAATTCAAAATGGGGAAGCAACGAAAAGTCGGATCCGACTGATAAAATGCGAATTCCTAATCCTAAGCTGAGGTAAAGAACGAATCGGCTGGAAGAATGGGGCATTAATGATATCCAACTCCCTCGGACATCACAAGACTCAAGTCCCAAGAAAAGTGTCTTATCAAATTAGGTGAGCAAAGGTTTTTGTGAGAGTAGTATTGGAAAGAGCCTCACAGCCGATGCTCGACAGATATTCTTACCAACCACAAATAAATTTTTGATCGGCGTGCTTAACGGCTAAGATGAAAGGTCACAACATAGGAAATTAGAGAATGGCCACATTGCGTTTCTATATAACCCAGACAATAAATAAACGAAGGGAAGTTAAAAGAGAGACAAGGTTGAAATTGTCCGAAGAGCAGAGAAAGCGACGAGGAAAAATGAAATGAAATAATGACGAATTTGGTATCTCTGACCACGATAGATACTCAGCTCAATCTTTGGAAGAAAAGCTTTCAGGAAATACAAAATGGGGAAGTAACCAAGAAAAGTTTCAGATTCGACTGACAAAATGCCAGTTCCTAACCGTAAGCAGAGGTTAAAACGAAGTAAGTTCATCATACCTGTACATACATGTCCAGTTCCACTGTATCCCTCCTTACATGTGCATTTATACGAGCCATAGGTGTTTGAACAGTGTGCATTCACGTCACAGCGCAAGATATCACTCTTACATTCATCGATGTCTGGGAGATAAATGGTAAATAATGAAAGAATAGATGAAATAGAAAGTAACAGAAAAAAACTAATAAAAAAATCTTTGACAGGTATAGGTTGAGATAAAATGAAATAGGCTAACCTCCAGTCCCCAAGTTCATATCGCAAAACATCAACTCTGTCTTTCCATTACCAGCTGGATTCAGCCAGTACTTGTTGCTAGTGGAATCTTTTCCCTCACTTGCCTTTATTTCTTGGCAAGACATTGCTGGTAATTCCAGAATGGAACCCAGAGGTGCTGCAATACATAAAAGATTGCAAAATTAATTCGTGGGATAACTAATTTGCAAAAATTTTAAGTTTTGAGCTCGGTAGAAATAGAGAAAGATGTTTTTCGTATTGTCAGGAGCGTGGGACAAATTAAAAAGTTTTGAGTTCCCATGAGGAATCGCACCTCAGACCTTCGGTTTCCGCGCTCCGATGTACCACTGAGCCTCAGAGACTCTAAGGTGGGCGAGGCCCATTACGAGATTCATACATGACGCGCGGCAGAAATTTTTTTTGGGATCACCTTCTGAAGGAGCTTAGAAACCAGGCTCAACTCAGTAGCCAAGCCTACTGAATTTGTGCCCAAGCCTTTTCTTGCTTGCGCGACATTTTTTGTCACATTAGAATACAAGGAACTTCGGCGAGTAGTAAACACAAGCTCAAATTTTTAAAGCAGCAAAGAGAAAAACGTTTTGAGACTGGAAGGTAAGTAAGTAAGTATTTTGGTTTTTTACAACCTAAATTTAGTGTTTCCTTTTGTAATTTTACAACATAAATTGTCACATCAATAACTCGAAAAGCTTACAGCTAAAGTTTAACTCTTTATTAATAACCTTATACTTTCTTGATCTGATATCTCAATTAGCGATAACACCATAAATAATTTGCTTTTGTGGTATATACTATATGTATACCTAACATGTTGAAGTACGTTGTCATGAAATAATGCACTTAGCAATAATTAATCTGATTACACAAAGCTGAGTCAATGTTTAAATTGTTCCCTGGACTGCCTGGACTGCCTGGATTGCCTGGACATCTGAGGCAACTGATAATACATTTTGGGAGCGGTAGGGATGCATTACTTCATAGTGGCTATGGCTGTACCTGTCCTTGAATTTGCCCTATTGTTTGTAATAGATTTTCCATGCATTGTCTGTTATTTTTTTTCCGGAAATTTTAGTCTGAAAGAAGAAAATTCTTTTACAGAAGAATCCTTTTCCTGTAACGTTTACAACTGTTGCTTACGTTTGCCATATTTCTGATATTTTTATCATAACAGAATTTTTCACAAAAATTATTTGACATTGAATTCTTATACAAATACTGCAAGGTCAAGCCTGCCCACCAACCCATCAAGATGGTGTTGAAATCTGTAGTAAGGTCTATTGAATATAGTTAAAGCACTGAATTTCACTCAATGACTTAATACTACAAAATATGGGGCTTTTTTATGATTAGGTACCAAAAAAAAAAAAATGCTTTCTTGCTCATTTGGATCAAGCCACCTAATATAATTGACAAAGATTATTTGACATTGGATTCTCATACAAATACTGCAAGGTCATGCCTGCCTACCAACCCATCAAGGTCGTGTTGAAAACTGCAGTAAGGTCTATTGAATATAGTTGGAGTACTGAATTTCACTTTATGACTTATAATTACAGAATATGGGGTTTTTAATATAACAAAACAAAAAAA
This sequence comes from Pocillopora verrucosa, assembly GCF_036669915.1. Lineage (NCBI taxonomy): Eukaryota > Metazoa > Cnidaria > Anthozoa > Scleractinia > Pocilloporidae > Pocillopora > Pocillopora verrucosa. The sequence goes on along the minus strand of NC_089320.1, from coordinate 1,009,596 downwards.
GCTTTCTTGGCTCATTTGGATCAAGCCACCTAATATAATGCAATCAATGTCTTGTTTTCTGTATCATGAGTCATTGCTCAGTTGGAATTGATATTTAAATCTAAATTATAATCATTTAAATCCAACTGAATGTATTTCTTTTATTACTTTTCCACTGACTGCCAAACCAGCAAGCCTTGAGGCATTAAACTGTAAGGACTTTAAAAAAGGCCCTATATTGTTTACACGTAGTTGTTTTGGGGGAGGGGAGTGGTAAAGTTTCAAATTTGGTTAAGAGTATGTAACACAATGATAATAATGATAATAATGTTAATAATAATAATAATTCATTTTTTCCATCCTTTGTTGCAAATGCATCTGACCCAGAGTCATTATTGGAATAACAGAATAGCCTTTTCATTAATGCAAAGCCTCAGTGGTGCACAGATATGATATGAAAATAATTTTTGTGTGAGGCATCAGTCAATTTAGGAATTACCAAGTGTAAAATTTCAAGTCAATATGTCAATATTTCAAGTCTCATTTTTGTAGAGGGTGGAGCTGGGAGGGGTGGAGGGGTCGAAATTATTAGGTTTGCGTACCGTTTTCGCTCTTTGCACCCTGAGCACTCATACACGCACACTTCAGATGGATGCTCAACACAACAGCGTCAAAAAATAATCAAGCAAATGACTAAGACGTGCAAAGCTTCCACGGTTAATATAAATTTACCGCTATAAAGAGTGAAAAGGCCTTACAGATTTTACACGTAGCTTCTTTAAAGGTACAACTGCCTATGACGTTCTAACAAGATTATCAAGTTGTCAAATACGTATTTTCATATGATTGATACCAATTACTTTATTAAGTCGAAATAAGCTTAATGTCAAGAATAAATAAGCGGATTACTACACTTACGACGAATTTTGTGGTCCGTTAAAAAAAAGTACTTGGTTCAGTTACGTAGTTCACCGAAAGGTTAATTTTTTTGCCTGCTAGGATTTCTTTTAACATTGAATACATTTTCAAGACCTGTACTCGACGAGGTGCACTTCTTGCGATTGTTCTGCAATCTAGCGAGTCCTTCGGAAAAACGTCACCGAGAGCAGAGGTAAGACACTATTCAGAAGCAAGTATTTTCTAGGTTTGAAATTCCCTTCGGTTCCATTTGACCGTGAGTAGAGTTTAGAATTCTCGAAGAAAACGTGTTTTAGCCAAAGGCAGAAGATTCGTATTTGAACGGAGCGCAGCGAGATAAGGTAATATTCTTTCACGCGCAAATGAAAAAAAAATAGGGTTAATAGATAACTTCCGATTTGTTTTTTCTCGCGCAAGTAACAAAAATGTTCCCTTGCCTGTCCCCATCCAATCGCACTTCAACCAGTCGGGGGAGGTGAGTATAAAATTGTAAAACAAATCATCAGAAGGCTTGGTTACCCAATTGAGCCTGGTATCTAAGCTCCTTCAGAAAGTGATCCCAAAAAAAATTTCTGCTGACGCGCGTCCAGCATACTGCTAGAATGTCGACAGCGTCCTGTTTTTGTAAATAGAATAAGAGAGATAGTAGGTAATTTTCTCTTTATCCCACGCTAGTGACAAGACGAAAAACATCTTTCTCTATGTGCATAAATGTATCTAACTCACTGAAATGTGGTGGAATATTTCATTCGAATTTTTCTTATCTTACTCTGAAAGCAAAGGGTAAAACGGTTATTAAAGCATGTTAAAAATACTACAAAATATGAAAACATCAAAGGTAAATATTATTTATGAATAAATTGACGTTTTAACAAATTCAACCTTTTTTTCCCCACTTTCATTTCTCCGTAGATAAGCATCAGAACTAACATTTTTTTCAAATGTGTTAAAACACAGAAGCAGTAAGATAAGTTTATCGGAAAAACCTAACTCAACATTTTGCTTGAAAATGAAATTTGTTAAAAAAAACTGATAAATGTCCTAAAGAAGCACCTGTCAGGGTTGCTCACGGCGACACCGTGAAAACACAGAAACTTTAAAGCAAAACACGATGTAAAAATAAAAAGAACATCTTGAAGTTAGAATTCGAACCCATGCGTGATAGTCTTCCCAAAACTTTCCTCGTGAGGGCCGCACGCGATCATGAGAACAGAGCTGGAAAAACTTGCATGAGCTGGCTTACGGTCCGGCGTGATGCAATATGGTAAAATTGTCAGCCAGAAGAAGATCGACAATTAGGATAAAACGCTCCTTGTCTGAATTCGGTCGTGCCGGACCCGAAAACACTTTGCTCTTAGTCATAACGTGTTAACGAGTAGGGCCTTCTCACTGCATCAGCAACTACATACTGCGCTATAAAATATACTTTATGAATAAATCTTTCTTAGTCAACATTCTTGAACTTAAAACATACCCCTTCCGTTTAAACGCCGGATGTAAAACCAACCAGGGGCCGAGCGAAAACTTTCAGGCCTCGTCTCTTTGGTGCGGTTGTTCAATTCGCAGACCTTTTCCTTTCTGTTGTAGTTATAGCTTTGGCAGGTGATTTCTTGTCCACATCGAATATCACAGATGTGAGGAGCTGATGCTGACATTCTTTTAAACACAAAATTTTCAAGTTTCATGCCTTGAATGTTGATCTCCATCCTGCACTGTTCATTAGCAGATACGCGGCCCGCGGAAAAAGCCAAGATAAAGAAACAAAAATTTGGCCACGGCATTTTTCCTGTAGGAATAAAGAATTAATCCTTGCTTAGCGTGCGTATATGACGTTGTGGATACACGTGGAAAGTTTGGAGACCACAAGGCACAGCCGAGAGCAACTCTAGGTTGTTGATAAAACTACTTTTTTCAGTCTTCCTTTTTTTGTATATTGGTGACATTTTTAACTGTTCGAGTGGTTCTTGTCCAGAGATCTCGAGTCTTGAGATTTGAGTATTAGTTGTAAAATAACATCCGGTTTTCCAGCCATTCCTCTTCAATTTTATATCAAAACTGATGAAAAGAAAGGTCTCTTACCTTTAAAGAGAAAATTAAACCACAGATATTTGAGTTTCTTTGGCGTGGACCACCATTCAGAAAGTTTGTACTTTGTTTCAATTAAAAAATTAGTAATAACAAAAACGAATACACAATTGAATTCAGTCCCCTACCTTACTGAAAGTCTCGTCTGACAGCTTGAGCCATCGTTTTTTGGTAATCCGTAATGAATGCAAAATAGCCTCACATTCATAATATTTTGATTATGAATTGTAAATAATATCACCTGGTGAATGACAATTTGCCTCTAAATTGTTTGTGATCGCTGTAAATTAAAGATAATACCAGATCACCATTACTTTTTAACAGGTTGTAAAAGTTCATTATAGCCCCCTTTCAAATCGGAAAACCCATGTGCCGGTCTTAAGTATTCTGCATCTACAATATGAGTTCGAGTTCCGCTTTTCCAAGCATCCCTTGATAAATGTCATTTAATGATAACCCCTATTAGCATCTTCATCAGTGACGAGGGATTTCAATACCTGCCCCTTAAGTGTCACGGGCAACGTTTAGTTGGCGCCAAGATTTTTCCTAAAGGATTTTATGTAAATTATTCTATATTGGTCGATAAATAATCATTTAAAGGTTGAAAATAAGCTTCTTAAACGTGTCTTTTTTTTTATTATGATTTATGAGATGGTGCGTACGTGTATAAACAGAAATAAAAACCGCTTTCAGAACAGGTGGAATTCAAGTCACAAATATTAAATTCATAATTCGAGCTCAAGAGAACACAGTGAACAGAAGTCTAACAATCTTTGTTCTGCTCATACTTCTTTGATTTCCAGCATAAACTAGACCTAAATTCTCAGAATTATGAACATGTTTGAGAAATGTGATGAATTGCACTTAAATTGCACCTTATTACATATAAATCATACACCGACTGACTTGAGTAATAGTTTTTAATTACGTTTCTTAATTATGTACATTTTGACTCCGAGTACACTGTTTACTCGAAAGGATGTCAGATGTGTGGTCTTTCCTTGGGTTATCGAATTACCTGCAGTAGAATAACAAAAGAAAAAAATTCATTGTTCCCAACATGGTCACACTGATCGACAAAAGACAACTGGGGCGAAAAAGGTTTCGACAAAAGAAAAGTTGAAGTTAAACGGACAGCCAACTTCGTATATACAAGGACTACAGGGGTCGTCTTTGACCTTGTTTCCAGTTTAAGTAAAGCTAAGAACATAATTTCAGTTTAGTGTCAATATGCAGGAGTAAATTTTTTAAAGACAACATAATTGCAAAGGCCCGTAAGGCGAGTGCAATTTATAGGTTTTGTAAAATTTGCAAGTAATTATTTTCACCAAATTGAACGAGAAGTGTTGCTATTACTTGGTAATAATTCACTTGGAAAAGCCACCACAGAAAATCAAGCAGACGAAATTTCCACAGTGCGTGTACTGCAGCTGTTTATAATTCACTCTCATTTCACAACGTTACTCTCGTTTTACATCAAAAAATGGACTCGTTTTCAGCAAATCAGAAGCGTGTAATTTTTTCGTGTATATTATTACTCACTTGGCCGAACGACTTGATCTTATGATGTACTAGCGGGTCTTTCTTCGTTTAAGACGGCATAAAAGAACGGACGCGGAAAAATGTCTCAACACCACACCGTTTGGTTAACTCATCTCTTTATCATATTTTTCAGTTCCGAAGCAAAGCGATCAATTGAATGCGATTTGGAAATATTTCATTGTAAAGGGATGGCCCTATGAAACAGAAAAATACAAGTCAAAGGTGTTCATATTTTGAAATGTATTTTTATTGGGAGTCAAATTTCTCTATTCTTATTAACCCTGCCTCACTAAAAACACACTCTGTGCATGCACTTTCCGAGGAAATATTCCTGAATAAGATTTAAAATGAAACTTTTTAATTTAATTATGCTTTTTCATGGTTAAAACCGATTGATCAAACTGTGATGTACATATTCCAAAATGATATTTAGGCAAAAAAGATAAAATTAAACATCTTTTTACTTTAAAATTTTTTTAAAGCTAATAAATAATGAAGTACTGATAGATTTTTAGGGGATTAGTGGTCAGTTCTTTCGATTATGTAAATTTTTAGAGAAGTTTTAATCGAATTAACTTCATTCCGCAAATTACAGTTCGTTTCCAACTCTGTAGAAAAAAAAAATTGCAACACTTGTGTCAGGTTTGTTTGACTCCCGCCACTCTATTTTAAAATAACGTAATAATTTTTTCACTAGTGAAATTTTGTAAAGCTAAAAAGGTAATGAAGCACTGGTGAGTGATCAGCTCTCACAATTTTCTACGGTATAAGTTACCGAAGATCAAAAATTGCAAGACCCAAATATGGACACTGACAAGGAGACAAACAAAGAAATTTGATAAAGTTTTTTCGAAGTTTTTGAGACATTTTAATCGAATTAACTTCATTCCGCCAATCACAGCTCGTTTCCAACTCTCAGGTGGACAAAGCACACTTGTTTCTCTTTATTCCAAAATTGTGCTTCTCTGCAACAGTTGTGTCAGGTTTGTTTGACTCCCGCCAGTCTGAGCCATTTTAAAATCACGTTATGTAAGATATTACTAACTGGAAGTAACCCCTAGTCGCCGTAAACTTACAGCGGTTCTACATTTCATTGGTTGAACAAAATACAACTGAAAGGAGGGTTAAAGTAACAAATCAAAATGATTCGATTCAAGATCTTGCGAGGTTCCAAGACCAAGAACAAAGGGAGAACCTCTTTTTCAGTGTGAAATACTTACCATTAAATACTACATTAACATGATCTGTGCGGCTTTGATACTGGCTTTCGCATGAGAAGGGAAACTATTGCACTATATTGCCACCTATTTTGACCTCTGGAGCCCTATATAAAATCTAATGAGAGTTTTTATACATATTAAGTTAAAGGTAGGTTGTCACATGATGTGACTACTGGTATTTAAAGCAAGAGACTTCTTATTGCCGCGGTACACCACTATAACGATTGGAAGACATGATTCTAAAATTTCCTGTCTCGCACATAAAATTGTCTCAATGCTGGCACAAAGCAAATACTATACAACGTCAAAGCTGTTATAACCTACTTTTAAGGTGACTACGCGCAAAAACCTGACTTGAAGGGGTAAGATAGTTTCAACAACCATTAATCCTTTTTGCCCTTAATTCTACTTCTGTTAGTGAGGACAAATGATATCTCATTTAAGGTCATCAAAGTCACTGTGACCCTAACTAACAGATCTCTTATCAACTAATCTGACTTAGGCGTATCGACCAATGAACTCTTCTACGCTGCAGCTCTTATGGTACATAGTCTCTGAACAGTTACCTGTCTTATTTCTGACAACCTTTTCGTAATGACAAACACAAAAACTCTTATAATTTATAACCTTGTTACGATCACTGCTGAAGTGGATGGCATACTGTATTGAAAGGAATTTTGTGTGCGTCGCAATCAGTGCTAATATGGCACTGTGCGTGCTGTTGCAATGGATTACTCTTAGAAAATGCAATGTAAGACTCGCAGTTTTGAAAAACCAAATCTCACTTGTGTTGATCAGTCTACCTTGGCTGTTTTAATAACATGATTTTTGCAACCTCGATACTGGTTTTTAATTAGGGAAAGCTATTGCGCTATTTTGGAACCTGTTTTGGAAGCTTACTCAAAAATGACCACAATCTTTAATCCTGAACAAAATCTACCAGGAGTTTTTAAAGTTAAGGATTTTTCAAAGTAGACGTTAAGTGTTCTTAAGAGCCTTCAACAGAAATTTCAACAAAACAAGAAGCACTTTCATATGATATGATTGCTAGCATCTAAGGCAAAAGACTTTCATTTTGTCGTGGTAATCCAATATAACAAGTGAAGGATACGTACAGCATTTTTTGCCACGCGTATAAAATTGTTTCATAATACTTTTCTACTGTTCCTACAAACAGCGTGTGCCTATCTATGCTAACACAAAGCAAGTTCTCTAAAAGAGAACCACACAATATCAAAAGCTGTTAAACCTTACTCTCAGAAGGTGACTATCTGTAAAAACCTGAAAAACGCTTATCCTTTGTGCCCTAACTCTCCCTTCAGTTGTTTTCGTTAAAATAGTGAGGACAAATGATATCTCCTTTAAGGTCATCAAAGTTGATGTGAGCCCAGTTGGCAGATTTGTTATCAACCAGTCTGACTTGGGCGTATTGACCGGTGAATTCTGTTACGTTCCATCTCTTACGGAACATTGTCTCGTTACAGTTGCCTGTTTCTGTTCTGACAACCTGCATGTAACAACAAAAATATCAAACAGTTTTAAACCTTTGTTTCAATCAGTGCTGACGTAGCTATCATGACTGTATCTTACTTCAATTCAAAGAAAGAGCAACCTCCTACTATTGAAATCAAGATATTACGGCATTGAACGTGCTGATTGCGATGCTCTGCATTGTCGTTTCAGTGTTGTGTATGCCAAAGACAAATAAAGTGTACCAGACGCGAGGTTGTTTCACTCGTAGAACCTCTCTTAAAGAAAATCAAAATAAGCTATTAATAAGGCAAAAATATATTTGAAAAGTAAAACTCAAACGTTTTCGACACTAGATCATTTTGTTTTTTAATATATTTTTTTCCTTGTAAATAGCTCATTGTAAACCATACGAATCTCATGGATATCACGAAGCTCAAAATAGTTTCGCAATTTTGAAAGACCAAATCTCTGATACTTTGACAACTCTACCCAGGCTGCTTCATAAGAATCAAAGGACACATAATGGTCAAAGTGAATAATCTCACCTGGTTATCGACAATAAGCTCCGCACGAATATCACTTATGGTACATCCTCCACCGATGAGAAACGAGATATTTCTGCCAACGATACGGAAACAAGGAGACATGAGAGTTCCTAGGGGTGCGTCGGAATCATTTGAGTACTGCCATCCTGCTGGATCGTTTTCGCTGGGTCTTTTCTCAGCCCCCCCTATCCACCAGTCTCCTTGCTGCTGTGCGCTTTCTCTGTAGCGTGCTGTTGGATTGTCACCAAATGTTGGCTGGTAAATGAAAGCTGTGCCTGTCATTTCCCATCCACCAATTCCATCTTCAAAGTCAAGACTGCAAGCTGGTGAGAAAGAAAAAAGAGGAAATGTTTATCCCGCGGAATACTCTATGACTATCATTCGATGTCGTAAATTCCATTTCATAGTTCTGTATCTACCTTTATTGCAGTATGCGCCAGTGAACCCTGAAGGACATTTACAACGAAATCCTTTATCGGTGTATCCAGCTTGACAAGTGCCATTGTTGTAACAGGAACTGCTGCTGCAGAGATTCTGTTAGAAACAAAATAAATTCCGTCTTATAAATAGTTTTGAGTAGCTCACATATTCGTCCATTGCTTTATCTTAAAGCTACATTAAAAGTGCATTATACCTAGACCATTTTACTTGCAAGCAATCGATCCTCTAATATGCAACTAACTGATCGTTTAATAGATAGACAGTTGAATCGCCTGAAAGATCAGTGATTGACTATTCCGAAGAAATGACCATATAAACTTTCTTAACTTCTTGTCTACGCTCTCGTTACGTCACTGCTAAAAGGATTGCCTAAAAGAATATTTTTGGCCATATGAAATCAGTTCGAAGTACCTCAATGGCAACGTAGATATGACCCTCTTTACTTTGTAGGGCAGATGAGCTTTTATTTCTTCCCGTAGCATTGTTTAACTCACAAATGAAGTTTCCTCCTTGAGTAGCAGGTCGAACATTTATGGACACACAATTAGGCTCCATATAACAAATTACTTTACAGCTGCCCTCATGAGGCACCTCCATACTTCTGATTACGTTTCCCTGCATGAGTTTGTCTTGTACTGGTTGATTCCACACAATGTGGCGGCATCCATAATCTGTTTCAGCAAATATCAAATCAGTATGAAAAAAGGGGTTCATATCATTGTTGACCTTTTGGTTTTGGATCGCATGTGCAGCAAAAGGAGTGAAGCACGTGGGGCAAAAATTTTTACTAGTAATTTTTTAATTATGATTTTGTATAATATTAATGCTTCTTGATTTATTTATTTCAGCTTGCTAAGCTTTGTAAAATACTGGCTGTTGTATATTATTATCAGTTTTTCTGAAGTTATGTAAAGAGGTAATTCGAGTTTCATGAACTGAGGATTTTATATTCAGAAACTACTGTTTACTTTACTTGTATCCAATATTGAAGCAATTATTAACCAAGGCAGTTTACAGAGTTGAGCTCATGCTATCCTTTCAGTTATCACATTTCGAAGGTTAAAAATACCTTCTTTAAAGAAACAGGGTACAAAGAGGAAAAATTTCAGATGGAATCTAGACATCCTGACATCTAAAATCGCTTTAAACCGAGACCTCCGTAATATTTCTTTTACTGAAAACTTCTCCACACGTACCTTCTGGTTTGGGCATCAACACAGTATCATTGTTGCCCGTTAAGGCAGAGAGAAATCTTCTGGTTGCTAAGAAAGGTTCTTTCTGTTTTTATTTTGATTGTTCTTCCAACTTGACGATTATCCTACTTGGAGAGTTACTAGATGTAATATCTTTCAGTGAGCATAAAATCTCTTAGCATATTCCCATTCCATCCTAAAGATACTTAATTTACCTGAACACACACCACCATCTACAGCTGATCCTTCCTTGCAACTACAACCATAAGAACCATTAGTGTTTACACAGGTCGCATTCACACCACAAATGATGCTGGAATTTGCGCACTCGTCAATATCTAAAGAAAAAGGTTTATTATTAAGTTAATACGTGAGCTAAGGGAAAGAAATTTAAAAGCTGGATAAACTCGTGGGTTTATTGGGCTGCAAAAACAGTTGGCTCTCTATCCCGTCTCTTCAAATTAAAAAGTATTTGTTTTATTCTTAATGAAGCAAAATCTTTTTGCCACGTGATAAATGCTTTATTGGCCAAGCTTGTTCGGTCAAGATGGCTGGATATTAGCCGAGGTCTTTTTTCAGCGTTTTTATGGACCGAGTCGAAACAAGTATAAGAGCTGCTGGTGTTGATGCAGTTGGCATTTGCGCCACAAAGGTGGCTGCCTTTCCTGCTTTTAGCTATATCTGAGAGAAGATTTAAAAACACAGGTACGTCTGAGCATCAGACCCCGTTCATTAATGATATCCACTCCCTTGGACAATACAAGTCGAAAGTCTTAAGAAGAGTGTCTTGTCCATTTAGGCGAGTAAAGGTCTTTGGGTGAGAGTAGTATTGGAAGGAGCCTAGCAGTCAATGCTCAACAGATACCTTACCAACCACATACATTGAAAAGAAAACGGAAATAGAAATTTTTGGTGAGAGGTAGTGCAGCTTAACTGCCAAGATGAAAGGTCAAAACATAGGAAACTAAGGAATGACCACTTTGCGTTCCTGCATAACATAGACAGTAAACGGGGACGAAGGGAAGTTCAAATAGAGAACAAGTTGACATTCTCCACAGAGCAAAGGAAGTAACGAAGACAAATGAAATGAAATATGGAATAATGTGGTAACTCTGACCAGGAAGGATAACTAACTCAATCTTTGGAAGAAAAGCTTTCAGGAAATTCAAAATGGGGAAGCAACGAAAAGTCGGATCCGACTGATAAAATGCGAATTCCTAATCCTAAGCTGAGGTAAAGAACGAATCGGCTGGAAGAATGGGGCATTAATGATATCCAACTCCCTCGGACATCACAAGACTCAAGTCCCAAGAAAAGTGTGTCTTATCCAATTAGGTGAGCAAAGGTTTGTGTGAGAGTAGTATTGGAAAGAGCCTCACAGCCGATGCTCGACAGATATTCTTACCAACCACAAATAAATTTTTGATCGGCGTGCTTAACGGCTAAGATGAAAGGTCACAATATAGGAAATTAGAGAATGGCCACATTGCGTTTCTATATAACCCAGACAGTAAATAAACGGAGGGAAGTTAAAAGAGAGACAAGGTTGACATTGTCCGAAGAGCAGAGAAAGCGACGAGGAAAAATGAAATGAAATAATGACGAATTTGGTATCTCTGACCACGATAGATACTCAGCTCAATCTTTGGAAGAAAAGCTTTCAGGAAATACAAAATAGGGAAGCAACCAAAAAAAGTTTCGGATTCGACTGACAAAATGCCAGTTCCTAACCGTAAGCAGAGGTTAAAACGAAGTAAGTTCATCATACCTGTACATACGTGTCCAGTTCCAGTGTATCCCTCCTTACATGTGCATTTATACGAGCCATAGGTGTTTGAACAGTGTGCATTCACGTCACAGTGCAAGATATCACTCTTACATTCATCGATGTCTGGGAGATAAATGGTAAATAATGAAAGAATAGATGAAATAGAAAGTAACAGAAAAAAACAAAAAACTAATAAAAAAAATCTTTGGCAGGTACAGGTTGAGATAAAATGAAATAGGCTAACCTCCAGTCCCCAAGTTCATATCGCAAAACATCAACTCTGTCTTTCCATTTCCAGTTGGATTCAGCCAGTACTTGTTGCTAGTGGAATCTTTTCCCTCACTTGCCTTTATTTCTTGGCAAGACATTGCTGGTAATTCCAGAATGGAACCCAGAGGTGCTGCAATACATAAAATATTGCAAAATTAATTCGTGGGATAACTAATTTGCAAAAATTTTAAGTTTTGAGCTCGTTAGAAATAGAGAAAGATGTTTTTCGTATTGTCAGGAGCGTGGGACAAATTAAAAAGTTTTGAGTTCTCATGAGGAATCGAACCTCAGACCTTCGGTTTCCGCGCTCCGATGTACCACTGAGCCTCAGAGACTCTAAGGTGGGCGAGGCCCATTACGAAATTCATACATGACGCGCGTCCAGCATACTGCTAGAATGTCGACAGCGTCCTGTCTTTGTAAATAGAATAAGAGAGATAGTAGGTAATTTTCTCTTTGTCCCACGCTAGTGACAAGACGGAAAACATCTTCCTCTATGTGCATAAATGTATCTAACTCACTGAAATGTGGTGGAATATTTCATTCGAATTTTTCTTATCTTACTCTGAAAGCAAAGGGTAAAACGGTTATTAAAGCATGTTAAAAATACTACAAAATATGAAAACATCAAAGGTAAATATTATTTATGAATAAATTGACGTTTTAACAAATTCAACCTTTTTTTTCCCCACTTTCATTTCTCTTAGATAAGCATCAGAACTAACATTTTTTTCAAATGTGTTAAAACACAGAAGCAGTAAGATAAGTTTATCGGAAAAACCTAACTCAACATTTTGCTTGAAAATGAAATTTGTTAAAAAAACTGATAAATGTCCTAAAGAAGCACCTGTCAGGGTTGCTCCCGGCAACACCGTGAAAACACAGAAACTTTAAAGCAAAACACGATGTAAAAATAAAAACAACATCTTGAGGTTAGAATTCGAACCCACGCGTGATAGTCTTCCCAAAACTTTCCTCGTGAGGGCCGCACGCGATCATGAGAACAGAGCTGGAAAAACTTGCATGAGCTGGCTTACGGTCCGGCGTGATGCAATATGGTAAATTAGGATAAAACGCTCCTTGTCTGAATTTGGTCATGCCGGACCCGAAAACACTTTGCTCTTAGTCATAACGTGCGAACGAGTAGGGTCTTCTCACTGCATCAGCAACTACATACTGCGTTATAAAATATACTTTATGAGTAAGTCTTAGTCAACATTCTTGAACTTAAAACATACCCCTTCCGTTTAAACGCCGGATATGAAACCAATCAGGGGCCGAGCGAAAACTTTCAGGCCTCGCCTCTTTGGTGCGGTTGTTCAATTCGCAGATCTTTTCCTTTCTGTTGTAGTTATAGCTTTGGCAGGTGATTTCTTGTCCACATCGAATATCACAGATATGAGGAGCTGATGCTGACATTCTTTTAAACACAAAATTTTCAAGTTTCATGCCTTGAATGTTGATCTCCATCCTGCACTGTTCATTAGCAGATACGCGGCCCGCGAAAAAAGCCAAGATAAAGAAACAAAAATTTGGCCACGGCATTTTTCCTGTAGGAATAAAGAATTAATCCATGCTTAGCGTGCGTATATGACGTTGTGGATACACGTGGAAAGATTGGAGACCACAAGGCACAGCCGAGAGCAACTCTAGGTTATTGATAAAACTACTTTTTCAGTCTTCCTTTATTTGTATATTGGTGACATTTTTAACTGTTCGAGTGGTTCTCGTCCAGAGATCTTGAGTCTTGAGATTTGAGTATTAGTTGTAAAATAACATCCGGTTTTCCAGCCATTCCTCTTTAATTTTATATCAAAACTGATGAAAAGAAAGGTCTCTTACCTTTAAAGAGTAAATTAAAGCACAGATATTTGAGTTTCTTTGGCGTGGACCACCATTCAGAAAGTTTGTACTTTGTTTCAATTAAAAAATTAGTAAGAACAAAAACGAATACACAATTGAATTCAGTCCCCTACCTTACTGAAAGTCTCGTCTGACAGCTTGAGCCATCGTTTTTTGGTAATCCGTAATGAATGCAAAATAGCCTCACATTCATAATATTTTGATTATGAATTGTAAATAATATCACCTGGTGAATGACAATTTGCCTCTAAATTGTTTGTGATCGCCGTCAATTAAAGATAATACCAGATCACCATTACTTTTTAACAGGTTGTAAAAGTTCATTATAGCCCCCTTTCAAATCGGAAAACCCATGTGCCGGTCTTAAGTATTCTGCATCTACAATATGAGTTCGAGTTCCGCTTTTCCAAGCATCCCTTGATAAATGTCATTTAATGATAACCCCTATTGGCATCTTCATCAGTGACGAGGGATTTCAATACCTGCCCCTTAAGTGTCCCGGGCAACGTTTAGTTGGCGCCAAGATTTTTCCTAAAGGATTTTATGTAAATTCTTCTATATTGGTCGATAAATAATCATTTAAAGGTTGAAAATAAGCTTCTTAAACGTGTCTTTTTTTTACTATGATTTATGAGATGGTGCGTACGTGTATAAACAGAAATAAAAACCACTTTCCGAACAGGTGGAATTCAAGTCACAAATATTAAATTCATAATTCGAGCTCAAGAGACCACAGTGAACAGAAGTCTAACAATCTTTGTTCTGCTCATACTTCTTTGATTTCCAGCATAAACTAGACCTAAATTCTCAGAATTATGAACATGTTTGAGAAATGTGATGAATTGCACTTAAACTGCACCTTATTACATATAAATCATACACCGACTGACTTGAGTAATAGTTTTTAATTACCTTTCTTAATTATGTACATTTTGACTCCGAGTACACTGTTTACTCGAAAGGATGTCAGATATGTGGTCTTTCCTTGGGTTATCGAATTACCTGCAGTAGAATAACAAAAGAAAAAAATTCACCGTTCCCAAAATGGTCACACTGATCGACAAAAGACAACTGGGGCGAAAAAGATTTTGACAAAAGAAAAATTGAAGTTAAACGGAAAGCCAACTTCGTATATACAGGGACTACAGGGGTCGTCTTTGACCTTGTTTCCAGTTTAAGTATAGCTAAGAATATGATTTCAGTTTAGTGTCAATAAGCAGGAGTAAATTTTTCAAAGACAACATGATTGCAGAAGCCCGTAAGGCAAGTGCAATTTATAGGTTTTGTAAAATTTGCAAGTACTTATTTTCACCAAATTGAACGAGAAGTGTTGCTATTACTTGGTAATAATTCACTTGGAAAAGCCACCACAGAAAATCAAGCAGACGAAATTTCCACAGTGCGTGTACTGCAGCTGTTTATAATTCACTCTCATTTCACAACGTTACTCTCGTTTTACATCAAAAAATGGACTCGTTTTCAGCAAATCAGAAGCGTGTAATTTTTTCGTGTATATTATTACTCACTTGGCCGAACGACTTGACCTCATAATGTACTAGCGGGTCTTTCTTCGTTTAAGACGGCATAAAAGAACGGACGCGGAAAATGTCTCAACATGACACCGTTTGGCTAACTCACCTCTTTATTATATTTTTCAGATCCGAAGCAAAGCGATCAATTGAATACGATTTGGCAATATTTCATTGTAAAGGGATGGCCTTATGAAACAGAAAAATGCAAGTCAAAGGTGTTCATATTTTGAAATGTATTTTTATTGGGAGTCAAATTTCTCTATTCTTATTAACCCTGCCTCACTAAAAACACACTCCGTGCATGCACTTTCCGAGTAAATATTCCTGAATAAGATTTAAAATGAAACTTTTTAATTTAATTATGCTTTTTCATGGTTAAAACCGATTGATCAAACTGTGATGTACATATTCCAAAATGATATTTATGCAAAAAAGATAAAATTAAACATCTTTTTACTTTAAAATTGTTTTAAAGCTAATAAATAATGAATTACTGATCGATTTTTAGGGGGTTAGTGGTCAGTTCTTTCGATTATGTAAATTTTTAGAGAAGTTTTAATCGAATTAACTTCATTCCGCAAATTACAGTTCGTTTCCAACTCTGCAGAAAAAAAAAACTGCAACACTTGTGTCAGGTTTGTTTGACTCCCGCCACTCTGTTTTAAAATAACGTAATAATTTTTTCACTCGTGAAATTTTTTAAAGCTAAAAAAGTAGTGAAGCACTGGTGAGTGATCAGCTCTCACAATTTTCTACGGTATAAGTTACCGAAGATCAAAAATTGCAAGACCCAAATATGGACACTGACAAGGAGACAAACAAAGAAATTTGATAAAGCTTTTTCGAAGTTTTTGAGACATTTTAATCGAATTAACTTCATTCCGCCAATCACAGCTCGTTTCCAACTCTCAGGTGGACAAAGCACACTTGTTTCTCTTTATTCCAAAATTGTGCTTCTCTGCAACAATTGTGTCAGGTTTGTTTGACTCCCGTCAGTCTGAGCCATTTTAAAACCCCTTTATGTAAGATATTACTAACTGGAAGTAACCCCTAGTCGCCATAAACTTACAGCTGTTCTACATTTCATTGGTTGAACTGAGTACAACAGAAAGGAGGGTAAAAGTAACAAAATGTAAAAAATCAAAATGGTCCGATACAAGATCTTGCGAGGTTTCCAAGACTAAGAAGAAAGGGAGAACCTCTTTTTCAGTGTGAAATACTACCCATTACATACTACATTAACATGATCTGTGTGGCTTTGATACTGGCTTTCGCACGATAAGGGAAACTATAGCACTATACTGCAACCTATTTTGACCTCTGCAGCCTTATATAAAATCTAATGAAAGTTTTTATACATATTAAGTTAAAGGTGGGTTGTCACATGATGTGACTACTGGTATTTAAAGCAAGAGACTTCTTATTGCCGCGTTACACCACTATAACGATTGGAAGACATGATTATAAAATTTCCTGTCTCGCACATAAAATTGTCTCAATGCTGGCACAAAGCAAATACTATACAACGTCAAAGGCTGTTATAACCTACTTTTAAGGTGATTCCGCGCAAAAACCTGAAGGGGTTGAAGGGTTGAGGGGTTGAAGGGGTAAGTTGGTTTCAACAGCCGCTAATCCTTTTTGCCTTCACTTCTACTTCTTTTAGTGAGGACAAATGATGACTCATTTAAGGTCATCAAAGGCACTGTGACCCTAACTAATACATCTCTTATCAATTACGACTTGGGCGTATTAACCAGGGAACTCTTCTACGTTCCAGCTCTTATAGTAAATAGTCTCTGAACAGTTACCTGTCTCATTTCTGACAACCTTAACGTATTGACAAACACAAAAACTCTTATACCCTTGTTACGATCACTGCTGACGTGGATAGCATATTATATTGAAAGGAATTTTGTGTGTGTCGGAATCGGTGCTAATATGGCACTGCGTGTGCTGATTGAAATAGATTAAACTTAAAAAATGCAGTGTAAGATTCGCAATTTTGAAAAACCAAATCTCACATGCGTTGATCAATCTACCTTGGCTGTTTTAATAACATGATCTTTGCACCCTCGATACTGGTTTTTAATTAGAGAAAACTATTGCGCTATTTTGGAACCTGTTTTGGAAGCTTAAACAAAAAGGACTACAATCCGTATTCTGAACAAAATCTACCAGGAGTTTTTACAGCCAAGGATTTTTCAAAGTAAATGTTGAGTGTTCATAAGAGCCTTCAACAGAAATTTCAACAAAACAAGAAGCACTTTAATATGATATGATTGCTAGCATCTAAAGCAAAAGACTCTCATTTTGTCGTGGTAATTCAACGTAACAAGTGGATGATACGTACAGCATTTTTTGCCACGCGTATAAAATTGTGTCATAATACTTTTCTACTGTTCCTACAAACAGCGTGAGTGTTCCTATCTATGCTAACACAAAGCAAGTTCTCTACAAAAGAACCACACAATATCAAAAGCTGTTAAACCTTACTGTCAGAAGGTGACTATCTGTAAAAACCTGAAAAACGCCTATCCTTTGTGCCCTTACTTTCCCTTCAGTTGTTTTCGTTTAAATAGTGAGGACAAATGATGTCTCCTTTAAGGTCGTCAAAGTTGATGTGACCCCAACAACAATTCCTCTCATCAACTAGTCTGACTTGGGCGTATTGACCAATGAATTCTTTTACGTCCCAGCTCTTACGATACATTGTCTCTTTGCAGTTGCCTGTTTCTGTTCTGACAACCTACATGTAACAACAAACATATCAAACAGTTTTAAACCTTTGTTTCGATCAGTGCTGACATGTCTGACATGATTGTATCATACTTTAATTCAAAGGAAGAGCAACCTCTTACTGTTGAAATCAAGACATTACGGCATCGACCGTGCTGATTGCAATGCTCTGCACTGTCGTTTCAATGGTCTGTATGCTAAAGACAAATAAAGTGTGCCAGACGCGAGGTTGTTTCCCTCGTGGAACCTCTCTTGAGGAAACTCAAAATAAGCTATTTATAAGGTAAAAATATATTTGGGAAGTAAAAACCAAACGATTTCGACACTAGATCTCTTTGTTTTTTAAATAGATTTTTTTCCTTGTAAATAGCTCATTGTAAACCATACAAATCTCATGGATATGACGAAGCTCAAAATGGCTTCGCAATTTTGAAAGACCAAATCTCTGATACTTTGACAAATCTACCTAAACTGCTTCATTAGAATCAAAGGAAACATAATGGTCAAAGTGAATAATCTCACCTGGTTTTTGACAATAAGTTCCGCACGAATATCACTTATGTTACATCCTCCACCGATGAGAAACGAGATATCTCTGCCAACGATACGGAAACAAGGAGAAATGAGAGTTCCTTGGGGTGGGTCGGCTTGTGCTGGGTGCTGCCATCCTGCTGGATCGCTTTCGCGGGGTCGATTCTCAGCTCCCCCTATCCACCAGTCCCCTTGTTGCTGGGCGCTTTCTCTGTAGCGTGCTGCTGGATTGTCACCAAATGTTGGTTGATAAATGAAAGCTGTGCCTGTCATTTCCCATCCACCGATTCCATCTTCAAAGTCAAAGCTGCAGGCTACAATAGAAAAAAAGAAAAAATACGGAATTTTTTATCTCCCAGAATACCCTATGGTTACATTTGGTATTGAGTTTACTTTACAGGTTTGTACTCAATTACTTTTATTGCAGTATGCGCCAATGAACCCTGAAGGACATTTGCAACGAAATCCTTTATCGGTGTATCCAGCATGACAAGTTCCATTGTTGAAACAAGGACTGCTGCTGCATGGATTCTGTTCAAGACAAAAGGACTGCGTATTATAAATGTCTATGGTTAGTTATTATTTTTTCTAAAGTAACACAGTCTTGCTGGAGTGATAACCTCTTCATGCTTTTTGATCAAGTGAAGACTAGAATCAGTTACACTTGTTGATCACTAAACCAGAAAATCGGTCGATCGAGTTACTGGATATTTCGTTGGTCGAGTAGTGGTTGATTTATTTAGAATGGCTCCTATTCTTTTTAGCCACGGGTTCTTTGATTTTTCTCGTTTTAACGCTGTACAGATAAACCACTGGTGTCTGTTAGCATTCATTCCCGTATTGGTACTACCAAACACAAGATAAGTCACCAAAGAGATATGATGGGCCAATGTCACCCCATCCATTTCCGTATTGGAATGTTCTCGTTTTAACGTTGTACAGATGACACCACTGGTGTACCGTAGCTTTGGTATTCTCCCTTCTTTAGGTGATTCCTTATTTTCCCTAAGTGTTCATTACTTATCTCTGTTTCGAAAACTACCATGCAAAAGATAGGTCACCAAAGAGATATGATGGGCTAATCTTACCCCATTCATTCCTGCATTGGTACAACCACACAAAAGATAGGTCACCAAACGGATATGAACGGCCAATGTCACCCAATTCATTCCCGTATTGGTACTAATCACATGCCTTATTTCATCGGTTCACAGTATATTTTGTGGTAGTTTTAAACGAACGTTAAACTGAAACACTCGAGCGATAGGTATAGAGTCGATAGAACTTATGGAACAATGTACTATATAATCTGTGGAAAAATCACTCAATCTCATACAAAATCGGGTCAAAACGTTTCACGTGATGCCCGGTACAACACTGAAGAATCACCTTAATTCAAAACAAGGATTGCAGGGATCGCTTGAGAAGTGATCCAACAAAATTATCGCCCACAAGAATTGTTCGCCGTCTGAAATAATTTACTTTACCTCGATGCTTAAATGAGTATAATCTTGTTTACTCTGAAGGACGGATGAGCCTGGACTTTCGTCCGAAGCATTGTTTAACTCACAAATGTAGTTGCCTCCTTGCGAAGGCCCCAAATTTATGGACACACAATTGGGCTCCATATAGCACAGCACGTTACATCTCCCTTGGTGGGGTACCTCTACAAGCCTGATTAAGTGCCCCTCTATGACTTTGCCCTTTAGTGGTTCTTTGAAAACAATGGATCGACATTCTTCACCTGCTTAGTATTCAAATAGCAAAAGAGAATGAAATGGTAAAGTTAATGTACAGTTTTGGTTTAGAGAAATTGGTTTCAATGGCTGGATAATATCTCCAAAAAAGTTAATTTGTCTCGACAGACGCTGGATCATGGCTTCCTGTTGTTGTTGTTGTTGTTGTTTTTTTTTTTTTTTGCACTGTGAGAGTTTTCTCTGCTACGGCATCCTGGGAGATTAAAAGTTCTCCTTCAATTTTTCGCTTAAGAAAGATTTTGCCTCAGTGGCTATCTCTGTAAGATTTTGAATGTACATCAAAGCAAGTTGTGAGAACCAGAGGCAAGATGACCGTCAAAGAGGAAAGCAAATAATTAACATCTCTTTTCAAATCGATCCCAATGTATATGAACTACTATTGGAAATTTGATCATTGCGTCAGATTCTTGTGCCACCAACTGCGGCGCAAATACTAATTTGGCGGTACAAACACCCAGCTACGGCACAAATACTCATTTGTGCCGCGAACTGGGGCACAAATGAGTATTTTGTAAGATATTCTAATCGACAATAATCTTTGTAGAACTCTCTTGTGACTAGACATAGCCGTCCATCCCTAACGAATAAAAAAAAGTTATATTTACAGGAGGTATTCAAACTGTGGAAAGGAATTAAACAAATATCAGCAAAACAAATTCAAAACTTTGTCGACTTACCTGCGGAACATCCAGAGGATAACGGAATAATTATACCGCTATAAAAGAGAAAGCTTAAAAGTAAAACGGAAGCTTCCATACTCAGCTTACACGTTTCCGCCATTTGCTTGTGTTCTAGAATAAAAGATTACCAGTCACGCATTGAATTAACAGTTTACAACATTTTAAAAATTGCCATGTCTGTACAGCTAAAGGCGTTTTCGTACATGTTGGCAAACTTGAAGTGACTCCAGTTGGTTTGTTCAACAGAATGTTCTCAAGAAGATGGTCGTGCTGTTGTTAGTGGCTTGGACAGGTGCTCCTTAAATGGTGTGGATCACTTACGACGTTGGTAACAAAGACGCCAGCGGGGATCATTCATTAACTATGCAGCCAATCACACGAATGCAATGAGTAAAACACTTTTATTGTCTTCGGAATAGTTCCTTTCCTTTCCAGCAAACCGTTATTTGAAGCCTTTAGAATCTGAGAACGCTATTTTCTTTCATCTTTACAGCGCAAGGGGCAGGATATCACGCTCATCTGCAATTATTTCTCACAATGCGGAATCATTTTAACAAAACATATAACCATTTAGCATAACGTTGTATGACAAAGCTAAATACAGCGGCTCATTAATCATTAAAATTGAAGACTAAACCCTTATAACAATTCAACTGAATGGCGAAGATTACCTATTATTCAACAGTAACGTTTTATTTTAATGGCAATAGTGGCAAAGGCTTATGTTATAACGAAATTCTTTAAAATACTGAAGTATCTAATTGATGAAGCAACATGAAGTCAAATTGAAGACATCTCGTTGGCTGTTAAATTATTCATAGTCACGAACTTGTCAAGTCGTTAAAAGGAAAATTAGTGAGAAAAATGTGTCTCGCAGCGTCTTACGTGGGGCTACATTTCATCTACTGCGAGATTAGGCTGTATGTAAGTTAAACGTCAAATTAATGATTATCAAGCGACTAAATTCTGTGCATATACGAGCCATATTGATTTATTGTTATATGCGTATACACCCGAATTGTTATTTCTCAACCCTCTCTCATCAGGTATATTAATTTGCATAGGTACTTACATAATCTAGTGGAAGACATTGCTTATTATATTGGTTTTACAGAAGCACAACTAATATTCATGGATCAATAAAGCAGCTAAAACACACCTCTCAATAATTAAATGTCTCTGGTTATCATTTTACCGGCTCCGCAACTCCGCGCTGCAAGATGCACTTGAAGATATCCTTTGCCTTCAAGATATCCATTGGGAAAATGAAGAGTTTGCTCGTCTAATTGCGTCTGCTGAAAACAGTGAGCCTTAATTATTGGCGAACGAGCTAACTTAAAGTCTGTCAAAATGTGGGTTTCATCGGCCTATTATTTATAATCTGATTCTAACGCCACAACCGGCCAAATTATTTCCAACAATGCTTCGATTTAGAATGTTTCTATTTAAATGTTTGTAATTTTGTTCGCAGTGTTGCATATACACTTTAATTTGGTAAAAAGCTAAGCTTCGACCCTGTACGAGCTCAACATAAGTTTGATCCTAAAGGAAGGGGCAGGGAAAAACCGCTTCAGCAGTTTCTGAAATACAGTCGACCCTGTATTAAGTGGGGAATAGCGGAATGACCGCTAAATGCAGATTGACCGCTTAATACAGCTTCCACAGGGAAGAGTATTTTAAAAAACGATTAAAAAACGCCATCTTATGCCATAATTGATAACTCAATGTACAAAAACGTTTATTTCGGGAGAAAAAAATGGCTTAAAAGTTACTTGAATGATTTTTCTTTGTTTTATCTGAGTAATATCGCAGTAAGTGACCGTTTCATACAGGTGTAAGATAATACAATTGGGACTTAGTAAAGGGTGGCCACGACCGCTAAATAGGTGAAAATTACAATGATTACGAGGAAACAGATTCGGAGATTTTGACAGCCAGCCGCTTATTACAGTTTCAACAGTAGTAATAAAACTCTCCCAGGAATCCCTTAGAACATTAGTGGATTCTGGAGATTGTTAAGGAAAAGTGACGTATGTCTAGGCAAAGGATGAAGTTTAAAACTGGAAATTGAGAACAGATATGCTTTGATAGCAACATATTAAATCAAGAGGAGTTTTGGTAAGTCAAGTCAGAGTTGCAAAGGAGTTCTTCAGCAAATAATTCGTGAGTTTGGAGGGCGTGAAAGTCCACTGTAAAGGCGAGAAAACTTGTAAAAGAAAGACAAATCCTCCTTTTTAAAGATTTTGATAGGCCTTCATCCGGGTGTCTTTGTCCAAGGCAAAATAAAATGTCTATAAAACAGAACGAGATTCTTGATAGGACTAGAGTTTGGTATTCACAAAACAGATTCTATCAAAAACAGGTGTGGAGGAATTCTTTTATTATTTTCTAAAGGTTTACAGATTAATACACGATACATGATAACATGATTGTGTGACTAAAAGTGAAAAAAACCCGCTACCAGGCAAATGGTCTCGATAATAAGGAAATGATTTTTTATTTCACATTTTTATTATTCCGCCTCGTCTCCTTAAATCTTTTCGATCAAGCATTTGTCAGACGGGTGGACAAATGACATCCCCTCTGAGGTCATCAAAGTTAATGTGAGCCCAGTTAGCTGATCTCTCGTCAACTAATCTGACTTGAGCGTATTGACCAATGAACTCCTCAACGTCCCAGCTCTTACGGTACATCGTCTCCGAACAGTTTCCCGTCTTAGTTCTGACAACCTAACAACGAACGATTGAAAAAGGTTTAGGACGTTAGCGACAGAACAAAGTTATGGTCTCTAAGGAGTCTCTGGATTAAGTGACTTAGTACTCTTTTGCCTCTTTCAACAGATACAACGATATTTGTAGGAAAGGGGAACAGAAAAACAAAAGTTTTTGCTCCATTATATTCTATTGTTTTCAAAATTGTTTTCATTTTTTGTTTTGTTTTGTTTTTGTTATTATCGTCATCGTCACCGTCCTCGTCATTGTCATTTTCACCATTTTTGTATTGAAATGCATTCTTAAGTCGGAAAATATATAGGAAGTTTGATTCTTGCGGCGGGCAATTGCTAAAAAGTTTTGCTGCGTTCGAGAAGGGACATTGATTGGTGATAACTTATTGCGAGTGACCTACAGGGGAAGCACTAAGACTCGACTGAAAATAATCGGCGGTCGAACTTCTGTAGAATACGAGGCGTAACTGAAGGATCGCCGCACGCTTCATGCCTCCATACTATAGTTGTATATTAGCTTTGCATATCGGTGTTGCCGAAGAAAAAAAACAGGAAGGGAAATATTGCAACGCATAATGCAATGAGAGATTCCTACCTCGTTGTTAACAATGAGTTCCGCGCGGATTTCATTTATCTCGCAGCCCCCACCAATAAGAAACGAGATGTTATGGCCAACGATCTGAAAGCAGGGGGAAGTTAGAGTGCCTTGGGCTAAATCCGCATTCAGTGGTCGTTTTCCGGGAGGTGCGCCTTCCTTTGGTCGAAGTTCAGCCCCCCCTATCCACCAATTCCCCTGTTGTCTGGCGCTTTCTCTTTTGCGTGCCTTTGGATTGTCACCAAATGTTGGTTGGTTATCAAAAGCTGTGCCTGACTTCACCCACCCACCGATGCCGTCTTCAAAGTTAAAACTGCAGGCTGAGACAAAATAGAAGCAATTATCTAACGTATACTTCCCACCAACCCATCTATTTTTTTTTTTTGGTTTACCTTCTTTGCAAAATGTGCCAGTGAATCCAGTAGGACATTTACAACGAAATCCTTTACTGGTGTATCCAGCTTGACATGTGCCACTGTTGAAACAGGGACTGCTGCTGCAGGGATTCTTTTCAAAAGAAAATTGAATTTGTTGGTTTTTGATTTTTTGATTAGTATTAAATTTTTGTTTAGGAGCTCCCGTCCCCTCTGAAAACCATGTGATCTTCTTAAATCCTCCACCCCCACCCCTCAGGCATCAAATAATGATCAGTCTTTATAATACAGTTTTCTTTAAGTGAAAGCAAAACTTCCCAGGCATCTATGAAATTGATATCAGCATTCTCTGGTTTGTTTTTTGAATTCATACGCTAATTTACAATGTAATGACCTGCCATGGATGACCTCTGAGAAACAAAGCTAGCGTCACAAGCAAACTTCTGTTTTGACTCTGAATGCACACAATTTGAAAGAGGGATTGTTCACTAGGTACATCAAGTACTTTACCTCAATACCAAGATAAATGTAATCCTTTTTACTCTGTAAAACACGTGAGCCTTTGTTGTCATCCGTGGCATTATTCAACTCACAAATGCATGTATGTATGTAACTTTTTGTCTACACTGTGGTTACGTCACGACTAAAAGGATCGCCTTAAATAATTTTCTTGGCCATATGAAATCAGTCCGAAGTACCTCTATAGCAACGTAAATATGACCCTCTTTACTTTGTAGGACAGACGAGCTTTCATTTCCTCCCGTAGCATTGTTCAACTCACAAATGTAATTCCCTCCTCGAGTAGTAGGTCGAACATTAATGGACACACAGTTGGGCTCCAGAAAACAAATCACTCTACAGCTTCCCTCATGAGGAACCTCCACACTCCTGATTTCGTGTCCTTGCATGACTCTATCTTGTTCTGGTTGACTTCAAACAATGTGGCGGCATCCGTCATCTTTTTTAGCAAATACCAAATCAGTGTGGAGAAAAGGTATTCATATCATTGTTCACCTTTTGGTTTTGGATCGCATACGCAGCAAAAGGAGCAAAGCACGCAGAGCAAAACTTTTCCTCCAACTTGGTTTGGGTGCGTCCTCGTCATTTCTTTCCACGTCGCGAAGGGAGAATCCGAGAATCCGAGAACACCTTCACGAAGTGGAAAGAAATAACAAGGACGCATCCAAACCAAGTCGCTAGACATCTTAATCTTCCTAATCATTCTAAACAGCATATGGCAGTCTGCGGCCTTTCCTTAAATCTAGGCAGTTCGGAAAGCCGTAAAACACTAGAACAAAAATTTATATTCCAAATCGGCACCCTTAATCCCCAAGGAATCAACGAGCGCTTTTCATTCAACTGATTTATTGCTGTTTTCTCGTCACCATATTCCAATAAATGGCGTAGCTCCACTTTCTGCATATAAACCCACACACAAACCACAATTCATCCAATCGCTCTGGCGAAGGGCTAACGCTAGAAACGTCCGCTTTTTTACCCTTTACGGTGGTTAATTTACGTTTTCAACTCAGTTGTTAACACTAAATTACCTGCTATACTCTCCCACCGACGCAGCACCACGATTTCTTTAGAAACTTACCCCTTTATTCATTTATAAAACACTAGCTGTCTTTCTGAAGTTATGTGAAGCGGTAATTCGTGTTTCATGAGCTGAGGATTTATGCTCAGAAACTCCAGTTTACTTTCTTTTTGTTCCAATATTGATGCAATGGATAACCAAGACAGTTTAAAGCTCTTCACTTGTGAGATAGGTGATTGTTTGGCGACTATTTTGGATTTGCGCCCCCTCGACCTAATTTCCGCGCTGCCAGGGCCAGAAAATCGCTTTTTCTCCCGGGAGGAGACCCTTGAAAAGACGTTCTTACCAAACTCTTTTGGCATCAGAAGTGAGGGCTGGTGACCTTTGATTGACATTTCGGGGTCTCCGCCCCCTTGGTCCAATTCCTGCGCAGCCTGGACAGTTGGGACGTAATTCAGTGAGCATACAATCTCTTAGCAAATTCTCATTCCTTCCTAAAGAAACTTAGTTTACCTGAACAACCACCACCATCTCCAACTGATCTTTCCTTGCAACTACAACCATAAGAGCCATTAGTGTTTACACAGGTCGCATTCACACCACAAATGATGCTGGAATTTGCGCACTCGTCAATATCTAAAGAAAAAAGATAACGTAAGCTAAGGAAAATAATTTAAAAGGTTGATAAAGGATAATTTACTTCTGGCAATACTTAGACTACATTTTAATTTAATTCTGACGAGAAATATGGACGACTCTATCAGTATTAGTTGTTATTATATCGCTGCCAGTGCCCTTGCGCATTTTGAAGCGAATCCTGTCTTCTGATTGGCTACCTGAGCGGATAAAATGGGTCCATCATGCCATCAGTCTGCGCAAGAAAGAAAATTGCTCGGAGTGAACTTACAGAAGAGTTCGTAAGTTATGGACAGTGTCAGCGACGGAGTCGCAAAAAGCAGTAGAAGACGGTCCAAATAAAGAAAAGTCGTGGGTTTATTGGGCTTCAAAAACAGTTGGCTCTCTTTCCCATCTCTTGAAATAAACAGGTATTTCTTGATTTTTAACAAAACGAAATATTTTTTCTATGTGATAGATCCTTTATTGACCAAGCTTGTTCGGTTAAGATGGATAGACATTGGTTACGTTTTGTTTTCAGCGTTTTTAAGGCCGAGACAAAACAATTACAAGAGCAACTGGTGTTGGTATTCGCGTCACAAAGGTGGCTGCCTTTCCTGCTTCATCATTAGACCCCGTTCGTTGATGATATCCACTCTTGTGGAGAATAGAACTCCCTTGGACATCACAAGACTCAAGTCCCAAGAAAAGTGTGTTATCCAATTAGGTGAGCAAAGGTTTGTGTGAGAGTAGTATTGGAAAGAGCCCCGCAGCCGATGCCCGACAGATATTCTTACCAACCACAAATAAATTTTTGATCGGCGGGCTTAACGGCTGAGATGAAAGGTCACAACAGAACATAAACAGACGGTGGGAAGTTAAAAGAGAGACAAGGTTGACATTGTCCGAAGAGCAGAGAAAGCGACGAGGACAAATGAAATGAAATAAGGACGAATTTGGTATCTCTGACCACGATAGATGACAAAATGCCAGTTCCTAACCGTAAGCAGGGGTTAAAACGAAGTAAGTTCATTATACCTGTACATACATGTCCAGTTCCATTGTATCCCTCCTTACATGTGCATTTATACGAGCCATAAGTGTTTGAACAGTGTGCATTCACGTCACAGCGCAAGATATCACTCTTACATTCATCGATGTCTAGGAGATAAATGGTAAATAATGAAAGAATAGATGAAATAGAAATTAACAGAAAAAAACAAAAAACTAAAAAAAAAATCTTTGACAGGTACAGGTTGAGATAAAATGAAATAGGCTAACCTCCAGTCCCAAAGTTCATATCGCAAAACATCAACTCTGTCTTTCCATTACCAGTTGGATTCAGCCAGTACTTGTTGCTAGTGGAATCTTTTCCCTCACTTGCCTTTATTTCTTGGCAAGACATTGCTGGTAATTCCATAATGGAACCCAGAGGTGCTGCAATACATAATAGATTGCAAAATGAATTCGTGGGATAACTACTTAGATAATTTGCAAAAATTTTTTCTCGGAAAAGGTCCGGATGGGACTAAATTGTTTACATTATGAGAGAGATGGTAAGTTTTGAGCTCGGTAGAAATAGAGAAAGATGTTTTTCATATTGTCACGAGCGTGGGATTAATAAAAAGTTCTGAGTTCCCATGAGGAATCGAAACTCAGACCTTCGGTTTCCGCGGTTCGATGTACCACTGAGCCTCAGAGACTCTAAGGTGAGCGAGGCCCATTACGAATTTCATACATAACGCACGTCTGCTAGAATATCGACAGCGTCCTGTTTTTGTAAATAGAATAAGAGAGATAGTAGGTAATTTTCTCTTTGTCCCACGCTCGTGACAAGACGAAAAACATCTTCCTCTATGTGCATAAATGTATCTAACTCACTGAAATGTGGTGGAGTATTTCATTCGAATTTTTCTTACCTTCCTCTGAAAGCGAAGGGTAAAACGGTTATTAAAGCATGTTAAAAATACTATTAAATATGAAAACATCAAAGGTAAATATCATTTATGAATAAATTGACGCTTTTACAAATTCAACCTTTTTTTCCCACTTTCATTTCTCTTAGATAAGCATCAGAACTAACATTTTTTTCAAATGTGTTAAAACACAGAAGCAGTAAGATAAGTTTATCGGAAAAACCTAACTCAACATTTTTCTTCAAAAATGAAATTTGTTAAAAAAAAGCTTTAAATGTCCTAAAGAAGCACCTGTCAGGGTTGCTCACGGCGACACCGTGAAAACACAGAAACTTTAAAGCAAAACACGATTTAAAAATAAAAACAACATCTTGAAGTTAGAATTCGAACCCATGAGTGATAGTCTTCCCAAAACTTTCCTCGTGAGGGCCGCACGCGATCATGAGAACAGAGCTGGAAAAACTTGCATGAGCTGGCTTACGGTCCGGCGTGATGCAATATGGTTAAAATTGTCAGCCAGAAGAAGATCGACAGTCTTAGGATAAACGCTCCTTGTCTGAATTCGGTCGTGCCGGACCCGAAACACTTTGCTCTTTGTCATAACGTGCGAACGAGTAGGGCCTTCTCACTGCATCAGCAACTACATACTGCGCTATAAAATATACTTTATGAGTAAATCTTTCTTAGACAACATTCTTGAACTTAAAACATACCCCTTCCGTTTAAACGCCGGATATGAAACCAACCAGGGGCCGAGCGAAAACTTTCAGGCCTCGCCTCTTTGGTGCGGTTGTTCAATTCGCAGATCTTTTCCTTTCTGTTGTAGTTATAGCTTTGGCAGGTAATTTCTTGTCCACACCGAATATCACAGATGTGAGGAGCTAATGCTGAAACCCTTTTAAACACGAACTTTTCAAGTTTCATGCCTTGAATGTTGATCTCCATCCTGCACTGTTCATTAGCACATACGCAGCCCACGAAAAAAGCCAAGATAAAGGAAAAAAAATATTGCCACAGCATTTTTCCTGTAAGAATAAAGAATTAATCCATGCTTAGCGTGCGTATATGGCGTTGTGGATGCATATGGAGAGTTTGGAGAGCACGAAGCGCAGCCGAGAGCAACTCTAGCCTCTTGGGAAACTATTTTTTTTTTAAGCCTTTCTTTTTTGTTTGTTGGTGACATTTTTAACTGCTCGAGGGATTTTTATTCAAAAATCTTGAGTCTTGAGATTTTTAAAGCATTAGTTGTAAAATAATGTCCGCTTTTCTAGCCATTCCTCCCTAATTTTAAATCAAAACTGATGAAAAGAAAGCTTCCTCACCTTTAAAGAGGAAATTAAAGCACAGCCATTTGAGGTGTTCTTTGGCGTGGATCACCATCCGGAAAGTTTGCATTTTGAAGTTGTTCAGTGGTTGTTGTCATTGTTTAAACTAAAAAAGACGAAACAAAAACGAAAGTCTAGTTTAACAGCTTGAGCCACTGTTTTCTGGTAAACTGTTGTGAATGCAAAATTACCTCATGTTTAAATATAAATATAAACCACCCTCCAAACAGGTGGAATTCAAAATATATAAGTATATAATTCATAATTGGAGCTCAAGAGGGAACAGTGAACAGAAGTCAATCTTTGCTTTACTTATACCTCAGTTTTTTCACCAAAGAAAGCTTTTGCCTCTGTGAGTACCTCTGTAATTTTTCCGTTAGATTTACACCGAAGCAAGTTGTGAGAACTCGAGGCAAGTTATCCGTCAGAGAGGAAAGCAAATAATTTACATCTCTTTTTAAATCGATCCGAATGTAAATGAACTACTATTGGAAAGTTGATCATTGCGTCAGATTTCGCCAACCGCAGCACAAATGGGTATTTTACAAGATATTCCAATCGGGAATAATCTTGATAGAACTCTCCTGTGGCCAGACATAGCCGGTCCATCACTTGCAAATTTAAAAAATGTTTTATTTAGTGGAGGTATTAAAGCTATGGAAATGAATTGAACGAAAATCAGCAAAAGCAAATTCAAAACCTTGTCAACTTAGCTTCGGAGCATCCAGAGGATAACGGAATAATCATATCGCTATGAAAGAGAAAGATTAAAAGTAAAACGAAAGCTTCCAAGATTACCAGTCATGCATTAAAATAACAGTTTATATCACTTTCACGATAGCCATCTCTCTCCAGCTAAAGGCAAAGAATTTTGTGCATTTAAATGCGTTTTCGCATAGCAAAACTTGAACTGACTTCAGTTGGTTTATTTAACAGAATGTTCTTAAGAAGATGTTCGTGCTGTCGTTAATGGCTAAGACAGGTGCTCCTTTAATGATTGTGGATTACGCACGACGCTAGTCACAAAAACGCTAGCGTGGACTAATTATTATCTATTAACTATCCGGCCAATCACACAAATGCAATGTGTAAAACACCTTCAGAATAGTTCTATTCGAACAGACCGTCATTCGAAGTCATTACAATTTGTTTATCGGTGACATTTTAACTGTTCGAGCTATTGTTTTCTAGAGTATTATTTAAGCATTAACCAAGCATTAATTATTACATAATATGCTGGTTTCCAGCCATTTCTCCTCAACTTTACATCAAAACTGGTGAAAATAAAGGTCCCTTACCTTTAAAGAGGAAATTAAAGCACAGCCATTTGAGTTGTTCTTTAGCAAGGACCACCGTCCGAAAAGTTTCTATTTTAAAGTTGTTGGTTGTTGCTATGAAGCTATTGTTTAAATAAAACAGAACAAAACTAAACAAAAACGAATATATAATTGATTTCAGCCCCCTGCCTTCCTGAAAGTGTAGTCTGACAGCTTGAGCCACTGGTTTTTCGTAAATTGTGATGAGTGCAAAATAGCCTCATATTCATAATATTTTGATTGTGAATTAAAAATGATAACACTTGGTGAGTAATAATTTGCCCCCTAAATTGTGCGTGACCGCTGGAAATTGAAGATAATACCACAACCATCACTGTTAAACAGGTCGATAAAAAGTTCACTTTAGCCCTTCATCAAATCGGAAAACCCATCAGCCGGCTTTAAGCATTATGCATCCGAAATGTGGGTTCGAGTTCTGCTTTTCCAAACTTTGAAAAATTTGCAAGTGTTTATTTTCACAAAATTGTTCGAGAACTGTTGCTTATTACTTGCTAGTAATTCACTTCAAAAAAAGCATTACAGAAAATCAAGCAGACGAAATTTTGACACTGCGCGCACTGTTTATAGTTTGCACTCGTTTTACAACGTTTCCCTCGTTTTACATAAAAAAAGGGAATTATTTTCAGCCAATCAGAAGCGAGCAATTTTTTCATGTATATTATTACTCACGTGGCAAAAAAACTTGATCTTATAGTGTACTAGGAGGTCTTTTCTCGTTAAGACGTTATAAAAAAAAACGGACGCTGAAAAATGTCTTTACATCGTCCAAGACACGAAAACACTGTTTGGTTAACCCATCGTTTTACTATATTTTTTCAATTCCGAAGCAAAGCGATCAATGGAGTAAGGTTTGGAAAGATTTCATTGTAAAGGGAAAACCTTATGAAACAGAAGAATACGAAGAATAAGTCCAAAGTGCCGATGTTTTGGAGTGCATCTTTATTAGGAATAAAGTTTCTGTATTCTAATTAACCTTTGCCTCACTCATAGCAGACCCTGTGCTTGCACGTTCCAAATAAATATTCCTGAATAAGGTTTAAAATGAAAATTTCAATGTTGTGTTTCCATGCTTAAAAACCGATTGACCAAACTATGACCTAAACATTCTAAAGTGATATTTACGCAGAAAAGATAAAATTAAATATGATCGTTTTACTTTAAAAATTTGTAAAGCTAACAAACAATGAAATACTGATACATTTTCGGAGATCAGTTTCTACAATTTACTACGATATAACTTACCGAAGATTAAGAACTGCAAGACCCAAATATGAAGTGTGGCAAGGAGGCAAACAAGAAAATGTGATAAAGTTTTCTCGATTATGTAAATTTTTTACAGACGTTTTAATCGGATTAATTTCACTCTGCAAATCATAGTTCGTTTCCAACTCTGTAGACACAACACAAATGTTTTTCTGTATTCTAGAAATGTGCTTCTCTGCAACACTTGTGTCAGGTTTGTTTGACTCCCGCCAGTCTGAGCTATTCTAAAATCATTTTTCGCAAAATATTACTAACTGGAAGTAGGCTCTCGTCCCATGAAAACATTTAAAGTTCTAGTATTTACAATTTAGTAACTTTGATCCAAGAATTTTGCTTACAGGGAAGAGAACTCTAGTCGCCATAGCTTACAGCTGTACAACATTTCATTGGCTGAACTAAGTACAGCATAAAGGAGGGTTAAAGTAACAAAATGTAAGAAATCAAAATGGTCCGATACAAGATCTTGCGAGGTTTCCAAGACTAAGAACAATCGAAGAACCTCGTTTGATAACGCCAAATGCTACCCACAACATACTATATTAACATAACTAGTCTGACTTGAGCATGTTGATCAATGAACTCTTCTACCTTACAGCTCTTTTGGTACATAGTCTCCGAACAGTTACCTATTCAATTCTGACCATTTTAACGTAATGACAAACAAAAACTTTTATACCCTTGTTTCAATCAATGCTGACGTAGGTAGCATGACTGTATTGAAAGGATTTTTTTGTGTCGCAATCAGTTCTAATATGGCTCTGCGTGTGCTGATTGCAATAGGTTACACTTAAAAAATGCAGTATAAGTTTAATAATAATAATTTTGAAAAACCAAATCTGAGATACGTTACGTTGTCAATCTACCTAAGCCTACTGGCCTTCAATTTGGGAAAACCATTGCACTATTTTGAAACCTGTTTTGGAAGCTTACTCGAAAATGACGTAAATCTGTAACCTTGAACAAAATCTATTTGGAGTTTTTACAACCATGAACTTTCCAAAGTAAATATATTGAGTTTTCATACCTTCAACAGAAAATTCAACAAAAATAGAAGCATTCTAAGATGATATGATTGCAAAAGACTTTCATTTTTAAAAATGCAGCGGTAATACAATTTAATAAGTGGATGACATGTATAACATTTTCTGCCACGCGCATAACATTGTTTCATAATACTTTTCTACTGCTCTTATAAACAGAGTGAGTGTGCTTATCTATGCTAGCACAAAGTAAGTGCTATACAAAAGAACTACATAATGTCAAAAGCTGTTGACCCTTACTGTATAGTCTCAAGGTGGCTATCTGTAAAAAACCTGAAAAACGCTTTTGCCCTTACATTCCCTTCAGTTGTCTTCATATAAATAGTGAGGACAAATGATATCTCCTTTAAGGTCATCAAAATTAATGTGATCCCAACCGCCAGATCCCTCATCAACTAGTCTGACCTGGGCGTATTGACCAATGAATTCTTTTACATCCCAGCTCTTACGGTACATTGTCTCATAACAGTTCCCTGTCTCATTTCTGACAGCCTGCATGTAACAACAAACATATCAAATAGTTTTAAACCTTTGTTTCGATGAATGCTGACATATCTATCATGACTGTATCGAACATTTATTCAAATAAAGAGCAACCTCTTTCTATTGAAATAAAGACATTACCGCACTGAAGGTGGGTTTCAATGTTGTGTAA
Organism: Pocillopora verrucosa; assembly: GCF_036669915.1. Taxonomy (NCBI): domain Eukaryota; kingdom Metazoa; phylum Cnidaria; class Anthozoa; order Scleractinia; family Pocilloporidae; genus Pocillopora; species Pocillopora verrucosa. The sequence continues at coordinate 975,678 of NC_089320.1, read as the reverse complement.
GACAAAGACAAATAAAACGTGCCAGACGCGATGTTGATTTGCCCGTGGAACTTCTCTCGATTTACCTAAAAATGAGCTAGGTATAAGGCAAAATATATTTGAAAAGAAAAAACCAAACATTGCCGATATCATCTTTTTCAAGGTCACCAGCATTTACCCTGATGATGACATAGTGTCGAAAACGTTTGGCTTTTCATTTTTTTACATATATCTTTTATTTGTGAATAGCTCATTGTAAACCTAAAGAAATCTCATGGATATCACGAAGCTCAAAATGGTTTCGCAAATTTGAAAGACCGAAGCTCTGATACCTTGATAAATCTACTTAGGCTGTCTCAAAAGAATCAAATGAAACATGACGGTCAAAGTAAATAATCTCACCTGGTTGTCGACGATAAGCTCCGCACGAATATTATTTCTGGGACATCCTCCACCGATGAGAAACGAGATATCTCTGCCAACGATACGGAAACAAGGAGAAATGAGAGTTCCCTTGGGTGAGTCGCCGTACTGTTTTCCCGCAGGATCGCTCTCGCTGGGTCGTTTCTCAGCTCCCCCTACCCACCAGTCCCCTTGCTGCTGGGCGCTTTCTCTGTTGCGTGCCACTGGATTGTCACCAAATGTTGGTTGGTAAATGAAAGCTGTGCCTGTCATTTCCCATCCGCCGATTCCATCTTCAAAGTCGAAGCTGCAGGCTACATTAAAAACAAAAAAGGAAGAGAAAAAAAAACTGAAATTGTCATCTCCCAGAATATCCTATGGTTACATCGGTCCTCTTTACAGTTTTGTATTCAATTACCTTTATCGCAGTATGCGCCAGTGAGCCCTGAAGGACATTTACAACGAAATCCTTTATCAGTGTATCCAGCTTGACAAGTGCCATTGTTGAAACAGGGATTACTGCTGCATGGATTCTGATCAAGAAAAAATTACTTATTATTATTTATATCCATGGTTGGTTCTTACTTATTCTCAAAGGAACACTGTCTTGCTGCAGCGATGATTTCTTCAGGCTTTTTGATCAATTCAGTTACACTTTGTCAGTAATTAAACCAGAAAATCGATTAATCGAGTTACTGGATAATTTGTTGGTCGACTAATGGTTGATTTTTTTAGGATGGCTCCTTCTCTTTCTAGCCACGGGTTCATTGATTTTTCTCTTTTTAACATTGTACTGATAACACCACTGATGTACCTTAGCTTTGGTATTTTACCTTGTTGAGGTGATTCCTAATTTCCTTGAGTGTTCATTGCCAATCTCTGTTTCGAGAACTACCGTACAAAAGATAGGCCACGAAAGAGATATGATGGGCCAATGTTACCCCATTCATTCCCGTATTGGTACAATCATACAAAAGATAGCTCTCCAAAGGGATATGATGGGCCAACGGTACCCCATTCATTCCTGTATTGGCACCACCATACAAAAGGTTGGTCACGAAGGGGATATGATGGGCCAATGTAACTCTATTCATTTCTGTATTGGCACTGATCACAAGCTTTATTCCATCGGTTCACGATACATTTTGCTGTAGTTTTTAAACGAACGCATAAAACGAAACACTTGAGTGATAGGTAGAGAGTCGATATATAGGACGTATGGAACAACGTAATATCTAATCTATGGAAAGATCACTCAATCTCATACGAAATCGGGTCAAAAAGTTTCTCGTGATGCACGGTGCAATACTAAGGAATCGCCTTAGTTCAATACAAGGATTGGAAGGCTAGTTTAAAAGTAATCCGACAAAATTAATGCGCACAATAATTGTCCGCCGTCTGAAATAAGTCACTTTACCTCGATGCTGAAATGGGAATAATCTTGTTTACTCTGAAGGACGGATGAGCCTGGACTTTCGTCCGAAGCATTGTTTAACTCACAAACGTAGTTCCCTCCTAGCGAAGGCCCAAAATTTATGGACACACAATTAGGCTCCGTATAGCACAGCACTTTACAGTTCGCTCGTTGAGATACCTCGACAAGCCTGATTAAGTACCCCTCCAAGACTTTGTCCTGTATTGGTTCTTTGAAAACAATAGATCGACATTCTTCACCTGTTCAGTATTTAAATAACAAAAGATAATGAAATGATAAAGTTGAAGTACGGTTTTGGTCTTGATAAAGAGGTTTCAATTGCAGGGTAATATTCCCAAAAAGTCAATTTGCCGTTAGATCATGGTTTCGAGATCCGCTTTTCCAAGCATCCTATAATAAATGTCATTTAACGAAACCTTGATTAGTATCTCCATCAGTAACGAGTGAATTCAAAACCTGTCCCTTAAGTGTCCCTAAAGGGTTTTATACAGATTATTCTGTATTAGCCGATAAATATCTATTTAAAGATTGAAAATAAGTTTCAAAAATGTTTTTTTTATTATGATTTATGAGATGGCGCGTGCATGTTTAAATTTAAATATGAACCACTTTCCGAACAGGTAGAATTCAAAATACAAATATAAAATTCATAATTGGAGCTCAAGAGGGAACAGTGAACAGAAGTCGAACAATCTTTGCTTTACTCATACTTCAGTTTTTTCGCCAAAAAATGATTTTGCCTCAGTGGGTACCTCTGAAATTTTACCGTTAGATTTTGAATGTACACCGAAGCAAGTTCTGAAAACACGAGGCGAGTTACCTGTCAGAGAGGAAAGCATATAATTTACATATCTTTTAAAATCGATCCCAATGTATATGAACTATTATTGGAATTTTGGTTATTGCGTCAGATTTCGTCAACCGCGGCACAAATGGATATTTTGCAAGAAATTCTAATCGACAGAGTTCGATAGAACTCTTTTGTGACCAGACATAGCCAGTCCATCACTTGCAAATTAAAAAAAAGTTCTATTAAGAAGGGGTATTCAAACTATGGAAACAAATTGAATGAATATTAGCAAAACAAATTCAAAACTTTGTCGACTTACCTGCGGAACATCCAGAGGATAACCGAATAATGATACTGCTACAAAAGAGAAAGCTTAAAAGTAAAACGGAGGCTTCCATACCCAGCCTAAACGTTTCCGCTTTTCGCTTGTGTTTTAGAATTAAAGATTACCACTCACGCACTGAAACAATAGTTTACATCATTTTAACAACAACCAATCCTGTCCAGCTAAAGGAAAAATTTGTTGTGGATTTAACTGCGTTTTGGCATATGTTGGCAAAACTTAAGGTGACTGCAGTTGGCTTGTTCAACAGAATGTTCTCAAGGGGATGTACGTGCTGTCTTTAATAGCTAAGACAGGTGCTCCTTAAATGATTGTGGATTACGCACGACACTGATCACAAAGATGCCAGCGGAGACCATTCATTAATTATCCAACCAATCACACGAACAATTTCATTACCTTCAGAATAATTCTGTACGAGCAAACCGTTATTCGAACTCTTGAATTTGTTTATCGGTGATATTTTTAACTACTCGAGCGCTTGT